>NC_089254.1:49427344-49763594 GCF_963930625.1 Muntiacus reevesi | reverse complement strand
CTTTACATGCCCAGATTTAAATATATATATGTATATGGACATATACATATTTATTTATTATCTTAAACTGAGTCATCCAGGAACAATCTGAAACTTGACTATGGGAGGTTTATTGGGGGTTGCTCTCAAAACCAGTTTTATAGTACAATGAGGGAAGCAGGATCAGATGGAAGCAAGTGTAATTCAGTCATGAAGGGGATAATGTTGGCCAAGCACCATAACATCCATCACATTTATTCTTAATCAAAAGCCCAAAGCATAAAATGAATCAGCTCAAGTGAAAGCCCAAACATAAAACTTTATACTGATCTGACTTGACCCTTAGATACCAGAGACCACACTTAGAGCAGGTGGAACAATGTTTTCCAAACCAATTTATACAGCAGACTTCATATTTAAGCACACTAATTTAGCCAGGATCAGCTGGTTAGATCATAACCCAATATCAATTATCTCAAGCTAGGCTTTTGATCAGAGAAGGCAATTGTACCCCACTCCAGTACTCTTGCTTGGAAAATCCCATGGACGGAGGAGCCTGGTGGGCTGCAATCCATGGGGTTGCTAAGAGTCAGACACGACTGAGCGACATCACTTTCACTGTTCACTTTCATGCATTGGAGAAGGAAATGGCAACCCACTCCAGTGTTCTTGCCTGGAGAATCCCAGGGATGGGGGAGCCTGGTGGGCTGCAGTCTATGGGGTCGCATAGAGTCGGACACGACTGAAGCAATTTAGCAGCAGCAGCAGGCTTTTGATAGAAATTATGTTTTTTTTTCCAGAAGTTCCATTATTTGGAGTTACAAAAATGAAACAGCTTAAAACATCCAATTTTTAAAATGTGTTTCAAATGTAGTTAAACTCTCACATCTAATAAAGAGATGTAGATCTTTTTAAAAAACTAGAAATGTATGTGTTGATATGCTATAAATATGCTTACATTCATTAATAAGGTAACCAAGGGAATATACTTAATGGGTCAACTGAAATATTTTTTTTTTAATTAGAAATACACCGATTCCTTCAAGTATAAGAGGCTAAAGAAGTTGGTTAAGAAGAGAAAAAAAAAAAAAAAAACATTATTCTGGTTGTAGAAAATACAACCACTGGAGAATCACAAATGCAAAATGTTTATGTGTTTATGTTTTTTTAAATTTCTATTCCTATATTTAGACTAGAATAGATGCAGGAAAATTCTGATTATTGAGAGAATGATGGAAATCCTTGAGCAAGCAGGCCAATACTACCGACAAAAAGTCAGATATTCTCTGACACAGCAGAAGATGATGAAGAAAATCTGGTACCTGAGGTTTTTTTTAAATTGCAGAGTTTAGATCAGTCTTGGATGGTTTCACCTATATAAGTCAGTAAATATTAAGTTAGAAATTAAAACTAACAAAGTGTTACGTGGCCCTATTTGTGTTTGTATTTAAAATCTCCTGGTAGGTAGTAGAGCTGTGGAGAAATACAGGCCAGGCAAGCAGTTCTGGCTAGAAGGGCTCTCTCTGTTCCTGTGAGGAGGCATTCTTATTCTCACATAGTGGTTTTCAAATTATGCTTTTAAATACATGAATTATCCCAATTTACATTTCATTGTTCTACACTATAGCCTCTTGACTTAGTCCTCAGATAAATTCCAGATCCTATCTAGTGGATGGCAACAGGAAGGGTATTTTGTGGGAGGAAATTTTAGAAACAATTGGGTGCGTAGCTGTACAAAAAAACAAAAACTGCGAGGACTTCACCAACCCTGTGATTCTCTGTCTAAGATATTGTCTACTTGTATCATATATTCTTAACTATTGGGACAAATCATATAAGAACTTTTAAACGTAACTCATATTTATGCAAATATATATGATAGCCTCCTTTAAAAGGTATCTTTTTATAGAGAAATTATAAGATAATTATAAAAGCCATCAGCTAATTCTTTCAACATTCACTCAGCAAACATTTAATGAGAGTGTGCTCTTTGTTAAAGCCAGTCCCAAGGGAAAATCATTCCTTTCCAGAAAGCAGGTCTGTGACCCATGCGTCACCATCCACCTGGAGACCACTTATCTTAACTGAGGGCACAGAACCTGGGAGATGAAACACCTTCTGGGTACTGGCCTTTTGAAATTCAAAACTAAAAAGTGGTGGCAAACATCACACAAGCAATTGTCTCAATAACAAGGCATTTTATCATCATTAATTTGACTCACAAAAAAAAAGAAAAAAACAATCAGGCAAGATTGTCTGCAAAAACAGAAACAGAAACATACTCAGCAAGAAATATATTTATTTTATACATATTTACTATTCAGTCATAGTAAATAAAAACACACATACTACCACCACACACACACACACACAAGCATGTATATATACACATAAGAAAGCAAGACAGACAATCTCATTCACTACAACATGACGGTACTTATTTAGTTTTGCTAATTTTGTACTAAGATTGAATTTAATAAATGAAGTAAAAGCTTGGATTTCATAAGTGAGTAATAGGTAACTATTAATTATGTTCCCAGTAGCAGAGGTATATAAGAAGAAATCTATTTTGGGGAGCTTATGAATCTACTACCTCCTAGATACCTACTCATAAAAGCCACATGACATTTGTTAATATTCTGTGGCAAAGATTAATAACTCATTTCTTCAAATCTTACTTTCTTCACAGCAGACTTTGGATATGATATACCCATAAATCTCATCTTGACTAAACCTAAAATTATACAGTCGAGCTTGTCTGATTGAGATATAACTGTTGAACAAAGTAGGCTGGGTTCATCAAAAGTTTTACTTAGATTTCTGAATAGCTGTCAGCATATTTCAGCTGAACATTATATAATCCAAAGCTATTTAATGGATAATAATATAAAATGTGATTGTAACATATTCCTTCACTCCCAATCATTTGAATTTGGATAATTCCAATGGTGTGTCTTTAGAAGAGGCCCACACTTAAGAGATTTAAAGTGGAATGAATATTATTAAGCAGAGTTTTCCTAATTCAATAGTATTCTAGCAGCAAAAAATGCTTGCACTCCACAAGCCCTCATATTTTTACGGTAAAGTATTAGTTTCCCTAACAACTCCTTCTAGCTCCATCTATACTTGCATTGATTTACTTTATGTTAGCATCTCAGGAAAATTACATTTTGTATCCCAGCTGGCGCTAGTGGTAAAGAATCCTCCTGCCAGTGCAAGAGACATAAAAGACTCAGATTCGATCCTTGAGTACAGAAGATCCCCTGGAGGAGGGAATGGCAACCCACTTCAATATTCTTGCCTGGAGGATACAAACGGACAGAGAGGACTGGCGAGCTAAGTCCATAGGGTTGCAATGAGTTAGAAACGACTGAAGTGACTTAGCAGGCACACATGCATATATCTTTAAAAGAATTAGAACAAATGCCAGAAGTGACTGTGGTTTATCTGTTTTTTAAGAATATGTGTATTTAGAAGTTCAGAGCAATAACTATCAACTAAGAATCACATCAGACACTGACCACTTCCCACTGACTTCAAAATGACACAAAAGCCACACACACACATTAAAGTCACCTGGCAATATCATCAATAACTGAAACAAGTTAATATGAAAAATGCAGATAACTTAAGCCATAATGTTTTAAAATATATATGACATTGCATTTACAGGCTTAGCATTCATTAATTCTACAAATATTTGAGTTCCTACTACACATCAGGTTTTACACTACTGTGATAAGCTCTGGGGATGTAATTATGAACAAAATAGATATAACCCAGTATTCAGAGTTCACAGTCTACTAGAAGAGACAGATAATTAAAATATAATTATAATACAATGGGATAAATCCTATGAAAGTAAAAGGTGTCACAAAATCAAGCAGAAGGTCCTAAATAAAAATGGGAATAAATCATTCAAATGATAGTTTCTGCTATTAATTTCACTGATTCATTCACTTAATAAATATGTATATGCCTATATAGAGTGCCAGTTGTGTAGAAACAATGGTGAGCAAATTGAAACATGGTCCCACTTCTCATGAAGTTTATGAACAGGTGGAAGAGACAGATTTTAATCTGTAGTTTCAAGTACAGAGGGGCAGGAGAGGCATACATGACTATGATCCTGTAGAAAAAGATCATCTAGACAAAAGTTAGGGACAACTTCCCTAAAGAAGGAATGGTAGGGTTGGATCTGATGGTTGAGCCAGAAGGAAAGAAAACAAAAGAAAACAAAACATTCCATGGAGATAAAGAAGCATGTGGGAAGACCCTGGTGGGAAGAAATAAGATGAGAAAAATGCAGTGAAAGGAGATGACATGAATAGAGCAGAGTGTGATATAAGGCTGGGAAGATCAGTAGGGCCAGTTCATCAATTCATGCAGTATAAAGATAATTTATTTTCTTTATCACAAGAAAGATGGCAGTAGCAGTTAAATGGGTTGAATTTTAGAGGGGCAAAATATGAGAATCTAGGAGAGAAAAAAGGTCTGCTTGAATTAGGGTCATGTGATAAGGGTTGTCAGTCACATGGAAACAAGTATATGGAGTCAAGAGATGTTTAGAAATGGATTAAGAAACGACATCTGAGGTTCTGGCTTAAGTGACTGAATAGTAGTGATGCTTCTCACAGAGAAGACTGGGTTTTTTGAGGGCGACAAAGAATCATAAGTTTAGTTTTGGACACACTGAGTTTGTAGGTACCCAAGAAGGTACCCAAGAAGTTGCATATATGGGTCTGGAATTCAGAGGTAAGGTATGGGTTGTGAATAAAGTTACATAACATTTATGCTTAAGTGATAATCAAGATGATCTTTGGAGGATGTACAGAAGAGAAGATAAGACAGCCTAGTGTCAAAGATGGTGAACTCAGTGGGAAGACCCAGAGGGAGCGGGTAGAGAGGGAGGTGGGAGGGGGGATCGGGATGGGGAATATATGTAAATCCATGGCTAATTCAAGTCAATGTATGACAAAAACCACTACAATATTGTAAAGTAATTAGCCTCCAACTAATAAAAATAAATGGAAAAAAAAAAAGATGGTGAACTCACAAGTTCTAATTACACATAGGGAAATCTATTCTGTATCTAAACTTTTATTTTTCCCCTGGGTTCCATTAATTTCTTCCTCACATTTTGCAAAATGCTTATTTGAAGTTTGTGTGTGTGTTACATTGTCAGGTAAATCCTCTTTAAAGAAATAGTTATTAGTTTGCCCTATTTCCAAAATTATGCATTCAACCTCTTAATGTAGATACAGAGCTATTTTCCTAGTCCACTTGCACTATAGTTCTAGTATTCTCAGTTTCCCACCTCTTAACCACAATTCCAAAATCCAAAAAGTTCTAAAAGTGGGAGCTTTTTTAAGCTTGGCACAAACTCATTTGGTGGCAAAATCAAACCTGAAATGAAACAAGGCTATTTAAAGTCTTTCTTTAACCCTCTAACAGTAGATACTCAAATGCACAGTTGAAGGTACAATAGTGTTTGATTATGGGATGCTGTTTTGGACTCTGGAGGCTGTGGTGGAATATAGTATCATAAATAAATACTCAGTTGGGCCTCTGCAATTATTTTCTAAAACATCAGTACTATATTTAACTATTTTATTTTCAGAAATGACAGTGTATCAAAAATTAAAATTAAGCATATTCTCTCTTGAAGAAATAATAGATGAGGAAATGTTCTTTCCAATTCAATAAACCAACTGAATAAATGGTGCTTCCCTGGTGGCTCAGACCCTGCCTGCAGTGCAGGAGACTCGGGTTTGATCCCCGGGTCAGGAAGATCCTCTGGAGAAGGGAAATGGCAAACCACTCCAGTACTCTTGCCTGGAAAATTCCATGGTTGGAGGAGCCTGGTTGGCTACAGTCCATGGGGTCGCAAAGAGTCGGACATGACTGAGTGACTTCACTTTCTTTCTTTCTTTTTTCTTTCTTTCTTTCGTTTTCTCTTGGAGAAATAATAGATAAGGAAATGTTCTTTCCAATTCAATAAACCAACTAAATAAATGAAAGATGTATTCTTCCCTTAATAGGAAAGAATTGTTCAGTTATAACATTTTATTTTGATACTATTAGACATTTAGGCTTAGTGTTTATGGCTATATTTAAGTAAGTCAATACTCCAGTTTATATTCTTTTTAGGAGTTTCTCATGCAATTTAATTTTTTCATGTAAATGTGAAAATATACAAGTTAATTATTTAAGCTAGATTCAGTAAAATAAGTTTTAGATTATTAAAAAAATTATCTAAATTCATTAAGGTCTAAACATTGATATATATTAATAAAACTTCTATAAAACAAAAGACATTTTTCTTCAGAAATCAACCATTGTATTTAGATGAAGTTTTATAATTCACAGTTACTTTCAACTTAAAACAAAGCTCTCATGTAATGCTTAAATGTACTATTTTTCATCCTCTGTATAGTGACATTTTGATATCATTTTCATTATGAAATTGTGAATGTTCTTTCAAGGATGCAGAAAGTAAAGGAGAAACAAGACTGACTTCTTTAAAAAATCACATTTCAAATAATCTTAGAAAGTCATCAATGCATTTTTAAAAAACATTTTACATGTTCTAAAATAGATCCAAAGTCATACACAGGAATATCTGGGACAAAAATCCAAACTTCCCTATAATACTTGCTATCTCTTATATCATTCTGCTACAAATGCATTATATTTCTTTTATTTTTAATATATGTTAATGGTACAATTTGGGATAACATCAATATACTGCCAACTTATACAGACCTTACAAAAGAAATTCACAGGCCACTTAATTTTTTAGACTAAAATAAGCAAACATGTATTTTTGTAAGAATAAAAGGACCATAAATGCTTATTCCTAAAAGGAAATTCTAAATAATTCAGATTGGTTTATATTGTCTTAGGCTTGAAAACTTTTTATATCCCTTATCTACTTTATGAGTTGATATATGGTCATCAATTAATGAAGTCATTTTTATCATAATAAAATGTCATCATTAGAACTGCAGTATTCTAGCCTAACCATTTTCTAAAGGATATGATTGGGGCATTTTAGATTGTTAAATATTAAAATAATCTAATTGAAAATGAGACTTTAAAATTATTCATTATGATTGACAAATGGCAGAAAATGACTTTGTTTCATAAGTACATTTCATCATTCAACTTTTGTAGATAATAACTAGTATTTCTGGAGAAAAAAAAAGTAAAATTTATCTTGTCTTTGTTTTACCTAACTAGTACATAGAATTATTTTTGGCTCTCTGGTTTAAAGGCACCTGTTACTACATTATTTACATAAAACAAATGCCCCAAGTAAATGTGTTCTCATGTGTGAAAGACCTTCAAACAAAGTTGTAGTTTTACTTTCCCTTTGTCACTGAAGAACAGTGCTCCTTTAGAACCAAAGGAATATAATTCCAACTTAAATTTTTTATGTTATAGTAAATATATAGCCATGAAATACTAATTTATTGAGAAGACTAATCACAGGACCTCATTGACTAGTTGAAAGCCCCAAAATGCGAAATAATAGTAGCCACAGTCACAAGTTGAATCAAACAAGTTGAATCAAACCAATAATTTAATTAAAGACTTTATCTTGATGAAAGTGAAAGAGGAGACTGAAAAAGTTGGCTTAAAACTCAACATTCAGAAAACTAAGATCATGGCATCTGGTCCCATCACTTCATGGCACATAGATGGGGAAACAATGGAAACAGTGAGAAACTTTATTTTCTTGGGCTCCAAAACCACTGTATATGGTGACTTCAGCCATGAAATTAAAAGACGCTTGCCCCTCAAAAGAAAAGCTCTGACCAACCTAGACAGCATATTAAAAAGCAGAGACATTGCTGTGCCCACAAGGTCCCTCTAGCTATGGTTTTTCCAGTAGTCATATACAGATGTGATAGTTGTACTGTAAAGAAAGCTAAGCATGGAAGAATTGATGCTTTCGAACTGTGGCTTTGGAAAAGACTCTTGAGAGTTCCTTGGACTGCAAGGAGATCCAGCCAGTCCATCCTAAGGAAGATCAGTCCTGGGTGTTCATTGGAAGGACTGACGGTGAAGCTGAAACTCCAATACTTTGGCCACTTGATGCAAAGAACTGACTCACTGGAAAAAACCCTGACGCTAGGAAAGATTGAAGGTGGGAGGGGAAGGGGAAAACAGAGGATGAGATGGTTGGATGGCATCACAGACTCAATGGACAAGAGTTTGAGTAAACTCCAGGAGTTGGTGGTGGACAGGGAAGCCTGGCGTGCTTCAGTCCTTGGGGTTACAAAGTTGGACATGACTGAGCAACTGAAGTGATCCTCATTTTATGGATAAAGAAACTGAAGCTCAAACAGGTTATCAGACTTACAATCACAAGGCAGAAAAGTGAATTTGACTTCACATCTTTTGATTAAAAGGAGGGTTTTCTTTCAATTACATGTTTTTTATTATCAGCATACCAGGATGGTAAAACTCCACCCCCAGCATTAGAAAAAATATTTCCCCTATCTGTATATGAATCAGTTGACTCTACTCTCTAATGTAAAAACTATTGGAGTTGCTTCCCCCTATTAGTTGAGTTGGCTTGATTCACTTTTAGTTTTGTCTTATTTTGTGTTTCACTTCATCTATCTTGTAATTACGATATGGCACAAGATCTAGGTTTTCCATACAAGTGGGACAATAATATAATCAAAATCTACCATCAGAAAATATGAATTCAAGAAGAGTGTTTCCTTTCTTAAGATGTTTTTTCCACTTCAGTCTCTAGACCTTTGTATTAAATATACACTATTCTGAAGAATCCTGGCCCTCTTATCTAGGAGAAATTTTATTTCCTTTATGTCATTTTACTGTTACCTTTCCTGTAAACACATTGCTTCTTTTTATAAGGGTAGGTGGGAAGGGAGCAGGTAGAAAAGCAAAAAAAAATATTCATTTTAGCTTGAGTTATTCTTAATAAATATCATGACTATTCTATTCAGTATCTTTAAACTTCTTGCTCTGGGATAAACTTAAGAAATCAAGGTACATGACATCTGGTCCCATCACTTCATGACAAAACAATGGAAACAGTGACAGACTTTATTTTCTTAGGCTCCAAAGTCACTGCAGATGGTGACTGCAGCCATGAAATTAAAAGACATTTGCACCTTGGAAGAAAAGCTATGATCAACCTAGACAGCATATTAAAAAGCAGAGATGTTACTTTGTCAACAAAAGTCCGACAGGTCAGAGCTATGGTTTTTCCAGTGGTCATGTATAGATGTGAGAGTTGGACTGTGAAGAAAGCTAAGTGCTGAAGAATTGATGCTTTTGAACTATGGTGTTGGAGAAGACTCTTGAGAGTCCCTTGGACTGCAAGGAGATCCAACCAGTCCATCCTAAAGGAGATCAGTCCTGGGTGTTCATTGGAAGGACTGATGCTGAAGCTGAAACTCCAATACTTTGGCCACCTGATGCAAAGAGCTGACTCATTTGAAAAGACCCTGATATTGGGAAAGATTAAAGGCAGGAGGAGAAGGGGGTGACTGAGGATGAGATGGTTAGATGGCATCACCGACTCAATGGACATGAGTTTGGGTAAACTCCGGGAGCTGGTGATGGGCAGGGAGGCCTGGTGGGCTGTGGTTCATGGGGTCGCAAAGAGTAAGACACGACTGAGTGACTGAACTGAACTGAGCTGATCAGAGGGCAGACAGACTGTAAAACACAATCACAGGAAACGAGCCAATCTAATCACATGGACCACAGCCTTGTCTAACTCAGTGAAACTATGAGCCATTCCGTGTAGGGTCACCCAAGACAGACAGGTCATGGTGGAGAATTCTGACAAAATATGGCCCACAGGAGAAGGGAGTGGCAAAGCACTTCAGTATTTTTGCCTTGAGAACCCCATGAACAGTATGAAAAGGCAAAAGATAAGACACTGAAAGATGAACTCCCCAGGTCAGTAGGTGCCCAATATATGCTATTGGAGTTCAGTGGAGAAATAACTCCAGAAAGAATGCAGAGATGGAGCCAAAGCAAAAACAACACCCAGCTGTGGATATGACTGGTGATAGAAGCAAGGTCCAATGCTGTAAAGAGCAATATTGCATAGGAACCTGGAATGTTAGGTCCATGAATCAGGGCAAATTGGAAGTGGTCAAACAGGAGATGGCAAGAGTGAACATTGACATTTTAGGAATCAGCAAACTAAAATGGACTGGAATGGGGGGATTTAACTCAGATGACCATTATATCTACTACTGTGGGCAAGAATCCCTTAGAAGAAATGGAGTATCCCTCATAGTCAACAAAAGAGTCCAAAATGCAGTACTTGGATGCAATCTCAAAAACGACAGAATGATCTTTCTTCATTTCCAAGGCAAATCATTCAATATCACAGTAATCCAAGTCTATGCCCCGACAATAATGCTGAAGAAGCTGAAGTTGAATGGTTCCATGAAGACCTACAAGACCTTTTAGGACTAACACCCCCAAAAGATGTCCTTTTAATTACAGGGGACTGGAATGCAAAAGTAAGAAATCAAGAAACACCTGGAGTAACAGGCAAATTTGGCCTTGGAGTACAGAATGAAGCAGGGCAAAGACTAATAGAGTTTTGCCAAGAGAACTCACGGGTCATAGCAAACACCCTCTTCCATCAACACAAGAGAAGATTCCACACATGGACATCACCAAATGGTCAACACCGAAATCAGACTGATTATATCCTTTGTAGCCAAAGATAGAGAAGTTCTATGCAATCAGCAAAAACAAGACCAGGAGCTGACTGTGGCTCAAATCATGAACTCCCCAAATCTAATATGTTTAATTTAAATGCTCCAATGGCAGAAGTTATAAAAGCAAAATATTGCTTTCTTACCTCCCTTCCTCCCTTCTTTTCTTTCTTCCTCAATATGATCTGAATATAGTATGTGTGCTTGATAAGTCACTTTAGTATAGGTGAGAACAGATGAAAATAGAAAACTAGGCAGAAGTCACCTCATAATCAGGAATAAACACCACCCTAAGCTTTGTACTGACCACCCTAGTGTGCCATACTGGACTTTTAGCAGGATAGTAAGATGATCAATTAGTATTTCATAAAAATCCCTTAGGCAAAAATACAGAGACTGGATTATTGAAAGACCAGGGCACAGGAGAATAATTGGGAGTTTTTAGTAATAGTCCAGGGCAGGAGACTAGAGGGCCCAAGTTATGGCAATAGAATTTGATATTTTAAAGATAGGTCATACTATCCTAATACAGAGGATAAAATTTTAAAAATATGTACAGGATTTCTTATTGATTTATACATGTGGTGAAGGAGAAGGAAGATTCACCTTGATGCTTCACCTATAATGCTTCCATCTGAAATGAGAAACAGTGGAGAAGATGACACTTATCAAAATAAAGAATAAATGTGGAGGCAAACAATTAGAAGGAAAGATGGTAACTTCAGTGTTGGACATAATGAAATCAGAGTGACTGTAAAGTATCCAAGAGGGAGGCCTAGTTAACAGTTAGATGTGTGCATTTATAGAAACAGACTTGGTGGCCATCTGAGAACAAATCACTGAGTCAGGGGTTTACTTAAAATCACACCAAACAAAGAATTACAATTAAAAAGACAGAAGCCAAGTAAAGGACCCTGAGAAACATGTAATGGGCAGGAAAGACTAGAGAAATCTCAAGAAGGTATGATGAAAATTAGGGTAGAATGATAGAACAAGGCCAAAGTAGGATAGAATTTCAAGGAAAATAAGTGGTTAATAGAGTCAAATGCCACAGGGATGAGCAAACAGAAAGAGCAGGAGACATTGCTTGTGTATTGGGATGATTTCCCTCAAGAGAATGATCTCAGGGTCTTAGTGGGAGTAGAAATCAGCCAGCTGGGACAGGAGGGGCACTGCAGTTGTAAATGAGGAGACCCTGGGGCTCAGCTCTCTTCTCCTCTCTCTCCACACTCTCCCCATGGAGGGTCTGTCTGTTCCCCCGCTTTACATAACGCCAATATGCTAATGACACCTAAATTTACATTTTTTTCCCAGAACTGTCTGTGAAGATGGAAACTGGGAAGCAGTGACTTGAGAAGTGAATCGGAGGTGACAAAAGACTCGGCACTAGGAGGCTTTTCCTCTTTCTCATGAACATAGATGATATAGTCTATTCCCTCAATTATAAATGCCATTTACATACTGAGAAAACATAAACCCCAATGTTTCTCTTTCTAGGAGGCCAAGCTTTATGTATATTAGATAAAAAGATACCTCACAAATATCTTGAAATTTAAAATTTGCATGACCAACCACTCATGATAATCCTCCTCAAAGCCTGTTTCTCTTCATCCGTCTCCAAATCAGTTAGTGGCATCATTACTCATTCAATTCCTCAACTCAGAAACTGGACAGTCTTCCTTTTATCTTCACTTTCTTTATCCCTCATATACAATCCACCCTATCCATTCTAGCTCACAAGTGGATCTCAGTAGAGTCATTTTTGGCTCTGCAACCAGAGCTCTAGAACAAGCCACCATCCTCCCTTATTATGAAGCCTTCATTGCTCATCTATCAGTTCCCTCCTTTGCTCTTTTCAATCATTGTTCACACAGTCTTCAGAATAGACTTTCAAAAATCATAAAATGGATTAGCCTCTCTCTTCTTAAAATCTTTTAGTTGCTTCCAATTCATCTGTAATAAAGTTCAATTTCTGTATCACAACCTACAGATAGGTTGTTCCACATCTACTTATTCAATTTCATCTTTCATTTGATCCCTTATGATTCTGAACCTTATTTGACCCATTTTATTGATGAGCTATAAAACAGCACATAGAGTTAAAAATCAATCAAAGTCTGCTCATCTCTATGCTGGTGTTCTCTTGAAAGTGAAACATTATGTTAATAATCATAATGATAACAGTGGCATACATTACTGATAAGTACAGAAAGTTAGCTTTGTGTCAGGCACAGAGCATGGAGTGCTACCCACCATATTTCATATAATCCTCCCAGCAAGCATCGAGGTGTGCAATCTTGCCCTTAAACTTTCATGAGAAAGTGGAAATAAAGGATAGGTTGAGGAGGTCTAAAGCAAAGCCGAGTTCAAAGCCTCACTGGTCTCCCTATTGAGTCTTTGTTCCTCAACAGAATTGATTATTAAAATGAAGGTGTTTTCCTTTCAAATTAACAAATATTTTTAAAATGATAATACCTAGGGGTTGAGGGGGGAACAATGCAATAGGCATCCATGTGAGTTGCTGCTAGGGAAGTAAATTTGTACATATGCATAGCTTAAGGAGACAATGGTAGATGTGTAAAAGGTTTGAAGCATCAAGATGCTCAATGAAACATTATTAACAATGATTCTATAATGTAGAGAATATATATAATTTAAATATACACCCCAGTGGACTCTCTAAAGCATTTTTCAAACTGTGAGATTTAATTTACTTATCTCTTTTACTCAGATCAAAGGGTTTCACTGCTAAAACCACTTAATCATAGAAAACATAAACTTTGAAAGCAAAATTAAAGCAAGCTTCCTTTCCTTTAATCAATCACAAAATTTAAAAAATAGAATGCTACATCAAGTGACTCTAACACAAGAAAATATAACTGTTAAGCAAACTATTTTGAGAAGAGTATCATTATTTTTGTCATTACTGACACTCTAGCTAAGCACTGATAGATAAAATGGGGCTTGCTATTAAAAAGCAGCTCAAATAATGTTAACCAGATTCTCGTGCCTCTCATGAAAGGATTGTTTGGTGTTTTGTTTTGTTTTTTTCTGTCTCTCATAAACTCTTCTTAGAAGGGCTACTATTAGTGATAAGGTCAACTTTGCCTTGCCACAAGTCACTAATGACTGAATTGGTAACTTGATACCTGAGAAGTCTTTTGCTGTCATACATCTATCACCAACTCTTCAGAGGAGTAAGAGA
The DNA here is from genome assembly GCF_963930625.1 of Muntiacus reevesi. Classification (NCBI taxonomy): domain Eukaryota; kingdom Metazoa; phylum Chordata; class Mammalia; order Artiodactyla; family Cervidae; genus Muntiacus; species Muntiacus reevesi. The sequence continues at coordinate 49,749,686 of NC_089254.1, read as the reverse complement.
ATATGATGCCTTACTAGGACTTGGCCAAGTTAGGGTAGAGTTTCAATCTTATTGAATTCTATATCGCATAGGGGAAATGTGATTGTTTTGTAGCCTATAAATATATTGCCAGGCTGTGCAAGTGGCAAGACATCTCACTCTAGAAAGTCAAATGCTGCAATGTGTCACTTTCAAACTTCTCTCACTGGTCCCAGGAAAATATGTACAGATTTCAAATAAAGTTATTTAAAGTAGATTCTGGTATACAGACACCCACGTACTCCAAAGTTAAATTTTCCAGTTAGACTGTCTCCAGTCAATCTGACCACTTCAAAATGACAGGCAAGACAGTCAAATAAGCAGTCATAGTGGGCCAAAAATCTGTCAAAATGGTTTGCTTAACTGATGATTACTTTTTGACTGACTTGAGCAGTCAAGTTAATCAAAACAGTCAAACCAGCTTTCCCCTGTGAACACAGTCTTAACTCTTCCTGTGTTAGTAGGTGTGCCCTGTTTATATATTTGAAGAGTTTTACTAAGCTACATTGTTGAAGAGAAACAAGTCAAAAAAGTTGTGAGTAACCAGTTTGCCAATGAGGGCTCCCCTCAGAGTTGGACCCCAACATCAACACTGGGGAAGCAGGCTCATGGGGCCTGCTGAGGGCTCCAGAGGGTGGCAAGGGCAGGGGCAGGCAAGGGAAAGCCACCATGGGAGCAGGAAGAAGCCACATGCCCAGCTCTTGACATTTCTTGGTTAGAGAACTGAGATGTGTTCTGACAGGGGAATGGGCTGGCTGCACCTTTAAAATTAAATAAAAACACTTAGAAAGAATCCAAGGCAGGGTTTGGTGACATAGATATCACTGTTGTGATATCACAACAGGTTTTGATTCTTGGCCTGGGTTCGATCCCTGGGTGGGGAAGATCCTCTGGAGAAGGAAATGGCAACCCACTCCAGTACTCTTGCCTGGAGAATCCCATGGACGGAGGAGCCTGGTGGGCTTCAGTCCACCGGGTCGCACAGAGTAGCACAGTGTTGGACACAACTGAGCGACTTCACTTTCACTTTCTGATTCTTGGTGTAAATAGTCATTTCTGTCGGACGAAAGATAGGCTTTAAGAATCTCCTAAAGAATCTGCCTACAACGCAGGAGACTCGGGTTCATTCCCTGGGTTGGGAAGATCTCCTGGAGAAAGAAATGGCAACCCACTCCAGTATTCTTGCCTGGAGAATTCCATGGACAGAGGAGCCTGGAGAGCTATAGTCCATGGGGTTGCAAAGGGTCGGACATGACTGAGTGGCTAACACACACACACACAAGAATCTCCTTAATTTAAAAATGAGGGTGAGGGTTATTTACTTTTTCATCTTGCACAAATGACAACCTTGAACTGCATTCTGATGTCTCCAAAGCAGTGTTAGAGGAGCTGTTAGGATTATGAGTTTTGGAATCAGTCTGCCTAATTTCAAAACTGAGCTGATAAGTTGTATGCCGAGAGGGTCTACTCTTACCTGTACCCTGGGCACAGTGTGTGAACTGAGCTTAGTCACTCAGTTGTGTCCGACTCTTTGGGACCCCATGGACTGTAGCCCGCCAGGCTCCTCTGTCCACGGGGATTCTCCAGGCAAGAACACTGGAGTGGGTTGCCATGTCCTTTTCCAAGGGATCTTCCCAACCCAGGAATTGAGCCCAGGTCTCCTGCATTGCAGGCAGCTTCTTTACTGTCTGAGTCACCAGGGAAGCTCAATTAATTTCCAGAATCATTACTAAATGACTTAATGTGAGTAAGGCACTTTCAGTGGGGGAAGGTAAGGAGAATTTGTTGTAGAGAAGCGTCTGATCAGAAGATGGTCCAGCTCAAGTTCACCATAACTGTGAAAGCATCTTATTCAATTAAAGGATTTTTATAAAGTACTAGACTTCTTTTAGTACTTTAATAGGCTTCCCAGATAGCTCAGCTGGTAAAGAATCTATCTGCAGCCCAGGAGATCCTGGTTCGAATCCTGAGTCAGGAAGATCCCCTGGAAAAGCGATAGGCTACCCACTTTAGTATTCTTGGGCTTCCCTGGTGGCTCAGCTGGAAAGAAACCATCTGCAACATGAGAGACCTGGGTTCAATCCTTTGGTTGGGAAGATCCCCTGGAGGAGGACATGGCAACCTACTCCAGTATTCTTACCTGGAAAATCCCCATGGATAGAGGAGCCTGGAGAGCTATAGTCCATGAGGTCGCAGAGAGTCAGACACGACTGAGTGACTAAGTACACAGCAGACTTCTATACTAGGGCTTTACTTTTTTTAGTCATTTCCCAATTAATAGTTTTATCATTTAAAATCTTTATAATTTCTAAAAACAATGTTAATAAGAATGTGGCTAAAGTCTCTAGGTCCCCATTCTATGTGGGCATTGAGCTTGGTGATTTACCTTTACTTTCTCACTTAATAATCCTGAAACCCAATGGGGTATATCAGGTTTACACATGAAGAAATTGCATTTCAGTCAAATTACATGACCTGTCTGAGATCACACGGCTAGTTATGACAAAGCTGGTTTTCAAACCTAGTCATTTTGCTTTAAAACCTATGCTCATTCTAATAGATCATGTTTCTAAGGACCTATAATATAATAAATATCTCATTAGTAATTATATATTTATGGTTCTTCTGGAAAAGAAGAGTAACTGATATTGTGGGTTTGGGACTTCCTAGAGAGAAACATTTGTCTCTTGGACCTCTGAAGTAAACTAGAAATCAAACCAATCAATCCTGAAGGAAGTCAACCCTGAATGTTCATTGGAAGTACTGATGCTGAAGCTGAAGCTCCAGTACTTTGGCCACCTGATGTGAAGAGCTGACTCATTGGAAAAGACACTGATCTTGAGTAAGGTTGAAGGCAAAAGGAGAAGAGGGCAGCAGAGGATGAGATGGTTAGATGGCATCACTGACTCACTGGACATGAATTTGAGCAAACTCGGAAATGGTGGAGGACAGGGAAGCCTGGCATGCTACAGTCCATGAAGTTGCAGAGAGTCAGACATGGTTTAGCGACTGAACAACAACAACAGAGGAATCAGGATGACTGAACACTGACGTGGCATATCCAAATCCCATGTTCCTGCCACTTTCTACACTGCCACTTTGAGTTCCAAAAATTTAAAAAAAAATTTTTTTTTAATGTCTGGAAGACAAAACACAGATTCCAAAAGAGTTAAAACTAGAAAGTATTTTAAAAATTGGTTAACTAAGAAAATAGGAGGTAGAAGATCTCATTAATTGAAGATGGCTCAAGAATCAATTAATAGCCTGAAAACTAAGCAAGTCTATGACATCAAAACTATTTCATGGCATATTCTTGGGTAATTTTTCGGTCATTGATAGAAGTAGTAACCTCAGAGAATAATGTACAAAATGTCTAAACTCTGAAGAAGCATGAATGAATGATATGTCTGGGGAAAGTCCAGTCTTTCAGCTAAAACTCAACATACAGATTGTAATCCAACATACAGGATTAACATCTCAGGAGACTTGCCCTAGGTCAGTTCATCTCTCTGTGATGCCTTATTCTCTAGATGGAAATAAAAACAGTGAACTCTCTTAAATGTGCCCTATGGTCTGATTAAAGATTGAAAAGGTCTCTAAAAATCCACAGCACTCCCAGGGAAAAATGCTAAATATTACTATAGTTATTACACCAAATGCCATAATTTGGTCTCCTCAGATTCCCTTTTTATGTAGATTCCATCAAACTCTGACTTTTGACTTTTTGCCTCTCTGACCAAATCTCCAATGACAAAGCAAAGGGAAATGTTGAGGCAATTAGTGGGAAATGGAAGCAATTAATTCCCTTTTTTAGTGGAAACCTGGCCTCTGCGAACCAGTTTAACCAAAAATAATCAATGACCTTTCTCTGACCAAACTGAAGCATATCTACTTGATATTTGTCACTGGTTATCCATCTACTGCTTCAACATTAATGAGTCTCTTCACTTTGCCCCTTTCTTTTATGAAATAGAGCCATCTATTCTGGTCCCTTGTTACCTCTACAACTGGTATTTTTGCAAATTTAATGCAGTCAAAGACCTCATTATCCATGTTTAAGTCTAGAAACCACTTTTAAAATAGCTGTGATTTCTGATTTCCCCCAATTCTCGCGCTTTGAACTGTTTCCCCTCCTCTGCTATAAACATCAGATCTTGCTCAAAATGAGTAAAGTAGAACAACAAAGATAAAGTTTAAATTTAAAAGTTCCCCAGAAAACACTATAGAATTTACTTAGGGAAGATCCCCTGGAGAAGGGAATGGCTACCCACTCCGGTATTCTTGCCTAGAGAATCCCATGGACAAAGGAGTCTGGTGGGCTACAGTCCATGGGGTTACAAAGAGTCAGACACCACTGAGCAACTAATACACACAAAGCCCATATAGAATTAGATTCAGGTCGCTGCCCCATCACTTAACCACTGGTCACCTTAGGAAAGTTACCTATCCTTCAGAAGCCTCACTTTTCTCAGCAATGGAGAGAGTGGGACTTGCCTTAAGACCATGTAAGGCTTAAATAAGGTGATAAAGTCTTTAGTATATGATGAGAGCTCAGTGGATGATAACTCTAGGAAAGGGAAGAGATATTTCATGTACAATATCTGATTTTGATATTCACTAAAACTCTTACAATGACTGAACTCAAGCAGAAGTATTATAGTTAATATTCTACTGTCTTTTATCCCTCAGAAGAGGTCTTAATATTTGAACTTATGCATTTATTTTATAAATTCTTTCTTTCTTCTAGCATATTATAGGATATTTTACTTGTTATGTTGTCATTGTTGCTGTTTGTTTTGTCTTTGGACAAATAAATCTTAAGTAACTGGTTAAAGGTTGTATTATATATTTCACTGGGTATGTTCAGTGGGGCTGAATCTAAATGAATTTAGATACTACTTAGTGAAGTGTCTCCTTCTGTAACAAATAGAAATGAGAGTGAACTGGCAATATATTTTTGGAAAATACGGAAAAGTAGACATGACCTATGACGAAAAGGCAAATTATGCAAAGAGTTGCTTTGTTCTCTACTTTGTTTTGCTCTGAGAGCTCTGTCCTAAGGCAGAGTCCTCCAAGGCTGTTTACATAGGAGAGGATATATGAGATAGTAGCCCCTGGTTATGTTTTGTGCTCTATACATCTGTCATAAATGTGAGATTAGGGATCCCATAGGGAGAAGCAGACAAGTCCTCCCTTTGGCTTGTGACCTAGATTTCCAATCTTAGAGCTCTCATGACCAATCTAAGTTTGATATCCCTGGAATAAATTCAGAACTACTCCTCAAGCACAGGAGATTTAAACTTTAACACCACCAGACCCCTCTTCCTTCACACTCAAGCTCAGCCTCAGCCCTTCATTCACTCTCCAGGCTACATGTTAACTCAATTTGAAACATTCAGCAAACACTCCCCCCTGGCAAACACACAGACTTATTCACAGTCACATGGCAAGTTAGTAGCAAGCTAAAAATGCTGAACTTCTGACTTCCTATTTTACAGTGTGTTCTATCAGCTCTAAACCAAGCAACCACAAAGAAATCACTGAATCATTTGCAAATATTTGCTTGGCCCACTGTTTGGGAGCTAATTAATGTTCAGTTTAAGTGGTTACTTCTACAGTGGAAAAGGACAGTTCATTACCTTTGATTTTCTTCCCAAGTAAGTTCTATCACATTTTTAGCAAAGATCTCGTCTTCTGTTCTTGTCAGAGGTACAAACAACCACTTTATAAAGTATTACCTATATACTTGTCCTTGCTGGCTTAAAATACAGGAGGACTCTATAAACAAAATCTAAAACTTATGACTTTGGTCTTTCATCCCACCAATCCATGTTCCAAATGGCCAGAGATAATCTTGCTAAAACACAATCAGATCAAGTTACCCTTGGTAAAATCATATAACCCTTAAAAGCATAGGTCTTATGATCTGCCCCAACCTTAATTCTCCAGCTCTTCTTTATGTTATTCCCACAATGATTCCAAGCTCTAATCAAAGACCCCTGAATATGCCATGCTTTTCACATCTCTGCTCTGATGGAAAGAGCAAATCATCCATCATGTGAACAGTACCTTACATACGTGGAGGACAATCAGAAGCTATAGAAGAGGACAAGTGATTGACAAAATAGAGAAACATTTGAGAGAATGACTAGAGGATCAGATGTTTCTTAGCCTAAAACTAAGGAGAAGGCTAAAAGTTTATCAGACCTTAAAATCTAATGGTAAAAATTCTACTGTCAAAACTTCTGTTGCAGACCTCAGTAGTTCAGTGCAAATCTATTTGAATTTGCACAAGATCAAAGGTAGCAGAGAATGTCAAAATCCTAGCTGTTGAGGAATTCCCTGCAAGCACTAGCTGAATGCATTACCTGTCTATAGACAGATTTTCAAGACAAATAGGTAGTGGTCTAGATTTTTGGAGAGTATGGAAAGACATTTGATAGAACCAGTTTTCACCAGTGGAGGTAAAAGGAGATATAGTCAAATGCCTGATTGAACAGATAACCCTGGCTCAAATTCTTATTTGGAAATACATCTAAGGAAGCTAAATATCTTTCAGAAATTAATTGTTCATGTATGTATGAACTCCTGTATTAGAAACATGTTCGCAAAAGAAAAAATAAAGAAAAGGAGGAACAAACAGAAGGATTCTGTCACCCAGTGGAAGAAGCTAGAAAGTGAATCACAATCTGTTCCAATACATTGGCTAAGGAGTGTTTCAGGAAAGAAGAAATGATTTGGAAATACTCTTCCATGGTAACTCTTGGGAATGAAGTAAGGAGACATGGGAATTTGTATTAAAACTCAATCTCTTTCCCAGACTCATTCCCTTCAGTTGCCTTTTTTAGTTCTATTTTTGAAACCCGCATGTTCTTTCAAACTTTAAGTGATAAAAAGAAAAACAGCATCCTAATAGGCTTTAAAGTCATTAGACTCAACCTCCTGCTGTATCCTAAGAACAATAACAAAATTAGAACCTAGGACTTACTTTTCTTAACCAGTCTGTTCTTAAAACTGGTCATCTAAAGAAATTCTACAATCTGTCTTACTATCTCACTTTTCAATAACACAGATCCCTCAATTTTTCTAATGTTTACCAGATGTGCTAAGTTGCTTCATCTTGTATGACTCTTTGTGACCCTATAGACTGTAACCTGCCAGGCTCCTCTGTCCATGGGATTTTCCAGGGAAGAATGCTGGATCAGATTGCCATAACTTCTTTCAGGGGATCTTCCTGACCCAGGGATCGAACCCACATCTCTTATGTATCCTGCATTGGCTGGCATGTTCTTTACCACTAGCGCCACCTACAATACACTCTCATACCACTCTTATTTGCTGATAAGCAATGGGACAAGATTTCCATGCTCCAGTAGATATAATTTAATGGAATTGCAAAATTATCTATCATCAGCTAAGCTCTCACAAGCAAAATAATGCCTGCCAATTTTGGTATATCTCCAAACACCTACACACTGACTTACAGATTCCTCAACAGGCTGGTAATTCATAACTACATAAAATTTAGAATAGTTCTGTACATTATTAATATTCATTTTTCTACAAAACTATTGTTAAAGTCTCCCCTCACAGGTTATGCTTTCAAAAACACTTATGATTCTTACACTTGCTCATACATTCTCGGCTATCTGTGCTTCACTGACTCTTCTTCCTGATCTTCGTAAATAAAATCAATAAAACCTGAACAACTATTTTGCATTATTCATTTGCACTATTCATTTGTTTTGTTTTTGCCAAATAGTATAAATCTTACAGTCTGCTATTTGTAAACATCACGTCTCTGGATCTGCTATCACTCCATTGCCTAATCTAACAGTTTTTACTATGAAGAATTAATCAAACTTGCCTCTGCAAAGAATCTGGCATGTTGAGTGAATTTCATTTTGTACATTTATTTTTAGAAAAATAAAATTGAATTTTATTTATACATTGATTAATAAAGAATCAATGATTATATTTCCACATGTATGTTTACTACTTTATCAGTATCCATAGTTATTCTTTAGAATCATATTTCATTAGTTTATTTGAAACTATTGCATAAGAATATTTTTTCTTTCAGTTTCTCTTTTTCTTATTTCTCCTTTCTAACAATTCAAACCACTGTTTTCAAAATTATTTCCACTTTCTTTTTTTTTTTCCATTTGTTTTTTAAGTTGGAGGTTAATTACTTTACAATATTGTAGTGGTTTTTGCCATACATTGACATGAATCAGCCATGGATTTACATGTGTTCCCCATCCTGAACCCCCTTCCCACCTCCCTCCCCATTTCATCCCTCTGGGTCATCCCAGAGCACCAATTATTTCCACTTTCAAAATTACTACGATTTCTGAAAAATGTCATTAATGCTAGTATAGTCTTCTCTGGAATATTCCATGGACTGAGGAGAAATTTCCATCAGATTTAAATATATCATATTATTTTGGTTATCTAAAACATAATGAATCCTGTGTCACAGTCTTTAAAATTAAGCTGATTTTGAAGGAACTTTTTTCAGTTTGTTTCATTTTTGACATCAGCTGAATTTCCAGTTCAACAAAATTATACATACATTGAACTATTCTACCTACTCCTTTGTAATGAAATAGAAATTCTTTTAAGAAAAGTAATGGTAATCAAACCAAAGATATATACAACATGAAAATTATCTCTATTCCATTTGTTTTATAGATTAAAAAAATTTTTATTCTCAAACTGGAGATTACAATGTTTGGCCTATTTAAGGTAGCTTCTACCAAAAAAGTAAAAGATTGAGTATTAATGCAAAAGTTACTTGAAAGTGTAAAGCTAGACTCAGATTCATCTAAAATAGAAGTGAAGCAGAATTGTCTGAATAATCTTGATAATGAACTCCACATTCTGTTTCACTTTGTTTTGTAGACACAGCCTGAAAAGGGAAGAACTGTGAAGGTTATTTTAAAGTCTCTTAACTTTAAATGAATTTCTAATAAGTTACTAAAAAGTTATCCAAAATGAATTAAAGATTATCTCAGGCTTATTTTCTTCTCAAAATGTCTATTCCCAATTAAACATTTTAAGATGTTACTAAAAGCATGGGTTATAATTCATATAAACAAATATATACAAAATATATGTGTATTTATGTGCATATATATACAAATATATTATAATCTTCCAGTCCCTACTACAACTCTGCTAATTATTACAATTAAAAACTATGACTAATAAAGTAATTGAAAACTATTATAATAAAAAGTTATTGCTTTGGGATATTTGACATCTCCTATACAAATTTTTCAGATTCAAATTTTCATAAAAAACAGAATAACTTTTAATGCTTGAAAAATAACATATGCTAAATAATCTGATATTATTTCTGCTCTGAAGAGTACTCATATTTTCTTACCTTTAAAAGTCAATAAAATATATATTGCTAAAATGTAAACAGAAATTAACATTTACTCATAAAATAACACATCAGATGCAATAAAATGTCAAATCATGTTCCAATTTAGTAAATACTCTGGAATATTAAACTGAAAGAAGAAATTGCTTTGGTTATGAAATAAAACAGTGATTTCTACATCTAGATTAAAATAAGGCATTAATAGAGTTTTAGATATATTTTACCCAAATTACAGAAAATCACAGCTCAACTACTATAACATCCTGATACCCAGTGATCATGCAAGATAAAACTATAATTATCAGTAAGCCACACATATCAAAGTAAAGCAGGTATTGATTAGACTCCTCTTTCACAGTTTAAAGTACAGAAAATTAACCTGTCAGTTTGGTTACCTACCAGCAATGACTGGATTCTATCAGTGTTATCACCTTTACAAACAGCAACAAATTACAATCACTCTTCCCATAACATAAGCACCATGCCAAAAGAGACAACCAAAGTAAACGACCTAATCATGAATAATGAATAGTTTGGGCTGGTTGGAATCCACTTAGTTGAGGAAAGAGAAAAGAGAAGTGGCTCATTAGGGCATTTCCTGAACCTTGGTTGGAATTTCAGTTAAGGAAGAAGAAATGACACAGCAGTTTCACATCGGGGACTTCCTTTCTTTATCTGAAATATGCTACCAACTTGAGAAACAGCACTCCAACAAAAGTACTCCACAGTAATGTGGTCAGAATAAAAGCTCTCATTGATCCCACTGTCCCATAATCAATATTTCTTCCCAGAATATGCACAAACAGAAAATGGTTGTTATCAAAGTAGACTGAGATCCCATATTTATTGCAAAATATTAAGTCTCATATTTAATATTTCTTCAACAAACTGACCTGCACTGATTTCCAGTTTTTAAGAATTACAGGTTTTAAGAATTGCAGTTTTGTTGAGAGTATTAATAGATTTTGAGTTTCTGCTTTAGGCCATGAAATTTCCCATATTTCATATAATCACATTTTCCTTATATATGATTTTGGCCTCAAATTCTAGGATAATTTTAATCTTGTACAGGAATATTTTATCTCCCTGTGTGGATGGAAGATATTTAATTCAGCTACAAGATTTCTAATTTATTATTATTATTATTATTAATATCCCAATGGATCTATATTTTTAAGGGACATGAGTACCAGTTACTCACTCACTGCCTTTTATAAATGAAACATCTAAAGAAGTCTCATTTCCTTTATCAGTTAGCTACATGAAAGTAAAAATCTAAAGGTACATCTTTGTTCCTACACTACAATATCTGCTATGAAATTTTGCATTTATTTTATAATGGTTACATCATTACATATAGTATAATTACTGAAGTTTCATGCAAAGAATACATTCAAATTACTCCTACCCTTGTGTTTTATAAAAATCATGCAATTAAATTGACATTTATGTTTATCAAGCAGTGAAGATTATATGACAATGTCTCAATATCATGTCTTCCATGAAGAATTGCAAATCTATTGAGTAAAAATTTTAAAAGTTCTCTCATCATCAATAATTTTTTAGCTTTTTTACAATTATTGATGATGTTCTGATACATTTAAATCTCTTAAGGTTATGGGAAGGAGTAAATACTTATTTCAGAGTAAAACTGATTAAAATTAATTTTGGAAATTAAGAAACACTTTTAAGAAAGAGAAACACTGAGATTTTGTTATATTAGAAACTACTCTAGATTGAAATATAGTTTAAAATACATTTGTGGGATTCATAAGTTTTGAAACTCTATTACTATAAGGGCATACATTTTGGTTTTGGAAAAGTCAGAAATGTATGGATACACATACCTGAACCAAAAGGTACCAATGTGTTAATGGTACTTATATGTTAATGGTGTTCCAGTGGAGCACTTAAGATATTTAAAAAATTTTTGTTTACCTATAGATTCTACACTTTATACAATAAATATATTTGTTACTTATATTAAAATATAACTTTAATTTTAAAAATAATTTGTGCACCAAAACATTTAGGAATAGTATGCTACTATGTATGATAGAATAAGAAATAAATATTTGGACTTCATTCATGGTTCCTGGTTCACAGTTCCTAACAGGGGTGAGAGAAGCACCTTTTGTCAATCATAAAAGCCCCTTTCAACCATACATGAATTTATGTTGAAGAGGTGATTTCATAGTCCCCAAAATAGCTTCTGGATGAGGACTGGTTTTCAGTGGGACCAACTACATGATTGTGCTTAGTTGCTCTGTCATGTCCAACCTTTTGTGATCCCATGGACTGTGGCCAGATGTCTCTGTCAGTGGGGATTCTCCAGAATACTGGAGTGGGTTGCCATGCCCTCCTCCAAGGGATCTTCCCAACCCAAGGATTGAACCCAGGTCTCCTGCGTTGCTGGGGGGTTCTTTGCCGTCTGAGCCACTGGGGGAGCCCAGTCACATGATTGGTCTTTCTACACCACAGATTTGATCGGTGTACTCTCTTCATTGGTGACCGTCAGAAACTTCCTGCTGCCTAAACGATTCCCATTCCTCTGGAACAGCATGTAAAAGTCCTCAGAGCCAAATCTAAATCTGGATTTCAAGCTTCATCATAAACTTCCTTCCTTCCTTCTACTTGAAAATAAAAGTGAAAGTCATTCTGTTGGACTCTTTGCAACCCCAAGGACTATACACTCCATGGAATTCTCCAGGCCAGAATACTGGGTTGGGTAGCCTTTCCCTTCTCCAGGGGGTCTTCCCAACCCAGGGATCCAACCCAGGTCTCCTGCATTGCAGGCAGATTTTTTACCAGCTGAGCCACAAGAGAAACCCAAGAATACTGGAGTGGGTAGCCTATCCCTTCTCTGGAGGCTCTTCCCAACCCAGGAATGGAACCAGGGTCTCCTGCGTTGCAGGCGGATTCTTTACCAGCTGAGCTACCAGGGAAGCCCTACTACTAAGAATTATATAAATTCCTTCTACTTAGAATGTTCTAATGCAAGGCTCTCCTTTTTTTTTCAAAGTCTAGATTGTATCTGACCTCCTGTCTATAGGCTTTCTTTGAAACATAAGAGTTAAATGCTCTTAAGTGGGTGAAAAGATGGAACTTTACACATCTAAGTATAATAAGTATTAAAGTCAGTATATTTTAATTTCAAATAAATTTATAAATTCAATATAATATCCATCAAAATTCTAGTTATATTCTATTGGTATTTCTATTATTATTTACTAAAAAAATGAAAAACAGAGTCAAAATATTTTGAAAATAAAAAATATGAAGGACTTGACCAATGAGATACTGAACATACTGTAAAATTACACTAATTAAAACAGCTTGCTACTAACATACAGTAGATAGAAAACTCAAACCTAAATTTTTAGAAATTTAGTATATATTGAAGATTGTATTTCACATCAGTAGGAAACATATTTCTCAATAAATATTTTAAGGGTAAAGAGCTAACAATGTGTTGAAAGAGAGAGAAGTAGACAGAGACCAATACTTCTACTAAACCAAAAATTTAATTTCAAAATCTTAAAGATGCAAGTATAAACTTTTAAAAATCACCCTCCAAAATGTGACTATTTTGTAACCCATAAAGTATAGAAAAATATCAAGAAAGTCTAAGATATTTGAGCACATACAGATTAAAACCTCTCTTAAAAAAGAAATATTTTTTAATGACCAACAACAAAAAAACCTGGGGAAATGATTTTTTTCCATAGTTTTTAATCATATAATATGTAGGTAATTGTTACACTGCATTATCAAGATTTGATTGTTTATCTTCTTACCTGAAAATATATTGCTGAATTGGATCATAACATTCTCTTCTTTGTATTAGTAATTCTTAGTTTCATGACACTGAAAATTATGTAAAATGCTTAGAGTTATTTCAGGCAGGGAGAAAAGGACCTGGGATATTTAGACCCCCTAAATCCATTAGTCACTGGTTGTAGGCTGCCTCCGTGGGAACATTAAATCCCAAGCATACCCTGCCCAAGTTACACCTTAGCAAAGTGGAATCTGTCATGCTGAGGGCAGCCTTCTGACAAACTTCCCTGCAGATGGTTGGAAGACTGAGATGATAAGTAGTATGTGAAAATATAGACAGAACATGGACAGCACATGCTCTAAGTACTTAGAATTAGTCCTGTCACACAGTAGACAGCATATGTTAGGTACTAAGAATACTGTGTTCTTCACAATAGCTTCTCCATCAAAATCAGTACTTTATATATTTATTTATTACTCACTAATAAGCTTCCACTGACTGCCTACCTGGAGAAGGAAATGGCAACCCACTCTAGTATTCTTGCCCGGAGAATCCAGTGGACAGAGGAGCCTGTTGAGCTGCTGTCCATGGGGTCGCACAGAGTCGGACACGACTGAAGAGACTTAGCATGCATGCATGCATTGGAGAAGGAAATGGTACCCCACTCCAGTGTTCTTCCCTGGAGAATCCCAGGGACAGGAAGGCCTGGTGGGCTGCCGTCTATGGGGTCGCACAGAGTCGGACACGACTGAAGCGACTTAGCAGCAGCAGCAGAGGCAGAACGTCTACCATGTATCAGGCAGTATGCTACAGACAAACTGCTGTGATCTTTATCCTCAAGGAGACTAAAAGTCAAATAGAATTTGGAAGATAAATTCTCCACCATTTAAATTAGTTAAAGGCAGAAAAACAGCAATATATGAAATAGCAGACAAAAATGATGTAAAGAATAAATGGATTGTTTTCTTATACCTGATTTTGTGAGGGAACGGGATATCGAAATGAGAAATGCCACAAAAGTAGAGAATGCTTGGTTTCTAAAATCAAACATATTTGGGGGCACTAAGGTAACAATAAGTAATAGGTAATATCTAAAATAAATAATATTTAAGTTAAAAACATATCAATAGATCATAGAGGGAAAAACTTGCTGTTTGCCAAATGGTAGCTAATATACTTTTTGGAAATGGACTCAGAAAATAATTCTACAAGTAAGCAGAAAGCAGACAAGAAGTTAGCATACTAGCTCTTCAAAAAGGAAAAGGAAAAAGAACAATGCATTCATTGTAATTTCAGCTTGCTTTCATAGAAGTCTCAAAGATAAAAGATTATTGGTAAAAACTATTTTCAAAGGCAACTGATTTTATTCATATACACCATTATGCCCACAAGTGTCTTTTTTCTTACCAACAAGTACCCTAGTTTAAGACAATTATTAATTTTGGAAAAATGTCCAGTCTGATAAACCCTGAAGAAATCTGACTTCTCTTTTAAAAAGCTAAATTCAAAGAAAAGATATAACTCTCCTAAGAAGTTTGGAGAAAAATTTCAGAATCAATATTACCATAGAAAATAAACAAACAAAATCAGATATGAGTATGTAAAGCTGGAATTTATGTATCACTCATGAATAGAAAATTTCCTTTTATAGAAACTAATATTATCATTAAGTCACTTGCCAAATAATTCATATTGATTATTTGAAAGTCAGATTTCATTACCAGTTTGGAGAAATGCATAAATTAGAAAGTGAATGGTTCCTGGTTTTATGTGATAACTCCAAACTTTGCCATTATAGCACTTTAAGATAAACACTAAATATCAAATCTGATCTTAAATTCCAGTATCATTTAAGAATTACAGACTACCTAACATATAGGAGTTTATCCCCCTAAAATATAACACTGAAACGTATCTAGATTTCTATTGCTTCACTAGAAAGTGTAGTATATGTAAATTTTTAATATGTCTTTTAAAACTGCATTTAAGTTTTATGCGATGAAAGTTATGATGTCCTTAACAAGAAACACACCAGGCACAACGGTTGTGGAACATTGTAAAATCCGTATAAATATACAACTGTAATAGTAGTGCTTTTTCAGTTATAAAATGGCTCTTCATCTACTTCAGTGAACTTCAGAAACATTAACTCATCATTCCACAGTGTCAGCAGAAGTGCATGATTAACATCGCTCCATGAGAAATGGAGAATCAAACGCCTTTCACAGGTTTTTGAAGAACAAGGAGTCTCTAGAAACTTTTAAGGCAGTAATATAATTTAATTCTTCTATGATGCCAAGGGCTTTAAGGTTTCTCTAGAGCTTATATTTAATATAGGCATACACTAGAGCATTAAACAAGAGCCAGTTCTTCTAAAAATTATGAAGTAGGCAAAATTTGTCTTGGACATGCAATCCCTATGTCTTTTCTCCTTTTTGCCAGACAGGTGCCATGATTCCTTATCATCTCCTACTTTGCCACCATCTAAAACTATTTTAGGAAACTCTCTTCTTATTTCATTATGCACTTTATCCACCAAGGTGTAAATGACTAATAAGACTTAAAATATTCTCTTTCTCCAAAGATTTGCATTTGGAAGGTAATAAATCCTTAAGGTAAAGAGAAAAGATATATTCAAAATTGGGAAGGGAAGAATATATATAAAATTCCAGAAATCAAAAATATTCCATGGAGGCTACCATCTAATCTATACTCAGACAAGACAATGTATTTATTATCCATGAAATAAGAAAAAGTATAAAGCTTCTTCCTTTGTAACGTTAGGGAGTTCCAAATGAGATGGTATTTCCCATGATTGACACTACAGCTCCCTAGAGGCAAGAGAAAGGACAATTATTTTACAATCTGCAAAAACTGTACAATTGCTCTCTGCTAGACAAGGGAGGAAAGATATGCTATGGTAACAAATAACTCCAGAATGTAAAAAACAAAACATTATATTATACTCTCTGTGAATTGAGGCTGGAGTGGGTATGGCAACCCACTCCGATAATCTTGCCTGGAGAATCCCATGGACAGAGGAGCCTGATGGGCTACAGTCCATGGGGTCGCAAAGACTAGGGCACGACTGAAGCGACTTAGCACGCACGTGGATTGAGGGAAGAGGAGGGTTGAAGAAGGAGGACTCTGTTACACATAGTTACTTAGGAACCTAGGATAATGGAAGGGGCTTCCCTGGCAGCTCAGTTGGTGAAGAGTCCTCCTGCTATGCAGGAGACCGCGGTTCAATTCCTGGGTCGGGAAGATCCACTGGAGAAGAGATAGGCTACCCACTTCAGTATGCTTGGGCTTCCCTTCTGGCTCAGCTGGTAAAGAATCCGCCTGCAATGTGGGAGACCTGGGTTCAATCCCTGGATAATAGGGGTAAAAGAATAATGGAGATTCCATCTCCATATATGCTTTCAAAACCACTGAGGCAGGCAAACAGTATGCAGTGAACCATACGCGTGTTCTTAAAGCTTCTGCAGGACGTGATACCCATCACTTCTGTTTATCATTCATTGACCAAAGCTGTCAATGATCATGTCTACTTCAAAGGAAATTAACTTGCAATCCTTCCATATATTGAGAGAACTGGAATATTTGTTATTAGGACCAGCGACTATAAAACTCTTCTAGTAGGCTAACTTATCAACATTTTTTCCCCAGGGAATCACTCTTTAGTAAAATTTAGTCCTTCTATATATCAACGAAAAACTAAATCCAGTCCTTCAAACAAAAGCTATGAGCTATATTCTGAAACTCATGATAAATACAAATAAGAAAAGAGAGTAGTTACAGGAATAAGGAATAAGGAGGAAGTGGATTGACAGAAAGATGGAGATGATAATTTTGATGATCATGATTTGGGGAGATAAAAACTAAAATAAAATTCTCTGTATGAATATATGTGTGTTTATCAGTATTATTATTATATTTTTTAAGATCTACGTCAAAAACACCTTCCAGAATCTACCCTCAAGGAGAGAACTGTCATCTTTCAAAGGAGTGTAAAAATATGAGACACTGAAACTTCATATTTTGCCATAAGAAAACATAGAGTTTTCCTGAGGAAACTATAATACTTATAACAACACTATAAATTTAAAAAAAAATAGAATCTGGAAACATTATATAATAAGATCAGAAGTAAAGAATACATATAGAATTTTTTTTTCTTATTTTCATTTGGAGGGTTTTTAAAATTCCTTTAGAGATTTGAAAACATACCCATGCATACCAAAAAAAAAATCATCAAAGCATACTTCTTATTTTAATTTATAATTTTGGTTGGCATTTTTAACTATGATAAAACTACACACTGACAAAGGGGAAGTAAATTGTCTTGTTCCTCAAGCAAGACAGGAATACACAATAATCTACAAAATCTAGAAGTGACCTAGGCAAAGAGAATAGATTGAAGCCAGGTATAAATGTTCTCTTGGGGATAATTCATACTCATGGGGACAAGAAGTGCCAGTGGTATTTAAATTCACTTTGGTCAGTAGGTGCATCATGATGTGGGAATAAGATGAAAGAAAATGAGACTCGCAGGACTTCCATAAAGGTGTCAATAAATGCCAAGAAAATGATGACACTGGCAGGAATAGGCTTTTTGAATGGATATTAAGTTGAATGACGTTTTAGGAATTAGCCATATAATTTGTTTTTAAAGCTTTTTAAAAAATGTATACAAAAAAAAATGTATACAGATGATCCTGAACTTACAACAGTTACACTTATGATTTTTTGACTTTACCATGATGCAAAAGCAATACAAATTCAGTAGAAACTGTGCTTTAAATTTTGAGATCAGGTCTTTGCCAGGGCTAGCTATGTGTGGTAAGCTGCTCTCTCCAAATGCTTGCCTCATCAGTTAGTCAGACAATTCAGTCAGCCACATGATCACAAGGATAAACACTGATACACTTGAAACCATTCTGTTTTTCACTTTTAGTTCAGCATTCAATAGATAACATGAGATGTCTGACACTTTATTATAAAATAGGCTTTGAGTTAGGTGATCTTGCCCAAAAGTAGATTAATGTAATTGTTCTGAGCATGTTTAAGGTATGCTAGGCTAGGCTATGATGTCCAGTAAGTTAGGTTATTAAATGAATTTTTGATTTATGATACTTTCAACATACATGGGTTTATTGGGACAGAACTCCATCATAACTTGAAAAAGACATGCACATTTGAAGAATGAGAGAGGGGATTAATATTCTCTATTGACAAGATTTTTTCATCTCATTTGGTCTCAGAAGAGAAACAGCAAATTAAATTCACAAGTTCAGCTTTGGAAATATCCTTTCCCTCAAATTTTACAGAGCACATAAAATAGAAATTATAAATAGAAAGACCTGATATTTTAATGCTATTTTTGTTTTACAATTGCATTTAAGTACTTCACTTTTATGTATTTTCTCTTCCCAGATTATGCTTAAGTGGCACAGTATTGTGACGGTCAGCTTTGAGTTCCTCAGCTGATGACATTGAACCTGGCAAGCACAGATGGGCAGTCATACATTCACAACACAGAGCCACCAACATCATGACCACTGAAAACCATCCCTCACTTTCCATACCACATTCCCATCCCCACCCTTTGCCATTCGGAACATATCTAAATTAACTCAGATTTGCCAGAGTCCATGCATGGCTTCTGCATTGTGGGAATTGTGATTTTTATGCTTGCCAGGTGGCTCAGTGGTAAAGGATGCACCTGCCAGTGCAGGAACCACAGGAGGCGTGGGTTTGATCCCTGGGTTGGGAAGATCTCCTGGAGGAGGAAATAGCAATCCACTCCAGTATTCTTGTTGGGATAATCCCATGGACAGAGGAGTCTGCTGGGCTAAGTCCATGGGGTTGCAAAGAGTCGGACACGACTGAGCATGTGATTTTTATGCCAAATGTTAAAGAATTAACACTGCACTGTTCACTTTTTATTTTTTCAGAGTTCAAATGTTAGGATAAATTAAATATACCGCCATGGCTTAGGAAATTTAAAATGGAATATAATTTTTTAAGTAGAGGTTTCCCTCAAGGGAATGTTAATACTTAATTTCCCAGGATCCTTGAGTATCTCTCTTCTGTTGTAACACTGAAATGAGAAGGATCTGTTAAATATAATGAAATGTTTGCTGAAACTTAAATAACTGGGTGTATCTAGACTAGCATGTAAGCATACTAATTACACTGGGTGTAAGCTATATGAGCTGCCTTCTTTCAATATAACATTTATATTTATTACATTTCCCATATGGTAATACTTCTGGTAATTTTGCTATCAACTAATGAGGAAAAAATAGAAAATTTTATATATATATATATATATATATATATGTATATATATATATATATATACACACACACACACATACATACATATGGCTTTTCCAGTAGTCATGTATGGATGTGAAAGTGGACCGTAAAGAAAGTTGGGCGCTGAAGAACTGATGCTTTCAAATTGTGGTGCTGGAGAAGACTCTCAAGAGTCTTGGACAGCAAGGAGATCAAACCAGTAAATTCTAAAGGAAATCAACCCTGAATATTCATTGGAAGGACTGAAGATAAAGCTGAAATTCCAGTACTTTGGCCACCTGAGGTGACGAGCTGACTCATTGGAAAAGTCCTGATGGCTGGGAAAGATTTAGGGCAGGAGGAGAAAGTGGAAACAGAGAATGAGATGGTTGGATGGCATCATTGACTCAAAAGACATGAGTTTGAGCAAACTCCGGAAAATAGTGAAGGACAGGGAAGCCTGGTGTGCTGCAGTCCATGGGTTTGCAAAGAGTCAGACATGACTGAGTCACTGAACAACAAATCCAACTGAAATGCTACAGAAGGTTGGCCAAGTAATACAACATATAAACACAACTTTATTCAGATATTTGTTCTAGATTCAAGTAATTTGGGTCACATGTGTTACGTGCTAGGTTCTTTCACTTGAATATGGAATGCAGTGATTTAAAAAATTTTTTAAAGGTCACATACTTCAGAAATTATAAAGTTAGAAGATTGGGAAATTCATCTCCTTGAAAATTTCCTACATTAAATAAGAGAAAAAGATAGCTGATAAGTGGCAGTGACCACGCTTATATCAATATTTCTGAAAATCTATGACAAATAATAGTATGCTGAGAAGTGTTTTTTTCCTCCTGTGTATGCTGCTTCTGCTGCTAAGTAACTTCAGTCGTGCCCGACTCTGTGCAACCCCACAGACAGCAGCCAACCAGGCTCCTCTGTCCCTGGGATTCTCCAGGCAAGAATAGTGGAGTGGGTTGCCTTTCCTTCTCCAATGCATGCATGCATGCTAAGTTGCTTCAGTTGTGTCTGACTCTGTGCAACCCCATGGACAGCAGTCCTCCAGGCTCCTGTTTCCAAGGGATTCTCTAGGCAAGAATAGTGGAGTGGGTTGCCATTTCCTTCTCCACCTCCTGTGTATGGATCTTGCTAATCATGTAGAAAACCGTACTTCATTTTCTGGGTTCAACTCAAAGCGGGAAGGGCTGAGTTTAGTAAAACCTAGGGATTTCACAGGTTCTAGGCTTCCCTGATGACTCAGTCATAAAATATACCCCTGCAATGCTGGGGACCTGGGTTTGATCCCTGGTTCAGGAAGATTCCCTGGAGAATGGAATGGCAACACAGTTCAATATTCTTGCCTGGAAAACTCCATGGACAGAAGAGCCTGGTAAGCTACAGTCCAAGGGGTCGCAAAGTATCAGATACAACTGAGCAAGTAGCACTTTCACACACATACTCCCTGTATTGGATGGCAGTTCTGAAACAAACAACACACAATAACATGGCTGTTGGTGACTCTTACTCTTCAGACAAAGCTTCATAATCAGTCAGTCCCTGAAGGAAAGGGCAAGAGATGCATCTCTCAAGCCACATGCAGACTCTACAACTTCATCTTTTGTTGACAAGTTCATATAAAGCAACAGATCAGGTTTTAGAGAAAAACAACAGGTGTGGCGAGGAAAAAACAATAGTTAGAGTGGTGCCTAGTAAATGTCACTTTAAAGAAAAGAAAATACAAGTAAACGTATCAGATGCAAAAATTAGATTTTAGATGTTTATACTGTCAAGTCACAGAATATAGGGAGCAAAATGAAAAAAATGGCATCTTAGCATAATGAGATGAATAAAAACTCACAAGTACCACTGAGAGTTGGTAGAATGGCAGTTTTTATAGAAGAGAGTCACATAAGATGACACTTGGCTTTAAAAAATGTATATGATATACACATACACTATGGAAAGATCACCATGATCAGAACAATTAACATATCCAATCACCTCAGATAGTTAACTCTTTTTTTAAATGCAGAGAACACTTATCTACTCTCAACAAATTTCAAGTATACAATACCTTGTTTTTAACTATAGTCTAGTTGAAAGGAGAACTTTGTTGTTCAAAGGGACAAACAAGTTGATTACTACTTTGTTAATATTTCATCCATACAGGAGCATTAAACCTAATTATGGATGTAATAAGTAATCTAATAAAAGTGGCATTTTATTAAATGCAATTGCCACAAAATGATTTGGAAGCTAGAACTAAACATTAAAAACAAATTCACCCATCTCTGAATCCAAGAGAATGCAGGACTCATTCAGAACTGAGGCAGGGGTGATGGGGAAAACAAATATGTCAATATCTAGGTCAATATACCTCTTCCCCTTCTAATTCCATTGATAAATCTCCTTAATTCAATGGGGAAATAGCTGAATAAAGCTCAAAATTATAAACTTGAATAACATATTTGGGTTTCTTAAGCCTAAAGGTTCATGTTTTCTAGAAATAGAAAATAAACTTCTCTTACATTGAGAAAGAGGGTTCTAAGTACAAATATATGTACTTTTGTTGCAAAACTTGAAGTTTTCACTCGTTAACTCAAACTGCCTTGACTTCTCATGTTTATGCAAAACAGATTTTTTGGAGAAAAAAAAGAAAGGTACTGTAACATCAGAGGAAATCATCAAAGAACTAGTAGCAACATCTTAAGGCTTTTATCAAAGTAGTGAGGGAATGCATTAAAGCAACAATATCTGAAGCTTACATGTGATGGGACTACTAAATTTAATAGTGTGTCTTATGAACATATGTGGATATAATGATTTTTCTGTAAGAATACCTCATTCTGAAGGACTTTTTTCTGAGTAAGAGAACATCATCTCTCAAGACAATTCAGGAAAAAAAATCTACCAATATTTCATTAATAATAGATGCCTCACACTCTACAAACAGAGGACCAAAGTTTTTGAAAAACTATATTCATGATAAGTGAAGGTTATACAAAGGGGAATAAGCTTATGAATGGAAAAAAATCATTTAAAAATACTTCATTAAATTTTTACAAGAAGATGGTAGCCTAAACATGAATTGTTAAAACTGAGTCATAGTACATAAGGGTTTAAACAAAAATAAGGGCCTCTCACCTAGAAAATCTTGCTAAACAAGCTATGATTAAATTTGAGGTTTCTATTTACATTTATCAAAATGTGTTAAATATAAATCATTTCTTAGTTTTCAAAGAAAAAGCATTAAAAACAGAATAGTTTTACCTACAAGTAATAGTTAAGAACAAAAAGGAAAAGAAACCCATATGAAAATGATTTAACTGAATATGACTATTTGAGATGTTGTACTTTAAAAATGTCATGAGAGGTCACAGTGGGTTCACTCGTGCCCTGACAAATCAAAGGTCAACTTCTAATGTATATTCAGTCTACTGAGGCTCATAAAATGAACTAAACACTACTGAGTTCTCTAAAGTAGAATATATAGGTGGGAATCATGACACAGTGAAAGAAAACTCTTTTGGGTGCTATTTGGGGCCTCCTTATGAACACGAACCATAAAACCACTAGGATCCAATTTCAGGGCCCTCAGGTGCCACATAATTGATTATTTTCTCAAAAATAAAAATGTAATCTATAGTTTCTAAAAGTATACAGTCTAAATTTATGGCAGAATTAGAATCTTTGTCTTTCAATGTGAATGATGTTAAACTTTACTCAGAAGTTATAAAATTTGGGCCTCTGAACATAAAACAAAGAAGTGACTTGCCCCAAAGAAGAGAGGAGTGAGATTCATTAAATATTCTAAAGTCCTTCTATGCATATACTCCATCATGATTAGAACAAGGCTTATAAGCTATCATGCAGTATAGTAATATTACTGCCTTCTAACTGATATCTTAAGGTATTTGGACACAATTTAATTAGAATAGGCATTTGCTCTTAATTGGTACTAACTGAACTAATTGTATAGCTCTTTATATTCAAAATAGGAGATATATTACATGCTCTGAACATAAACTTTAAATATTTGGAATATTCTTTTCCTTTTACAGTGTTATGAGTATCAGTTGGAATAGATAAACTGACCTACACTTATTTTTTTATAAAATCTTACTAGAATGCAAGTTTATTTTCATCTGGCTAGTATAGCCAGTTGAATATCATCCAAATCTTTTAGTGTTAATTTTTCAGGGTTTTTTGTTTTGTTTTTTTTTTTTTAGTTTTGAGCAACAACCACTTGGGAAGCATATGTAAGGTTCTAGAAGTTAAGTAATAAAATGAATCATGAGTTCCTGGTAAATAGCCAGATGCTGAGTGTTATTTTCTTCAATATTTTAACTGCCTACATCTGCTGACTTCAGGCTACTGACAGCTTCCCAGTCTCAGGCTTGGAGGTATGATCTATAGTTCCACTTGGAACCTGCCTCTGTAAGATGCAAAATACTCAGCAGGGACAAGCAGCACCCATGAAGGGGTTTGTCTTTTCCAAATTTGTTTCCACTGAGCACCTCTATCCACTTCAGTGGAAGGGAGACCAAATTCTGTTTTGCCAGTTATATAAGGAATTACATGGGCAAAATATGAGTAAACTAGCACCCTGGATCCAAAATACCCCAGCGTTGTTACAGTGCTGCCTAAAATTGGCACAGTGTGATGCTATTTAAATTGACGAGATACTCAGTCCAACACAACTATTAAAAAGAGAAGAAATTGGCTTATAGTTATTTACGTGAAAAATATTTTTCTTTGTTTCATACCATAAGTTCAAAGAGGGCAAAAGCTTTTTCAGTTTAATTTTACCATTGTACCCCACTTACAAAACTTTGTCTAAAATATATATACTAGCACTTAATAGCTCTCTGTGGAATGAATGGAATTGACAAACATTTTATATCCTCCATATTTTAAATGCAGCCAAAGTCATTCATTTTTGTTTCAGAAACAGGTATGTCAAAAAATGGCAAAGCATCTGGGGCAAAATCACACTGTAATTTTACATTGTTGAAGTTGCAAAAAACAATGCTCATAGACATAGACCATAACATCTGTAATACATAGACCATAACATCTATAATACAATCCTTTGAATTTATGCCTTGGAATCTTATGAAGAAGATTCCTTACTGTAATAGAAACAAAAGTAGTGAACACTTTCAAAGCACTTCTACTGTCTCGGTAACCATACTAAAGGTGCACAAATGTGAAAAACTTGGAACAATCCTATTAGGAGGTCTATTATAATCCCCATACTACAGATAAGAAAAACTAAAGTGTAGCGTTCAAGTAAGTGACCAAAGTCATACTAGAGGCAAAATTCAAGATCAGGAAGTCTAACTAAATTTGAATTTTTATATTACATAACATCATTACTAAGTGATGAGATTTTTTGTATATCTCAAACTATATTCGTATAAGCAGACTAAAAGAAAATACTTTTCTACAAAACTGGGACAAACAGTCTATTTTGTATTAATACTCATCTAATGACATTTAAGCCCATGGCATGTGTTTGTATATTTTTTTACATTAGCATAGACTGGAAAAGGAGAAACAAGCAAAAGAAGCAGTATTAATAATACCAAAAACAGAGGCAAACCTTTATTAAATATTTACTACACCAGACACAGTGGTCAGCAATTTTCAGGCATTATTGGTTTAATTATCTTCCAAAATGTTGATAGATGTCACTTTTTGTTTCATCTACTCTTCCCAAATTGTAAAACTAAAGATTGCATAAAATAACTTTTTGGTACATCAGGTGTTCTTTGGAGTCTCATGCAAAAGATGTGAGGTGTGAGAGGAAGGGATGAGCCAAGTACTTTGTCTTAAGGAACTGTAAGGCCAGGGTTGCCATTTCCCAAGATGGGATAACCTTCTGAGAAATTAGAAGAATGGTTGTGGATGTGTTTATTTGAGGTGTTTATTACATATCTAAATGCACACATCCAAGAGAGGAAGAGATGCAGTGCACAAATTGGGGAACTGGTCAAGGCAGGGGCTCAGAGAATCCCTTCATGTGAAAGGTGGGAAGTCAGAGGACAGACTCAGAGGCTGGGAACATGCGGTGAGAGTTTTTGGAAGTCCTTGACTGGTGGCTCTTATTTCCTCAGTGAAGAGTGAGGAGAGCAATTCAAGGTTGGTGAGAAATGAGAGGTGTGAAACAGAGATGGAATGAATTTTGGACATATAACTGGATTTCTGGGCAGTAGTGAGGGACAATTTGAAGTTCACAATTATTAATTTAAAGTGCAATCAGACAGCCTGTTTGTTTTGGGATTTTTTCCCTTGGCTTTCTATGTTCATCCACAAAGTACAGTTGGATTTGAAAAAGATTGAGGTTTCGCCAGACAAGAAAAGTGAAGGAACAGAGAGATGGACAAAGGATTTCAGAGTGTGAATAAGGGCATTCTGATGTTGCCAAAATTGCCAAACTGTTGGATCACAGAAAAAGCAAGAGAGTTCCAGAAAAACATCTACTTTAGTGACTATGCCAAACCCTTGACTATGTGGATCACAACAAACTGTGGAAAATTCTTAAAAATATGGGTATACCAGACCACCTTACCTGCCTCCTGAGAAATCTGTATGCAAGTCAAGAAGCAACAGTTAAAACCAGACATAGAACAATGGATTGGTTCAAAATTGGAAAGTAGTATGTCAAGGCTGTATATTGTCACCCTGCTTATTTAACTTACATGCAGAGTACATCACGCAAAATGCTGGCTGCATGAAGCACAAGCTGGACTCAAGATTACTGGGAGAAATATCAATAACCTCAGATACGCAGATGACAACACCCTTATGGCAGAAAGTGAAGAGGAACTAAAGAGCCTCTTGATGAAAGTGAAAGGGGAGAGTGAAAAGGCTGGCTTAAAACTCAATATTCAACAAACTAAGATCATGGTATCCAATCCCATCACTTCAGGGCAAATAGATGGGGAAACAATGGAAACAGTAACTGACTTTATTTTCTTAGGCTCCAAAATCACTGCAGATGATGACTGCAGCCGTGAAATTAAAAGACACTTGCTCCTTGGAAGAAAAACTATGGCCAACCTAGACAGCACATTAAAAAGCAGAGATATTACTTTGCCACAAAAGTTCATCTAGTCAAAGCTATAGTTTTCCAGTAGTCATGTATGGATATGAAAGTTGGACCATAAAGAGAGCTGAGAGCCAAAGAACTGATACTTTTGAACTGCGGTGTTGGAGAAGACTCTCAAGAGTCCCTTGGACTGCAAGGAGATCAAACCAGTCCATCCTAAAGGAATATTCATTGGAAGGACTGAGGCTGACACTGAAGCTCCAGTACTTTGGCCACCTGATGTGAAGAACTGACTCATTTGAAAAGATTCTGATGCTGGGAAGGATTGAAGGCAGGAGGAGAAGGGGATGACAGAGGATGAGATCATTGGATGGCATCACTGACTCGATGGACATGAGTTTGAGCAAGCTCTAGGAGTTGGACAGGGAAGCCTGGCATGCTGCAGATCAAGGGGTCGCAAAGAGTTGGACACGACTGAGCAACTGAACTGAACTGATAGGCATAATGTTAATGATGATAATGATAACATAATGCAAACTTTGTACTAGGAGGAAACTGTTCTCAGCACACATTAAATAAATTATTTATTCTTCACAATAGCCTTATGTAGAATGTTTAACTGCTAGTATTATGATTTTATAGATGAGTGAACTGAGGTGAAATGATTAAGCAAATTTTTGTAAGTTATAGATAGTAAATGGCAAAGGCAAGATTTAGTCCTTTAACTCCAGGTAGTCTGGCTCAATATACCAATACTTCCATACTGCTATGAATAACTGTGGAATCAATGAAATAAGAAGAGAGTTAAGAACATGAAAAAAGATTGTGGAAGGATCACTGGACTGTAGTTTGCAGTGGAGTAAAAAACAATAAATGCTAGAGCTGTGGGTCTTCAATAACGTTCAATAAAAAAAAATTGGAAGTGTTAGTTCAAGAGCGGAATTCTTGGAATTAAAAATTATGAAGGAAGTGCATATATTTGAAATGATGAAGTCTAAAATATAATTATGCAGAAGGGTGGTTAACATAATAGAATCAGATCACTGGAGGATAAGAGATTAAGGACACACGAGACCAAACTATTGGTGATATTATTTACAGAAAAACTTAAATAATGAAGACAGAACAATTTGAAGGGAGACTAACATAGATCCAGGGGCTAAAATGCTCAGGAATAAAGAGGGTTGACATTCTAATGGTGACTGAGTGACAGGGTTGCCAGATTTAGCAAATGAAAATATAATATGCACAGATACAATCTAATTTCAGATAAGAAAAGTAAATTTTCTTTCAGTTCAGTTCAGTCACTCATTTGTGTCCTACTCTTTGCGACCCCATTAACTGCAGCACACCAGGCCTCCCTGTCCATCACCAACTCTCGGAGTTTACCCAAACTCATGTCCATTGAGTCGGTGATGCCATCTAACCATCTCATTCTCTGTCGTCCCCTTTTCCTCCTGCCTTCAATCTTTCCCAACATCAGGGTCTTTTCAAGTGTGCCAGCTCTTCACATCAGGTGGCCAAATATTGGAGTTTCAGCTTCAACATCAGTCCTTCCAATGAACACCTACGACTGATCTCCTTTAAGATGGACTGGTTGGATCTCCTTGCAGTCCAAGGGACTCTCAAGAGTCTTCTCTAACACCACAGTTCAAAAGCATCAATTCTTCTGTGCTCAGATTTCTTTATATTTTTTAATTTTCTTAAGTATGTCCAAATATTGTATGGACATACATATACCAAAAAATAATGTGTCATTTACCTGAAACTCATATGTATAGCTGAGCATCCTATATTTTATCTGGCAATCTTACTAACAGAGTCAGCATCTGAATTCAGATTTTTGCAACTCACAAATTTAGTTCCTAAATCTGATTAACATATTTTATTATTAGTATTAACTCAATCAAATAAAATAATGAAAAAATCTTATCAAATCAAAATTATACTCCTAGTTTGCTAAATTAGAGCAAATGTATTTCATGATCTTAAGTATGATACTCATATATTAATATATAAATTAACATGGCATTTTATGAAAGCAAAAGCATTTTGAAAGTATGACTGTGATCTAAAAGTTTTATCACTAGTTATGTGTGTAGTAAAATATCAGTGGGTAGGCCCCCTGATGATCCGTGTTGTTAATACAGTTTTGAGAATAAGTTCAATTATGATGACAAGAAAATAGCTATGCATTATCACAAATTATCTTTCATCTTTGACATAAATGGAAAAAGAGTTCTCTCAGTAATTCCATAGTTATATTTAAAACAATTTAGCATTGTGTTTGAAGTTACGCTTCTAAAAGCTGTAGGTACCACAGTTTGGAATCAATCAGTGCTATAGTAATATCTGTCATTTAAACGTGGTTTTTGTGGCTTTTTTTTCCTTTTCCTGTGCTATTTCATGCTATCTCATATTTAATTTAAATTCTTTTTGAATGATGTACAAAAAATCAGGAAAGTAAAATATGTGTACAATAGAAGAATATAAATCTAAATTCAAAATAAATTAAGTATACAATTCTTACATAATGATTTTATAATCTACTAGGAGTTTTAGTGTTTTCATATTATGGGCTTTTCCTGAAAAATATGTAATTAATATAGGAAATATGCATGGATTATATACTGAAGAAATATTTCTAACAAATTTTTATAAAATCAATATTGACAATATTTAAAGAGGTTTGTGCAAATAATATTTTTTTATTTTTCAAAGAAATTTTACATTAAACATCCCAATGATTTCACAAGTCTTTGAAGAAGATACTATAGATGTAATAATCTCTTTGTTGCAAATAATCAAGAATAAACATGAAGCTTAAAATGTGACATACCAATCAATAGGAAGTTTCATTCAAGGATAGATACTCTTATTGCTTCTGTGATCTTTCTACTCCAATAACCTACATCCTTAGATGTTCCTATTTGATGCATACTTTGCCACATTGCTTCTGCTTTTATTGATATTATAATTAGCAGCTGTTAAAGATCAATTTACAATTATTCAAGCACACTAGTGAAATCTCACAAAAACTTAATGAAAATATTAAGAAAGCATATTCCTGATATTACATCTAACCAAAACAGAGTAACTGGGACCAAATTTACACTCCTAATGAAAATAACCAAAACCAGAATACTTGAAATACCAACTTTCAAGAGACTGGGTACCAGTCAATAAAAGAAAATGATCCCTGAGAGGCAGGAAGCACTCCAGACAAAAAGTGAGCTCAATGACTTCCCTACTTCCTGCCGTGAGAGAGTCTGAGGCTGTGGTATGCAGGAAGTGAACCCAGGTAGAAGCCGGCAGACTCTATGAGTGAAAATATAGGGAGATCAAGTGAACAGTGGTGTTGGAGAAGACTCTTGAGAGTCCCTTGAACTGCAAGGAAATCAAACCAGTCCATCCTAAAGGAAATCAACCCTGAATATTCATTAGAAGGACTGAGGCTAAAGCTGAAGCTCCAATACTGTGGCCACCTGATGCGAAGAACTGACTCATTTGAAAAGACCCTGATGCTGGGAAAGATTGAAGGTGGGAAGAGAAGGGGACAACAGAGGATGAGATCATTTGATGGCATCACTGACTCAATGGACGTGAGTTTGCACAAGCAGCTCCAGGAGTTGGTGATGGACAGGGAAGCCTGGCATGCTGCAGTCCATGGGGTCACAAAGAGTCGGACCTGACTGAGCAACTGAACTGAATTGAAGGTGGCCAGAGTTCCCAATATACTGGAGAGGAAATAGCTACTCAGAGAGAGAACTTCAGATATATGTAGGCAGCTCTCTCAAGGCAGTCAGCTAAGTACTGATTAGTGCATTCATGTAGGAAAATACCCCACACCAGAAAAAGAACCACTTGAAATAATTAGAAGTCAATGATGAGAACCATAGTGAAAAGCATATGACTCATAGGTATGGGGTAAGAGAACATAGAAGGATCTTGCTTCAATTATGAGGATAATTATAGCCTTAGATCTAGCACTGCTCTGCTCCCATTTAAAAGAAATCTTAAAAACAAAACTGTCAAAAGTCAAACTCTTTCCAAGTAACTAAATTGTGTTCCAAAACAACATTGAAAATATTTATAATAATACAAAAATATCAAGCATCTAGTAAAATTCACAACATCTGACATCCAATAAAAATCTGTCAAATGTGCAAAGAAACAAGGAAACACAACCCATATTGAGGATAAAAATCAATCAATCAAACAATACAAACTGACACAGATGTTAAAATTAGAACAAAATGACATTAAAATATTTTAACTGTGCTGCATATGTTTGAAAAATTATGTAAAGAAAGATAAGATATAAAAAGGACGCTAGGGATAAAACTTGAACTTTGAGGGATAAAAACTACAGCGTGTGAGATACAAAGTGTGCCAGATGGAAATGACAGCAGATAAGATACTGCTGCAAAAAAAAGGAGGAAAAAATAGTATACTTAAAAGTCATAATAAAATATCAATCTAAAATGAAACACAATAAGAGTAATAAGAACAAAAATGAGGAGAGTACCAGCTAGCTGTGGACAATGTTATGTAGCCTAAAACACATGAAATTATAGTTCCTAGAGTTAAGAAAGAGAGAGAGAATAGGAAAAAAAAAAAAAAAAGACGAAATAATAGTTAAAAACTCTATAAATATGGCAAAAACTATAAACCCATATATCCAAGAAGTTCAATTAACTCCAAGTCCTAAACATTGTGGCATATGATTACTAAATTGCTCAAAGCCAGTGATAAAGACAAAATCTTAAAAATAGCCAGAGAAGAAAACACGTTATGTACAGAGGAACAAAGATAAGGATGAGAGCAGATTCCTGTCACTGAAGATAGTAAAACAGTATCATTAAGATGATAAAAGATAAAAATGGCAAATCTAGATTTCCAAATTCAATAAAAATATCTTTGAAACTAAAGGTGGAATACTTTTCTAGACACACAAAATCTGAAAGCATTCAACACTAATAGACCCATGCTAACAGAAATGTTAAATGACTAGAAGTCATAATTTATGGATACATATTTAAGATTTTTTCTTATTATTTAAATCTCTTTAAAAGATAATTGACTAAGCAAAATTAATAATCATGCAGGGCTAGGTTTATAATATAAAAATAAAATTAACAAAAAATACCACAAAACTTGGGAGAAAGATGGAATTATATTATGGTGAAGTTCTTCACTATACATAAAGAGGTATTATATCAGTTGAGGGAAAACTGTGTGAGATCAAAGACATAACTATAAATCCTAAAGTAGTCAGTGAAATAACAAAGACTTATAGGGAATAAGCTAACAAAGGAGATAAGGTACAATCATAAGCAATACTTGTTTAATTTGACTAATCTAAAAAAATTAGTCAAATGGATATTGACTAATGGAAAAAATAGAAAACAAATAATGATAGTTTTAAACCACTCAAATTACTAATCAGATTGAACTTAAATGGTCTTAACACTCTAATTAAAAGTCAAAGATTGTAAGTTTGCATTTTTTCTAAAGCAAGACCCAACTATATGATTCCTGCAAGACATGACCACACGGAAAAAGAGGTCATTTCATAATAATGAAACTGTCATTCATTTAAACCAATATAATGATTTTAAACATTTACACACTTAATAACAAAGCTTCAAAATATGTGAAGCAAAAACTTATGGAACTACAATGAGAAATAAGTATTTTACAACTTTAATCAGAAATTTTAAGAACCTTCTTTTAATAACAGAAGACGGATAATCTGTAAGAATATAGAAGATGTGAATAACATTATCAACCAACTTATCCTAATTGATATTTATAGAATACTCCATCCAGCAACAAATATACATTATTTTCACATTCACATGAAAAATTTACCTAGGTAGCACATTAGGGGCAATGAAAGTGAAAGTGTTAATCACTCAGTCATGTTCCATTCTGTGATCCCATGGACTGTATCTCACCAGCCTCTTCTGTCCATGTAATTCTCCAGATAAGAATACTGGAGTGGGTAACCATTCCTTTCTCAGGCAATCTTCCCAACCCAGAGATCAAACTTAGGTCTCTTGCATTGTGGGCAGATTCTTTACCATCTGAGCCACTAGGGAAGCCCTAGGGGCAATAAACAAATATTAATAAATATAACAGAAATCATGTCATACAAAGTATGGTTCTCCACATAGTATAGTTAAATTGGAAATCAAAACAGAAAGATTTCTGGAATATCACCAAATATTTGGAACAAAATAATATGCTTCTAACTAACTAATGATCAAAAAGAAATCACAGGGGAAATTAGTATTTTGAACTGAATCAAAATAAAAACACAAATATGTAAGCTAACTAAATGGGATACGGGTGGTAGTACTTAAGGATGCATTTTCAGCACTAAATCACTATATTTAAAGAAGAAAGTTCTCATATCCAAACCTCAGCTTCTACCCTAAAAAACCAGATAAAGGAAACAAGTTACAAATTCCTTTTTAAAAAGGAAATTATAAAGATCAGGATGAAAATTAATAAAATAAAAATTAAGAAATCAATGAAACCAAAAGCTATTCTTTGAGAAACTCAATAAAATTGATAAAACTCTAGCTATATTGATGGAAAAAAGAGAATAAAAGAGAACATGAATCACTCAATAAGGAATGAAAGAGATAATATCACTACAGATACTAAAGCTATTAGAAAAGAAGATCAATGTATATTGCAAATAACTCTATGCCAAAGAACCCTCACAACTTTTAAAAAATTAAAAGGATAATTTTCTTAAAAAGCACAAACAAGGTTTCAAGAAGAAATGATGTCTATTCAAAAAAAATAGAATATGAAATTAACATTCAGTGCACTTACCCAGCAATTAGGATGGCTAAAATGTAAAAGTGGAGAAGGAAATAGCAAACCACTCCAATATTCTTGCCTGGAGGATCCCAGGGATGGAGGAGCCTGGTGGGCTGCCTTCTCTGGGGTCACACAGAGTCGGACATGACTGAAGCGATTCAGCAGCAGCAAAATGTAAAAGACTGGCCATATTGAGTGTCAGGTTGTGTCGGAATGGGAACTCTTTGCTGGTATGTATGTAAAAAGTATACACTGTAGAGAAAGTTTGACTTACTCATAAGAAAGACAAACAGCCACTTACTCTGTGACCTAGCTACTCCACTCTTGAGTATTTATTCAAGAGATATGAAGGCATATGTCCATGCAAAGACCTGTACAAAAATATTCATCATGGTTTTATTTGTAAAATCAAAAAGCTAAGAGCATGCAAATATCCACTGAGATGTATCTGTGCAAAAAGGCACTGCTCAGCAGTAAAACAGGAATATACTACAACATGCATGGATCTCAAAATTATTATACTGAGTGAAAGAAGCCAGAAGAAATGATAGTACATACTGTTTGATTTCATTTATATAGTATACTAGAAAATACAAACTAATGCATAGTAAGAGAAGGCAGATAGGAGGTTGCCTGTAAATGGCAGTGGGAGAAAGCAGCCCACTGAGATAATTCATGAGAATATGCCCACCCCAACTAAGAATAGTGGGCCAAAAAAGACCTTACAAGCTTCCAGGGAGAAGGGGCAGAAAGAACACATACAAAAGATTAAGTATCAGATTAAGTATTTTGCTCAGTAAACCATCACTGAGAATTGGTTCATAAAATTTCTGAAGAAAATTATTTCCAAGCAAAAGATATTTGTAGCATACAAATATTGATATGCTGGTTTATATACATGAGAAAAGATCAACCCTACAAGGAAGTCATGGGGTAGGAGAGAGTAGATCCAACATGGGGAAAAAGATGGACAAACACAGGGCCAGGAGAAATATCAATAACCTCAGATATGCAGATGACACCACCCTTATGGCAGAAAGTGAAGAAAAACTAAAGAGCCTCTTGATGAAAGTAAAAGAGGAGAGTGAAAAAGTTTGCTTAAAGCTCAACATTCAAAAAACAAAGATCATGACATCTGGTCCCATCACTTCACAGCAAAACAATGGAAACAGTGACAGACTTTATTTTCTTGGGCTCCAAAGTCACTGCAGATGGTGACTGCAGCCATGAAATAAAAAGACATTTGCTCCTTAGAAGAAAAGCTGTGACCAACCTAGACAGCATATTTCAAAAGCAGAGACGTTACTTCGCCAACAAAGGTCGGTCTAGTCAAAGCTATGGTTTTTCCAGTAACCATATATGGATGTGAGAGTTGGACTATAAAGAAAGCTCAGCGGCAAAGAATTGATGCTTTTGAACTGTGGTGTTGGAGAAGACTCTTGAGAGTCCCTTGGACAGCAAGGAGATCCAACTAGTCCATCCTAAGGGAGATCAGTCCTGGGTGTTCATTGGAAGGACTGATGTTGAAGCTGAAACTCCAATACTTTGGCCATCTGATGCAAAAACTGACTCATTTGAAAAGACCCTGATGCTGGGAAAGATTGAAGGTGGGAGGAGAAGGGGATGACAGAGGATGAGATGATTGGATGGCATCACTGACTCAATGGACATGAGTTTGAGTAAACTTTGGGAGTTGGTGATGCACAGGGAGGCCTGGCATGCTGCAGTCCATGGGGTCACAAAGAGTCAGACACGACTGAGCAACTGAACTGAACTGAACTGAACACAAGGCAATGGTGAAAGAGATTCCACATGATTGTTATATATCAGGTATAAAATACTACTAGACTGTACCAGAGAATATCAGGCTTCTCCAAAAAAAGATGAAATTGATAGTATGTGAACATCTTGAAGGAAGATACAACACTGGGAAGTTTTGGCACTAAATTAGTTACAAATGCATAAAATCATTTAAGGAGGAATGAAAGTGATAAGTCTAGGAAGAACAGAACATTGAATTAAAAAAAATTAATCATGATTTACCATATTGCTCAGTTCTGAATAGCATTTACATGGTCATAATAATGCAAACACATAATATTGATCTAATGTAAATAATAGCATAATCATTAAGGGAAATGAGCGATGAGAAGCTGGGAAGATTTTGTATGCATTATCCATCACAGACTTTATTATAACACATTCACTTACTAGAGCATGAATTATAAAATGATTCTCAAACCAAAGGATATTTCACCATTTGCAATCGCCACAGTCTCCTTTACCTACTGTATGATAGTGGCTAATACAAAAGCGTCTATACATATATGCACACTTAGACATAGTTTCGATGTGGCTGATGTTCCACTAGGAACATAAGATTATCATCTGTAGAACTGAGACATAACAGACCACACCAAGTTATAGCGTCATCTTAAAGAGAGAAAATGCCTTCCCAGCTAGCTAAAGAAAATTAAATGCGACCTTATTGAGGTTATTATCTTACCTAAAGAAAGCTTACATTTTAAACTAAAGGAGCTCTGCTCAGCAAAGAGAGCCAAGTAAAATTAGAATCTTCCTGGTGAATGCTGGCAAGATCTATTCAAGGACTATCCAAGGAAGATGTCCCATTTACACAACACAGCCTGAGGGCCCGGCTGGCTCTTCTGTCCCTATCGAGGAAATTAATTTACCCATCTTTCATTACCTGCTGGCATTAGACATTTGAATCACTTAACCAATCCCCCTTTATTCTGATAGGCTTATCACAAAAGCTATAAAAATCATAGGCAACTCATCAGAGGACACAAATGTATTTTATACCCTTGCTAGTCGCATTTCTTATTGAAAATTACTACAGTTTGCAATGCTTCTTTAGATCTAGGTTAAAATAGATTCCTCCCTAAGGGATTAGTCAATATTTAATATGCTAGAAAATAAGACATTTTGTTAGTTTGTAATTCTGGTTTAGAGGAAATGAAATAGATCATGTTTTTATAACTGTCAGGGAGTATGTATATGAGATAAATCTGGAAAACTACACATATTCTACTTTTAAAATATTGAATTACATTTGAGAGTTTTTTTTCTCTGAGTTGTGATGATTCTGGGAAAAGTCTGAAATGCTTGAAAACTTTGAACATAGCTGGGGAAGTGTTAACTAGTTCAGATAAAGCAATTTAATCAAGTTGTAATTATTTTGTGTGGTGTTTAAAAAAATGCACTTAATTTTTTTTTTTAATATATGAAACTGAGTTTATAACATTGGTTATGACTACTGTATAAGCCTCTTCAGGAAGCTGAGTGGTAGCCTAGCAGTAATGAGACAATAATGCAATTTACAATTTACTAAATTGTTCCCTAGGCATAGTTTAAACAGTAGGTGTATATGATCCATTAAAGTCAATGTATGATTTATGTAAAGACCACAATTTATCTTCACTAAGAGGAGATTTCATGTGAAATATTGACAGTTTACCATTCCCTCATCTAAGAATCATTTGTACTAATGGGGAAAAAATTAACTGATATAATGAACTTTGTGATCAGTTTATGTAAATAAAATGTAAAATGTTGATTTCTCTATAAACATTTCTTAGATTCTAATTATTATTCTAATACAGAGTTTCATAAAGGGGAGAGTTAGAAGGATCTTTGGTACAGTCCCTCTAGTGCAGAAAGATAAAGTTGTAAAGCAAGAGGCAGGACCTCGGAAAGCTCTTTATCTTTTATCGCTTTTACTACTCAGGATTCCCTGATTTTCTACAAACTTTGATTTACTTGTTTTAATGATTAGGCAAGACCTGTTTTTCATGGATGTTTCTACGTATAATGAAGAGATGAGCCAATGATTTTCAAGTACTGATTGGAGAATGTCCATAATGTCTCTGATTTCTGCAAAAACACAATGGCACATTGAGTGAGATGAACATTCTTAGCTCTGGATTATGGAAGAGAAGGTGAAACAAGAAATGAGGACAACAAGAGAAATATGTAGAAACCTGCAGTCAGTTCACCAAGAACTTCAGATACCCATGACTACAACCATTCTTCTTGACTGATTTTCACATTGTATTGCTTGAAATGGGTGCACAGGGCAATTAATGACACATTGTTCTATCTCAACTGCTTTGAATGTTGCTACTTGCGTCTACTTTTTTGATCATATATTTGTTAACTAAGCAAATATTTATTAAGAGTAATTATGTACTAAGCATAGCTATTATTCCAAAACTCACTCTTAAATAACCTATCTTTAGTGAAAATGGACAGTGTCCTTGACTAAAATCCTTCTTCCACTAATATCACTTTCCTCCTCCACCTAATAATGTGTTTGGTCATTAACCTGCAACATTCAGTGCTGTCAAGCGGCTCTTTGGTAAATTAAACTCCCTGAGGGAGGAGGAAAGGGAGGAGCTCTCCTCTCATTTATAAAGTAGAATGCATTACTTACATCACCTAACTCCCTTGTTCACTGAAAATCTTGACCGAGGATTTTCTCCTCTCAAAAATTCTATCTTTCCAATTTATCTAAGATTCTTAAAAAAAGCATCAATCCATATAAATGTCCACTATGTGAGAATTTTTTTTCCTCTTTATTTTGAAAGGAAGTACTTAGTATCTCAAATGAATGTTTAATTGGCAGAATTGCAAGTAGTGTTGCCAAATTAAATTAAGATATCAAGCAAGACAGAAGCAATTACTTTTTTGTATTTTTGAAGGAGGTGGGGAAACAGAGTTCTCTGTTTCCCTTACATTGCATACCAGGATGATTAACTCTTTTCCCTATAAACCCAGCCCTGATCTCCCTAAACTAAGGCAGATAACTATTTCAACGTTGCTAAGCCTGGAAATACTTTGATTATTACCTTAAGAGCAACCTAAAAATGAGGATTCAGACAATCTGACTCTAACAACAGAAAAGGGTGGGAAAGTAATTTATGAGTGTATAATGTGGATGTATAAATAAACAGGAAGACAAAAAGCTGGAAAACATACCATCTGTGCCAAAGAAATAATTAAACCGAGTCTCCACTGGGCTTCCTTAGTGGCTCAGTGATAAAGAATCTATCTGCGAATGCAAGAGATGTGGGTTCAATTCCTGGGTCAGGAAGATCTGCTAGAAAAGGAAATGGCAACCCATTCCAGTATTCTTGCCTGGGAAATCCCAAGGAAAGAGGTGCCTGATGGGTTATAGTCCATGGGGTCACAAAGAATTGGACAGCACTTACTATTAAAAAAACCACCAACAAAATAACACAGAAAAGTCCTAATATTCCAAATATTATGTACAATATATAGTCACAGTTTTTTGAATAATTTGACTGGAAATTTTTGGAATAATTAACAGTGGGAGGAAAGTTGATTATATATGAACAGATCACCTGAAATAAAATTTTAATGATTATTTTAACACTACCAGAAAAGAATGCTTTACTTTCACAAGACTTAAATAATAAATCTAAAATGCAAAGGCAAAAAATACATCCTAAAGTCATAAAACAACTGCAGAAAATCTATTAGATATATCTTGTTCTTTAATTTATATTCAGGTTATTTAACAAGACTCCACTTTCTCATTTTTAAAAACATTTATATTTTCTAAGGATGTTTCTAAGAATAGGATATACTACACTTGAACATAGTAAAATAACATATGAATACAAACACAACAGGAAGATATAACAGAAATAAGAGCTCAGCTTTTAGACAATAGAAAAAATAGATACACATAATTCATTAATATTTGTTAAATTGGGGACTTGCACATATTATTTCTTTTATACTTGATTCTTGGCTACCAAGTTGAGCTCTCAGAAAGAGAGGTCATTTTAAAAATTCAATGAAATAGTACTTTGGTGTACTCTAGAGAAGATCAATAAAGCTGAAGTTGGTTATTTCAATAAATTAAAAGCCTAAGCATACAGACAAATCTCTGGCAAAACTGATCAAAAGAATAGGGCAAAAGTAGAGAATCCGGTAGGAACCTGAAACGTCTTGAAGTTATCCGAAGATTCTTCAATCACTATGTCAAGCGACACAGATATTTCTCTTTCTTCATATGATGAAGATCAGGGATCTAAACTTATCCGAAAAGCTAGAGAGGCACCATTTGTCCCCATTGGAATGGCAGGTTTTGCAGCAATTGTCGCATATGGATTATATAGATTGAAGAGCAGGGGAAATACTAAAATGTCTGTTCACCTGATCCACATGCGTGTGGCAGCCCAAGGCTTTGTTGTGGGAGCAATGACTCTTGGTATGGGCTATTCCCTGTATCAAGAATTCTGGGGAAAACCTAAACCTTAGAGGAGGAGATGCTGTCTTGGCCTTGTTGGTGGTGCTTGCTTTAGTTAGACATCTCATATTGAGGTTATATGTTTATGTGGAAAATAAATTGTTTGGGTGAGACAAGAACATGGTAATTTGAATACTGGCTTCCTTTCTTGCAGACTTGATTTGCCTGGTGACCAAGTTATTGGTGACTAGTTCACTAGCTAGGTCATTCAGGGGAGTCAGATCAGCACAAAAGAAACATGTCACTTTTAAATACACTTGATAGTGGTACCTGTCCACCTTCTTAAACCCTTCTGTTGAAATTAGTTCTAAAGAAGACAACATGCCAATCCTGAAAATGCTCCCAGTTGCTGCAGAATATCGTATGCTTTTGATGTAATGTAGGAATCCTATTTACCCAAGTCAATTTAACTTTCTGACTGCCTTGTGGACTGAGTACTGTTTTAAGGGCTGGTTGGCTCTTGAGGAACCCTTTCAGAACAGTGCATGGAATACAACATTATAAACCTCCCTGCAAGTCTGTGTGTTTTTACATCAAACCTAAAATGCTGGTAACAGAGCCACTTTGAAGTAGTATTTATTTTAGAATCATAGTTATAAACATGAGAGTAACTTAAATTGTAGATCCCTTTTAGCTCTTTTGTAATTGCAGAATTATATTTTGCTGCTGTTATATTAGAATAATTTTAAATTATTTTGAAACATGTATTTTAAGTGCTAATGCAAAGGTAAATGAAAAACACTTTATAAATGTGTGCAGTATGTTTATTTCCTCCAAAAGAATCATCAACTAAATAAAATGCCTATAATGGAAGTCATTGATGAGCAAGCTGGTTTGGTCAGACATTATACAAACTTTGGTATATCACAGAATGCTTTGTTGTACTTGTGAAATTCTCTTGTCTAACCTGAATTTACATTCCATGGTGATAACATGGTAAATGTAGTGTTATTAAAGTAAATGAACACACACAAAAAAAAAAAAAAAAGAATAGGGCAAAAGTAAATGGTATAATACATTGAGAGAGTGACATAATGATAGATAAAGAGACTAGGAAAGTAATGAGAGAAAGTTACAGAATATTATGACTCTAATTTTGAAAACAAAATTTGTAAATTCCTAAAAATATATGTCATCAGAATTGACTCAATAAGAAATGAAGAGGTCGAGTAATCCTATGCACATATTTGATGCA
This sequence comes from Muntiacus reevesi, assembly GCF_963930625.1. NCBI lineage: Eukaryota > Metazoa > Chordata > Mammalia > Artiodactyla > Cervidae > Muntiacus > Muntiacus reevesi. Next base: position 49,708,809 of record NC_089254.1, on the reverse strand, counting down.
CATTTCCTTCTTATGTTGATGATAAAAAATGTTGAAGAGGAAAAGTTCAAAGACTATATTCTCTAAGATGCTGCCAGAGCCTTACTGCCAGGTTGATAAAACACTATTAATCAACAATGTAATAGCCTGCTGTCATGATTCTTAAGTATAATTTTAGATTGGTATGATTTATTAATGTAGGCTTTTAGTGAGCACTGCTTCTTTTTTCAGGAACATCATAATTAATGTTTAATCCTATACCATTATGTGTTAATCAGTAGCTTAAAAATCTTCCCACTTTTCTCCTCTCACAGTTCCTGCTTTAGATGATGGATTCCTGGTATTTTGTCTGAAAAATTATAAAAGCTTGCTAAATGGTCTTTTTCTACTAAACAAATTTAATTTTTAGAAATTTACTTCAAATTACCAATCTGGGGCAATTTTAATCTATCAAAATATTTAACCATTTTTAGCTCCAGTGATGATGTATACTCTCATTCTTTCAGATATACTTCAACAATATAAATATATGTAAACATATATATGATAAATATACATACATATTTTTCTTATATATACATTAGTATATGCATGTCCAAAGTAATATAAATGTTTGCATGTAGGTACACAGCCATTTTCCAAATTTCCAAAGAAATTCAACTTTGTTAATTCTTAGTAAAATGTATAAAATTCAATATGCTTTCTTGTATTAAAATGTCAAGTATATTCATTTATTAATTCTTTCTCACCAGACAAAACAAGAAAAAAAAATTAACCCATAAAGCAAACAAATGAATAATTTTTGTTGAGTTATATAAAAATCTCCTAAGATGTATTTATTTGAAAAATTATTATTTATGAGTGAAATATTTATGAACAAATATTAAACAAATAAATTCTCCCAGATTACCTATAACAAAGTTGTAGTGATAGGTATTTTAGTGTCTTGATACTTAAGAATATAGTGTTATGCTCTCAGAAATGCATATCATTAGGTTATGAGACAAATCTGAAGAAAACATAAATATGAACACATTGGAAATAAAAAGAAACACATTCAACATATATGTTCTATTTGGCAGTTGGTTTGAAACATCATCTTTTAATATAAACATGAGTGTCTATTAGATCTAAATTGAAGTTCAATGACAAAATTTTGTTTTAAAGTAAAATTGTTCTTTTATGATAAAATTATGGTATACTTGTTAGATATTTCTATCATGTGGTTAAAATCAAACCTAACAATGTGACTATCCATGTTACTATTATCAGAGAAGCATGAAAAAAATACTTTTTCAACAATATATTTGAAGAAATAATCCCCTAAGAAGAGCAAGACAGAACAAAATGTAAGGGCATAAACCCAAAAGTAACACAGACACACACACATACTCAAGTAATGCACAATGAAATCAACTTAAAATATTCCTCTAAGTTATAAATCTGAACATGATCTGTATTCTCCAAGCATAATGATTAAGGGGAAAGGGGCAAAGATTCAAATGATAAAGTATATGTACATATAAATTTTAAGCTAGTTTATTTGGTTATTGCGTATGAAGGGGAATTCCTAAAATATTCTGATGCTCTAACAAGTTAATATTTTTACTATATTAGGTGATGCTGAAATATACACTTTAATGAAAAGGGAAAGTATGCTAAACACAAACAAGCTTAAAATATTACTTTCAAAGTTTAGAGAGTCTCTGGAATTTAAGCTTACCCCAACAGCTATGACATAATGATATTCTATATATCAAATGAAATTAATACAAGATGAGATGACTCTTTCATCCCAGCAGGCAGACTAAAGTTAAAAAAAAATCCTGAATATGAATCAAAGTATTAGGCATTTAAAGGGAAACTCAGGTATGTAGCAATACAGAAATATTTATCTTGAACTGAGATTTTAATAGACTATATAATCAAAGGTACTTTTAAGAAATGACCTAGTATTTTAAGAATAACTACTAAATTTCAAAAATATTCCTTTTTCCTTTTCTTAAAAAAATGTACTTTAAAAATATAAAGTGATTTCTTTAGTCTATTTATAATGACTGCTATAATTATGTAAAGGATATGGTGAGAGAAATTCTGCAGATGCCACATAATACACAAATCTCATTTTAAATAATTCTCCTATAAATGCTAATAACTTCATATTCTGACCTAAACATCTGTTTATAATGTCTCACTGTCTATGATAATGTGCTTGATTTTCTCAAGTTTAAATACCATGCATCAAAGCAGAAACTCACTTTTAGTAATGTATGCCACAAATTTTAGCAAATGCATAGTATTACCTAAACAAGAAAATGCCTATTTGTCATAATTGAAAAACAAATAAGACTCTATGAAGTAAATTTATTCCCTGTTCATTAATTTCCCAAATATTAGCCATTACTATGTTTCTATTAAAAATGCATAAATGCAAGAAATAAAGCTGCAGCTTCAATTTGTATCTGTAAAATTGGTTAATTTTTATTTTATATACAAAAAGAATGTATTTTAAATTTTATACAAAGATATGTTCATATGAGATACTGAAGTGTGGAATACACAGATTATGCTTTTGTAGTTGGGCCCAAATATTTAAAAAAAATACATATTATTAAAAATAAAAGTTTGTTATAAAAATGTCTAAGTAACTTTATGATGTGTTTATACATCTCCATGAACTGCTGATTTTTTTTAAAATTTTATTCCATCCCATCAAAATACATAAACATCTCAATATACGCAGAGAAAGAATCTGAAAAAATTCAAAATATTTTCATGACAACAACAACAAAACCCCAACAAATTAGGAATAGAGGGGCACTTCCTCAACTTGATAAATGGTATCTTTGAAAAAGAAAGTGCAGGCTTCCCTGGTAACTCAGCTGGTAAAGAATCTGCTTGCAATTCAGGAGATCCTGGTTCGATTACTTGGTTGAGAAGATCCCCTGGAAAGGGATATGCTACCCACCCCAGTATTCTTGGGCTTCCCTGGTGGCTCAACTGGTAAAGAATCTGCCCACAATGCAGAAAACCTGGGTTCGATCCCTGGGTTGGGAAGAGATCCTTGAGGAGGGCATAGCGACCCACTCCAGTATTCTTGCCTGGAGAATCCCCATGGACAGAGGAGCCTGGAGGGCTACAATCCATGGGGTCACAAAGAGTTGGATATGACTGAGCGATTTTTCAGTTTCATTTTCAAGTTCTTAATGGTGAAAGACTAAATGCTTAATGGTGAAAGACTAAAAGCTATCCCTTCAAGACCAAGAACAACACAAGAATGTTGTACCACTTCTATTCAACACTGTACTAGAGAGTCTAATCAGAGCAATTAGGTTAAAAATAAAAGTGAAAGGCATCCAGATTGGAAAGGAAAAAAAGTTATCTCCATTTGCAAATGACATGACCTTGTACATGCATGTATGCTAAGCTGCTTCAGTCATGATCTTGTACATAGATAATCCTAAAGGATCCACTGAAAAACTATTAAAACAAATTCAGCAACGTTGAAGGATATAAGATTAATAAACAACAATTATATTTCCATAAACCAAAATGAGCAACAATTAAACTGAGAAAACAATATAATTTACAACAGCATCAAGAAGAATACAATACTTAGGAATAAATTTAATGAACGTATAAGACTTATATCCTAAAATGATAAAACATTGTTGAAAAAAAAAAGAGACCTAAATATTTGAAGAGCTATCCCATGGTTATGGATAGGAATATTTAACTCTGTTAAAACTGTGTACCAAATAGATCTAAGATTCAAAGAAATTCCTATTAAAATCCCAGTAGGCTGCTTTGCAGAAACTGACAAGCTGATCCCAAAATTCATGTTGAAATTTAATGGACTCAGAATAGTCGAAACAAGTATTAAAAAAGAAGAACAAAGAATTAAGTTGGAAGACTTATTATCCCCAATTGCAAAGTTACAACAAGGCTACAGTAATCAATACAGTGTGGTACTAGTCAGGGATAGATATAAATTAAGGGACTAGAATTGAAAGTCCAGAAATAAACTCTTACCTTTACAGTCAACTGATTTTCAAATGGGTGCTCAGGCAATAAAATGGGAAAGAATAATCTTTTCAACAAATGGTACTGAGACAACAGGCTATCCACACGCTAAAGAATAACGCTGGACACTGCACTCATAGTAAAACAAAAATTGACTTGAAAGAGATCTTAGACTTTCTACAAGCTAAAACGATAACATTCTTAGGAAAATTATAGAAATCTTTGGGTGGGCTTCCCTGGTAGTTCAGTCGGTAAAGAATCCGACTGCAATGCAGGAAACCCCAGTTCAATTCCTGAGTCGAGAAGATTCGCTGGAGAAGGGATAGGCTACCCACTCCAGTATTTTTGGGCTTCCCTGGTGGCTCAGCTGGCAAAGAATCCGCCTGCAATGCAAGAGACCTGGGTTCCATCCCTGGGTTGGGAAGATCCCCTGGAGGAGAGGAGGGAATGGCTACCCACCCTTCTGGCCTGGAGAATTCCATGAACTGTATAGGCCATGGGGTCAAAAGGAGCTGGACACAACTGCTCGATTTTCATTTTCACTTGTGTCCTTAGGTTAGGTAATGCTTCCTTAGAAGTGACATTCAAAGCACAAGTGATGAAAGGAAAAATATATAAACTGGACTTTCAAAATTAAAAATATTTGTTCTTCAAAAGATGCCATCAAAAAAATGAAAAATCCACCTACATAATATGAGAAACTATTTGCAAATCATACACCTCACAAGGGGCTTTTATCTAAAATCTGTAAAGAATTCTTACAACTCAAAAAATTAAAAATAGTTTTCTATGTATATGTCTTTTGTTTCTTTAGGTAGATATACTCCTAAGTATTTTATTCTTTTTGTTGCAATGGTGAATGGTATTGTTTCCTTAATTTCTCTTTCTGTTTTTTCATTGTTAGTATATAGGAATGCAAGGGATTTCTGTGTGTTAATTTTATATCCTGCAACTTTACTATATTCATTGATTAGCTCTAGTAATTTTCTGGAAGAGTCTTTAGGGTTTTCTATGTAGAGGATCATGTCATCTGCAAACAGTGAGAGTTTCACTTCTTCTTTTCCTATCTGGATTCCTTCTACTTCTTTTTCTGCTCTGATTGCTGTGGCCAAAACTTCCAACACTATGTTGAATAGCAGTGGTGAGAGTGGGCATCCTTGTCTTGTTCCTGATTTCAGGGGAAATGCTTTCAATTTTTCACCATTGAGGGTGATGCTTGCTGTGGGTTTGTCATATATAGCTTTTATTATGTTGAGGTATGTTCCTTCTATTCCTGCTTTCTGGAGAGTTTTAATCATAAATGAGTGTTGAATTTTGTCAAAGACTTTCTCTGCATCTATTGAGATAATCAGATGGTTTTTATCTTTCAGTTTGTTAATGTGGTGTATTATATTGATTGATTTGCAGATATTAAAGAATCCTTGCATTCCTGGGATAAAGCCCACTTGGTCATGGTGTATGATTTTTTTAATATGCTGTTGGATTCTGTTTGCTAGAATTTTGTTAAGGATTTTTGCATCTATTTTCATCAGTGATATTGGCCTGTAGTTTTCTTTTTTTGTGGCATCTTTGTCTGGTTTTGGAATTAGGGTGATGGTGGCCTCATAGAATGAGTTTGGAAGTTTACCTTCATCTGCAATTTTCTGGAAGAGTTTGAGTAAGATAGGTGTTAGCACAGAACAGACTTTTGAATTCTGTGGGAGAAGGTGAGGGTGGGATGTTTCGAAAGAACAGCATGTATATTATCTATGGTGAAACAGATCACCACCCAGGTGGGATGCATGAGACAAGTGCTCGGGCCTGGTGCACTGGGAGGACCCAGAGGAGTCGGGTGGAGAGGGAGGTGGGAGGGGGGATCGGGATGGGGAATACGTGTAATTCTATGGCTGATTCATGTCAATGTATGACAAAACCCATTGAAATGTTGTGAAGTAATTAGCCTCCAACTAATAAAATAAAATTAAAAAAAAAATAAAAATAAAAGAACCTAATTTAAAAATGGGCATAGAATCTGAATAGGCATTTCTCCAAAAAATAACCAATTAACACAAGGAAAGATGATAAATATTATTCATTCAGTTCAGTTCAGTTTAGTAGCTCCATTGTGTCTGAATCTTTGCGACTCCATGAATCATTAGGGAAATGTAAAATCAAATCATGATATCACATACACTAGGATGATTACAACAAAAAGATAATAGCAAGTGTTGATAAGGATGTGGAGAAATTGGAACCTTCATGCATTTCTAGTAGGAATGCATAATTGTGCAGTCATTTTGGAAAACATTTTGGCAGTTCTTTAAATGTTAAACATAGAGTTACTATAAGACCTAGCAACAACGTGGTGAGTTGAAAATGAAAGAATACCACCGCATAAAAACTTATACCTATATGTTATAGCAGCATTATTCAAAATAGCCAAAAAGTAGAAGCAACCCAAATGTTCATAAACCAATTAAGGGATGAATAAAGTGAAGCATATTCATACAATAAAATATTATTTTCCAATAAAAGAGAATGAAGAACAAAGTTCTGATGCATGCTACAATATGGATAAACCCTGAAAGCATTATGTTAAGTCAAAGAAGCTAGTGACAAGAGACTACATACTGTGTGTTTAAGTATATGAAATGATGAGAATGGATCAAAAACAGAAAGCAGAGTAGTAGTTTCCCAGAGTTGGGAATATGGGGATAATGAGTGACTGTTAATGGTTATGGTGTTTTGTGGGGAAGATGATGAAAATATTCTAAAATTAGATTGTGGTGATGTTCATACAACTCTGTGAATTATGCTTTAGAAAAATCGTTAAATGGTACATTTTAAGTGGGTGAACTGAATGGTGTATGAATTATATCTCATGGATGCTTTTTATTAAAACATAATGTCCATCTCATTATTTTCCCACAAGAAATACTGCACCTACAACGTCTCAAACACACACACACACAAACACACACACACAATCTTGGAGCTTTCTCTCAGCTATACCAGCTTCCTACATAGCAGTACTGAAATCCTGTGGAACTCATTCAGTAATCTGTAAATCTGCCCTCCTCTTCTCCAGCCTCATTGCCCTTGCCTCAGTTAAGTAGGTCATAGTTTATTATCTAAACAATCACAGTAGACTCCCAGAAGTCCTTGCTGTCAGTCCAGTCTCTGCTCTCTCCAGACCAGCTATTCACTGCCTATACACTTGCCTTTCTAAACGTGTTCTTAGAAATATTCCAGGGTTACCCATAGCTCCCAGAATTAAGTCCAAAATTTTTAGCATAGATTCAAGGTAATTTTCAACCTGACCCCATACAACAAACTAGCCTAATGTCCCTACAAGTTTCCAACCAGTACTCAGTACTCAAAGCAACCTTTCAAACAATTTGCAATTATTTGAATTTGTGCTATGCTAAGTCACTTCAGCCGCGTCCAACTCTTTGAAATCCTATGGACTGTAGCCTGCCAGGCTCCTCTGTCCATGGAATTCTCCAGACAAGAATAGTGGAGTGGGTAGCCATTCCCTTCTCCAGGAGATATTCTCAACCCTGGGATCAAACACAGGTCTCCCACATTATGGGCAGATTCTTTACCATCTGAGCCAGCAGTGCTCTTTATGACTTACTAACTTTGTATAATACATTGTCTCCACTCTCACCTTTCCTGTCTGATTAGATTAATTTATCTGTCTGATAAGTTATCTATCAATCAAGATGCAAGTTTAAAGGCCACCTTCTCAATGAAGCCTTAAAGGAGACTCCTCAGTCATATTTAGCGGCTCCTTTCTTCAGCTTGGAAAGAATTTTTCCATATCTTCATTATAGTATTGAATACTAGGATATTGTTATTTGTTTATATATCTGTCTCCCCCAGTAGACTGTGAGCTTCGTGATGACACTTTTATTCATCTTTGATTTTCCAATCCATCAATTAGAATGCTTGTTATATCAGGAAATGATTAGTTAATACTTAACTATGAAATGTATACAGAAGTAACGAATGTGTATACATACACATTTGCTTCAGGGTAAGTGGAGAATTTAACACTGGGGGATAAATCCTCCAAAAAACTCCGTCCTAAATTTATGACTTCACCCAGATTTAGCATAGTACATCAGAGCTAGGAGGATCTTTTGCTAGATTAGCTTGATAACCTAAAGTCAAAAGACACTTTCTAGAATCTTTAAAACTCTTAAATTGTAAATCCAAGAAAATTTTAATTCACAACAGGAAATATTTGGCCAATATTATATATTAGTGAATTATTTACTAAACAAAATGAAAGGTGCTTTCTGTTAACTTATAAAAAACTTCTGTCACATTTAATGTACCATTATGACTGAAAACAAAAGAAAATACATTGTTAAACACTGTCCCCCAGAAAATGTGGAAGCTAAATTTGTAAACTCATGGATTTATTAGAGTGAATCATAACGATCATAAGCATTATGATTTCCAACACTATGTTCATATGAATTAGTGATAATGTCATACAGTTTTTGTTGGCACAAATTACATTCTCAGTAAATATATGCTAGGTAATTAGTACTGATTTCATTACTATGAGATAATGAAATACATATATATATATAGAAAGTGATTGATGGAGATAAAACTGACCAGAACAAATATATATGAAATACATATATATAATGTGCATAATACATATATAATATATATAATGCATACAATAATGAAATGCATATATATAATATATATCATGCATACAATAATGAAATACATATATTTAATATACAATGCATACAATAATGAAATATATATGTGTGTGTATATAGATATACACACACCCATGTATATATATGTTTCTGGTCATTTTATCTCCATCAAGCATTTTCAATACATCTTAATAGATGTTTAATTAATGGGAATCCCAGAGCTAAATGTCTAACTCAATCAATCCTGTATTCAGTATTTGGCTCCAGTTTGTATTTCAAGTTTGAGAGAAATTTGATTGAAAAATTAATGAAAATAAATGTCTTATTTACCAGTAAATGGTACCATTTTGAGAAAGACAATATAACAAGTAACTGAAAATATAGAAGCTTTTAATAAAATTCTAGTTCAAAAGACATACCTAAGCTTTTAGTTGGATAAAATGTTAATATTAAGCACTATGAAAATATTTGAAATTTTAAGCAATAAACATTAGATGCATTAATCAGCTTTAGGCTCTGATATTTGCAATTACATAATAATAATATTTCTAAAATTGAAATTAGCTGTACTAATATGATAATACAAATTAATAGCTGCAATGATAACTTCCAAAAGCTCTGGTGTTATTAATAAAGAAAGATATTTTTTAATATTCAAGTGCAAAAATAAAATTTACTGTCTTACATAATGATCACACAAAATTAAATAAAATAAAAAGCATAAATCTTGAAAATGTATATATATCTGTACATAACAATGTAAGTTCAATTAAATATAGTTTACTAAATTAAAAGAATTCAGAACACTTAGCAATTTCTCAGAAAACTTTCTACTTTTTCTCCCATAATAATCTGAAGTAAATAATCAGAGGAAATCAAAACTTCTACAAACTTATAATCCAAAAATATAAGAAATAATCTACAGTTACATGCATAGATTGACAAAACACTTGGTATCTTTGTGCATCATATGTCAGTAAATCCATTTCATTTAAAATAATATAGGGAGGATAAACCTTTCCCCACAGCCTCAAGCATCAATCATTCAAAGAGAAATACACATACCTGCCCACACCAATCAAATTCCAGCATTGTAGAGTTGGAGAATATAAGGTTCTCAAGATCCTGAATATGTCTGTAAAAGCTGTTGATTCATTTAGAAGGAATCTGTTATTTTCCCTCCTCAAAGTGTGGTTACCAACTACAACTTCTTAGACATCACACTGCCACAATCCAAGCTTTGTTGTAACGTTGCACTCTTCCAGCTGAAAACCTGTTGATAATGAACCTGAACCCATTATTTTGAGTCAATGAATTGAAAGAAATAGGGCAAAGAATGAAAGCCACAGGGCCAATTATGAGCATTCTTTGATGTATTACTTGCTAGCACCCACCATATCACTTTGTGTCTTTGTCTTGATCCCCTCTGTTACTCATTAATTATTCTGGAAGGGTTAAAGTTCAGAGAGCTAATTGCACAAACCGTCTTTCTTGGTAGGGATTCTCCCTACTCTGACACTTTCCCCAACTGTGCCCAGCCAGCTTGTATTATGCCAATTAACCCAATTCTTGGCATTTTTGCTTGGACTTCCAGCACCTTTTTGAGCTTTGCCTAAAATATTTTCGTTGGGTTACCTACAAAATAAATCAAGCAACTTTAAAATTTGATTAACACTTACTTCATGATGTCATCTTTCATAAACTTCCAATGATACAATTACATTTTCTTCTATACTAATTGTCATAAACACACTATTTGTAACAAAAATACTTTCACAAATTGCTGAACATTTAGCAATTTTAAATTATTCATTCTACCTTCTTACGCTGAGTCAAAGCCCATTCTAATAAAAAATGACTTTTTGCACATTTGTCAAAAATGAGATTTAGTTTTTATACATCATATTGAGGTTTCTATATGGCTCAGCAGGTAAAAAAAAAAAAAAATTGCCTGCAATGCAGGAGACATAGGAGATATGCATTCAATCCCTGGATCAGGAATTCCCTTGGGGAAGGAAATGGCAACTCATTCCAGTATTCTTGCCTGGAAAGTCATATGGACAGAGGAGCCTGGCAGGCTACAGTCCATAGAATTGCAAAAGAGTCAGACATGACTTAGCAACTAAACAACATCAACGTAATATATGAACTAATCCCAATATTATCAGGATATTTAAAGAAATCACCTGTGGTAAGTTACATAGTTTCTATAAATTTTTAATATTTGACTATTATAATAATTCTGAAATATAATTCCAAAAGTAAATAATCCTGTCTTGTAACACTTCCTGAGTTTGCCTTATATGTCTTTATATTTTTTCAAAATCTTCAAGAATTCATTGCATTTCATGTTATCAATTTCAGTAAGTATCTGGCAACTGTTTGAAGGCATCTGTTTCAGAGTTATGCAATTGAAAGAAAGAAAGTTAAAAAAGTGTTAGTTGCTCAGCCGCGTCTGACTCTGCAACCCCATGAACTGTAGCCTGCCAGACGCCTCTGTCCATGTAATTCTCCAGGCAAGAATACTGGAGTGGGTTGCCATTCTGTTCTCCAGGGCATCTTCCTGATCCAGGGATCAAACCCAGGTCTCCTGTATTGCAAGTGAATTCTTTACCATCTGAGACATCAGGGAAGCTCATCAATTAAGTACTCTATTTTCAGTTATTGCAGTTGTTTTCATTGAATAGGAGCTACTACATATCCAGCATTTGTTGGCTTCTATGGACAAAGGGTGAAAAAGTTTAAAAGAGTCTTTACTCTCACAGAACTTTAGGTTAATGGAGCTGTGAAAATTTCATCAGATAAACAAATGTTAATATAAATACTAACAAACAAGCTCCCTTGAAAAAGGAGGCCCATTAGGAAACAGAACCACTAACCTGGGGAATGAAAAGGAGCCAGGCATGCAAGAGCAGGACAGATGGAACAGCATATGAAAAGATAAGGGTGAGAAACTGAAATTCCAAAAAAAAGAAAAAGGCTCCCCATTAGAGGCAAGCAAGCTGACTTTCAAAAACTGTTAAGCCAGTTTGCAGTACAGTAAGGGAAAGAAGAATGACTGGAGACTAGATGAGGAAAATAAGAACCAGATCATGCAGGGTGTTTTAGACTATGATACAAATTTATTTTACTTAAGGAACATGCCTATGATGCAATTATCTTTACATTGTTGACAAGAATACATCAAAGCATTTTTTAAACTAAAAGAGAAGTGAAGGCAGAGATCAGTTTTTAAATACAAGTTTGTTTCATAAATCTTCTAATTACTGTTGTGGTAGAGAGCATTCTTTGCACATACACATAAAACTTACTTGATTCTACTTTACAGAACCAATTTAACCGCATAGATTCTATTTGTTAATCTCCATTAAACAGATGATAGATAGAATCCTACAGTCCACAAAGCAACTGTGTCAAAAGAACAGACCAATAACTTCTTGGCTTAAATAAAATATGTTTAAAAGCCCAAAGTACATAATTGTTGAATACATTTTTTAAGTTGGTTTATAGATTTTATTAAATGTCAGAAGAATAAAATAAGCCCAAGATGAAGCCAAAATGAAATGATTAGTGCCTGTAAAGTTATACCAATCATTCATTCAAAGTTACATAGATGTCACCTTTAACTGCAACCCTGTATTAAATGTGTTTGGTTAGTTCATTCACAGTGCTATCAACGACAGAACTTTTCAGATTGACCTTTTGATAAAGCTAACACAAAAATAACCAACCATGATTCCAAAGTTATTAAATGTATCCTTTTAACCTCTCTTTCATAAGATGCTTTAACATTAACACTAGGATGGCAAAAATAGTTCCATGAATTAATTGACTCTTACATAACATCTGTAAAAATACATTTTTCAGGACTTGTGGCTTGCCTATTTCTCATTTTTAGAATGCCAAGTAGTCTCTTTTAAATTTAACTTCTTTCACTCATGATTAATTAAAATATTAAGCCATTCTTCTTAATACTAGTGAAAGGTAAATGATAGTTTTAAAATGTAGTTTCATTCTAATGATTTCATCTCTTAACTCAAAGTTCCATACTTGAAGTAAAAAGATGTGCTCTAGATTGATGTTAGCACTCCCCTCTCCAACTCCCTCTTGCCCCCTGCAGAATTCAAAGAATTTATTTGCTTCATTCCATCCCCTTCATCTCCCCTGGCCCAGTTTGTCAAACTAAATATTTCTCTCTCTCTATTTCTGGCTAGTCATGTTATAGGTGCTATCCTAAAATAGTGAGGCTACATTTAGGACCAGGGGAATTGAAAAAAGACCAATTCCAAATGACCATTCAATTGTTGTTGTCCTCATTTTTTAAGATCTTGAATGTTTCTTTTATGACTACCCTCTCCACTGTTTTCCAAGTTGTAATCTTATAACACACAATAAAATTCACTGTCCTCCATTGAATTGCTAGCAAATGCAGGGTGACAATATCAATACTTCAAGAAAGATGGATTTTATCTTTAGGGATAAGATTCCAGAAGAATAATTCAGCATTCCATAGGAAAAAGAGAAAGAAGAATGCTCTGCCAACTCATGGTTTTAAAATTCCCTCCTCTATTTATAAGCTACTAGTAAACTGCTTGCACTGAAACAGATTGGAAACTATATAATTAGGTAACTTCTGCCTCCACATTTGCTTCCTAACATCTCACAAGATATTGTTCTGACATGTTCCCTCCTGGAGGTATGAGTGAGATAGTTCCGAATCTGCCAAATGCATAAAAAGAAGTGAAATGACATCCTTACGGCAGCAGCAATATTTGAGTTATTTTCCATTGGTAATTTTATTATCTATCTGACTTAATCTGCCTCTATTTGAACCATTACTGGGAATTTTATGGCAAAACTCTTTGGTACATGATCTGCAATCAGTCAGAGGTCAAAGAAGAGAAGCCATCTCAGTTAATGTTAAAACCTTCCATAGCTCCAACTTAAACCTATGGGTCCTGAATTTTATACCAATAAAGTTATCTTTAAAATACATTTTTTCAGCATAAGCTATATTTAAAATGGTATTTAAACATTATACCAAATCATTTCATATGGCAATTTTAAATTATTAAAATACATTAAACTATTTCTCTTTTAAGGGACAATTTCAGATAAAAATTTAAAAATAAAAATCACTGCATGTTAACATCAGGGCCCTCCAAAACATGTACCCTCTCAAGATAGAATGTCTAGAACACTAAAATATACTGACTAGTATTGCCTGTGATAACATCCTACTCTTCATATCTAAACTGAGATTGTGTACAATAAAAGACCATAATTTTATATTCCTTCACTATTTTTTCAAAATACTGATCCATGAGCTGTAAGACTGCTTACAAACTGAACTTACAACTATTATATGTCCTTTTCTATGGATTCTATAGTCAGCAACTCTAGACTGCTACATTCCACTGTCATTTTTCTTAACAGTACTCTCTCCAATCTAGTAATGTTTTCAGGGGTGAATGAGGTAGAAAGTACCTTAGAGAACATATTAAGTTACTTCCCAATGAAAGAAAGAAAAACATATTTTTCAAAAAAGGAAAAATTTCCAAACTGCAGTTAAGTGCCTCCAGTAACAAAGATACCAAACCAATTCTGCTGTTGGATCAATCTAATAGTTTAAGTGTTCATGTTTAATCTTAAACTGTAAATCACAACATTCTAACATGTTACCATGGTGATAAACATGTTAATTTGTTTCTCATTCTTCATTCAAATGAATGTGAAAAATTATTTTCTCCAATATTTCAAAAAATACTTGCTATCACATCAATCCACTCTTAAATTTGATCTCTGAGATACTGCCCTTATTCTTTCATGATTCTTTGTTAGACTTTACTGTCAAGTCCTTCATGACTTTTCTCACATGAGAACATTTGTACCTGATGTTCCCTCTGCCTGGAGCACTATTTCCCCACCCCCTATTGTTCCAGGCTGCCTCTCTCTCATTCACCAGATTTCAACATAGGGATAAATTTCTTTGGGATGCTGTCTCTCCTATTCTCAAAAACTGGATTGGATAACCACTCTCACCTTCACCCATAGTATTACTATAGAACTGTGTGCCGACCCATTATGGAAATTTTCATATTGTCCTATAATTCCCCTGTTTTCCTCTATTTTTCAAATAGACAGCCAGCTCTCTGATGAAAGCAACTGTCTTAATCACTGATACATCTCCAAAACTGAGCACATGGTAGAAATCAGCTAAACATTTGTGAAATAACTGGAGAACTAACAAATGAGGTGGAATAGTGAACACGGTGTTCCTCGGTTTCTTTACACACAGAGTGTAATCAGACCAGTATCCATTTACTGAGATTGTTGAAAAGATCAAGTGGGTCACCATACAAAAAAATCTTGGAAAAGTCCCTAGTACATAGGAAAGTTTTGATAAATGGTTATTTTTTTTTCATTTATTTTTATTAGTTGGAGGCTAATTACTTTACAATATTGTAGTGGTTTTTGTCATACATTGACATGAATCAGCCATGGATTTACATGTGTTCCCCATCCCGATCCCCCCTCCCACCTCCCTCTCCACCCGATTCCTCTGGTTATTTTGTGTGTATGTGGTCAACTAAAACTCCTTTCTTTTTCACATAATATCAAACTATGACTAAACAATTTTGTACTTTCAGTGTTGATTTTTTAAAAATAGGTGAAAAGCTTAACAGTTATATTAGTTACTTGTCATCTTACCCAATTGTTCGAGGTAATTGAAATATGTATGTGTTTAGTATTTTCACTTAAAATATTAATAAATAAACATATATAATATATATATATATGTGTGTGTGTGTGTGCATACATGTTAAATCACTTCAGTCATGTCCAACTCTGCAACCCTGAGGACGATAGTCTGCCTAGCTTCAAGGGATTTTCCAGGCAAGAATACTGCAGTAGATCGCCATGCCTTCCTCCAGGAGATCTTTCAGATCCAGGGACTGAACCCATATATAAGAGTATATAAGAGTATATATCACATATAAGTATATATCACATATATAAGAGTATATATCACAGACACCGGCAGGTGGTTCTTTCCCACTAGTGCGACCTGGGAAGCCCATATGTACTGTATAATATATGTATATTTGTACATTATATATATACATATATGTATGTGTATATGGAAACAAATGGAACAAATGTGTATATGGAAACACATGAAAAAAAGACAAAGAGATGGAAGCGAGAAGAGAAGGAGAAAATGGGACAGGTAGAGAGGGAAATTTATTAGTTAAATGCAAGAATTTTGGACATAATCAACCACAGGTCCAAGTCTCAGTTCCTACACCCAATGATTGTACAAACTTGGAAAAGTTATTTGCTTGCTTCCATTATTAATTTCTTTGTTGTAGATGTTTAATCAACTCTAAATTTACCACAGGGCAGTGAATTATCACCATATCAATATTTCATTATGATTTTGGCATGCATTTGCTTAAATCTATAGTAACTACAAACAACCTCTATCTTCTGAACCTACAATTACTCTATAGAATTTATCACAGAGAAACCTGAAGTATATTTGATGAATAGTTAGTGTCATACCTGGTCCTGAAAATATAATATATAAAAAGTAGTAAAGCAGTAACATTGGAAAAGTGAGAAAGGGACAGATTGTTTAAGGCCTACAATATAAGGATGAATACTATTTGGAAGAATAGCCAATGAAACCTTTTAGTGGAAGATTGACACAACTGGACCTCTACTTCAGGAATGTAATGTGTCACAGTATTCAAGATGATAGGATAGGATGGACTCTTAAGCAAAGAGGCCATTTAAAAGTTTTTGTAGTGGTCTGAGCAAGAGATTAGCCAAAAGTGTTTCTTGAACCTCCATCAGGTACAAATCACAAACATTGACATATAATGTTTAAATATAAATTAGCTTTATAAGTTAAAAAACTAATCAAGTAAACTGAGGAATATAGATTATATATACATATATACATTTTCAAAACTCTAATAGAAGGCAGCTATGGCTACTCTTAAAATAGAAATTCAAATGATGATTTAGGAGAAGAGATGTTAATTCCCACTGAGGGTGAAAAAGACTAAGGAAAGTATCTCTGAAGAAGGATTATTAAAGCTGGGTCTTAAGATAGGTGGATGTCAACCACTAGCTATGGTAAAAGGATGCACACAAATAAGAAGCTGGTTTTAAAACAGAGAAGGTAAGTCCTTCTCTCTGTTCTACTAACTGGTATCTCTGGATATTTCAAGGAATACCCACTTTACGGTTTGGATCACATAAATCCAGTCCACTGGGAAGAAGTCCCTAACCTCAGAGGATCAGCACAACTTCTCCCAGATATCAAGGATGTGGGTCTTCAACATAAGGTCTCAACACTGGGGTGGTAGCAGAGAGCACTAGAATTCTTCCTCCTATTTTTTTTTTTTTTTTGTTCTCAAAGATAAAAATATAAAACTATTTTTATTTGAAACTATATTAGTATGATATTATCAGTATACATTTTTAAACGTAATAATACGTAACTTAAAGATGTTCAAAAATGTTTTACCAATAGTCATGCAATGTTAAAAGATCAGAAGTTATTCTAGAGATTTGAACTGTGGACTTAAAAGAAATACACAGAAAATACTCTTTTTTCCAAGACTTCATGCATAAAAAATCTTCTAGGAAAATTCATTATATAGATCAGAATTGTGTGAAGAATATTGAATAATACAGTGGAAGATAGTCTTATCATGAAAAATGGTCTTTATAAAATCTTATAGTTTAGACTATACAAAGCTTCCAGTTGTTATAAACCCTATTAAATGATGTAAGATCCTAAATAAAAATACTGTGCAAATGGTGAAATAAATTATCAGTCCTGCCTGTCACATAAAAGTTTGGGATTGCATTTCTTCCCAGATAATATTTCTCTCAGTTAAGTCATCACTAACAGGAGATTTTTAATATAAAACAGTTTATAAATATTTGTAATTTCTGCCTTTAGAAAATTAGTACTATTTACATACAAAATCTTTCCATGGAAGAATAAGAATAGAGACTCAAGATCCTATATAAACAAATATTTGACTTTCAAATTGATGTCAACTTTACTGAGTTGCATTCTAAATGAAGAACACCTTCAACATGAATTTTTTTTTTAATGAAAATAAAAATAAACAAGAACACTAATCCTTTAGCCCAATACACAGAATTATCCAAGACTAAAAATGCATTTTGTTCTAAACTGCTCTTTTTATAAACATGTCTATTTTGCTGTATGAAAAAAAATTATCCAGTTGCACATTCCTTTGAAAAAAGAATTTCATAACTTCACTGGAAAAAAAAAAAGCAACAAGACACATATATATCCATCCCCTTTAACCATTAAGCTAAACTGGCCCAAATGAATTTCAGAAACAAAATAGCTTCTAGGCTAGAATCTTGATGCCAACTTTAGCCTGGAGCAAATTTTTACACTGACAGTGTTTGCTCTGGAAAGTGGTGTTTTAATGGAAACACTGTCAGACCTTTGTCTCCAGTAGAGCTACTGGACCCATAAAGACATAATTTAACTTCCAAACACTGAGGCCTTTTTTACGTATTAATCGTCCTTTTGGAAACCAGATCTCATCCCAATGTCTCCAAAGAATTGCCCTGTGAACTCAGAAAGCACTCTTTCACATTGCCCTAGGTTCAAGTGGAAAGAATAAATGGCAGAAGTTAGACGTTACTATTTGGTTCTTATACGATATTTTTCTTCCTTTAATACTAGTTACAACTTGAACTTCACCTAACTGACAAGCCTGTAGAATCCATTCAATTAGCTTTAATAGGATTAAAACACTGCCTTGGAACTACAGATTTTAATAGACAAGAATCTTGGCAAATACATCTTTCATGTATCCCATGAATTCTAAAATAAATATGCTACCTGAGGCAAAATAAGCATAATCAGATATTTCAGCATTTTGCTTTTTAGCTAAAGTATTTTTTCCCATTATTAAAATTTTAAAACAAAGTTTAAAAAGAAAGCTTGATGAGTCTGTGTGTAAGTTTTTCTCAATATGCACTCTTGCTTGGTAGTGTTCTTTTGACTTAAAATCAGAGACATAGCTAAAGGAGATACTCACCACATTAATAATTTTAATTAATTTGAATTGGGCAGTCTCCACCAAGTAAACAAGACATATTTCCCTGATGGTCACTACTGCTCTCTTTACCCATATTTTTTTAATGTAAAAAATATAGGTCAGTTGAATAGCCACTGAATAATTGCCAAACTGGATCTCTAATCCTTATCCAAAAATATGTTGCAAACTGAATATGATCAGCATTAGATAACTAGCCAACTTCCCGTAGGTTCTATAAGTAGAAAGCAAGTTAAATTAAGAAATAGTCCCACCAAAAGCCCTTTCAGCAATTTAGGCCAGTCCTGAGCAAGAACAGATTAACCATTCTTAACAAAGGTGAAAGAATTTGCATCCCTTTCATTGGTTCATTTATTCAACAAATTAGCATTTACTAAGTACCTATTGAGTTAATATGTCAGAAAATGAATACTGTGAAGTTTCATAGAAAGCAGTGGACTTGGATCTTTTCCTCAAAGGAAACTTCCCTAGTAAGAGCCAATGTGTGACGGCCATGGACCCGCGCTTAAGAGAGCACATGATCTCTGGAGTGTGGTCTCTGGAAAACACGTGCTTAAAAATTGGAAAGTAAAAGAAAAGTCTACACTTCCAGTTTATGCAAGAGACCTCATCTTTGTTTTTTTAAGCAAAATTTCTCAAGGACACACATGTGAGGAAAAGAGATCCTAAAGGCACAAGGCAATCAAATGAGCAAAAATGGGCCCTAGCAAGAAAAATAAAGAATGTGGAATCAGATACTTTGAATTCTAAAGGTTAAATTTACCTAATCTACAATTTAATACATGACTTATCCTGCTACATGGTTTTAGAGCCATTTGCTTTTGTTTTTTATTTCTGTTTAATTTTATCACTTTGTCCTGTTGCTCAGCCAGCTAGGCTCCTCTGTCCATGGAATTCTCCAGGCAAGAATACAGGGTTGCCATTCCCTTCTCCAGGGGATCTTCCTGACACCTTTTTAAAAAAGAGATTCTACCTTTTTTCTAACTATTATAACTTCACTGATTTCTGAAGCTTTAATAGTGAAACAATATCTAAGCAGATGTTAGGAAAATATATGTGTAGGTAGATAATAAATTAAGAAGAAAACAAGCTCTAGGTTTGTTATAGACATAGCCCCACCCAGAAGAAGGTCAATATCAGAAATTTAGCTATGTTCACTTAACTTGAGATACCAGATATTTTAAGATAGTTGCAAAACATAGGGTATTGGGTTTTTTTCATTTTCCTTTTTTCCCCCAAACTGTACAAGTTGACAGAATTTATTGTAAAAGTGAGGTAAGTTTAGAAAAGCAAATACCACAAGAAGTATTTAAAAGGATAAAGAACATACTTTAAAACTGCTGAGATAGTTTGGAGATCAACAAAATAATATATGAAGTAGCTTTACATTAAGGAGGTAAAAAGGAACAAATTATCTTGATTCCTGAATATGAGATTATAAATACCACAGAGAATTTGCCTCAACATCTGGTGGTAACCTGGACAATTTTATTTTATAAAAATCAGAATTAGTTTGAAGTCAGATGGCTAAGACCAACTGCTGTTAATGAGATTACTTTTTTTTTCTCATTATATCTAGGACTAGCCTAGATTTCAGGTTTTAGCTTCCCATAAGTACTACCACATAATGACAAATGTATTTTAAAATTAAAAATCAAAATACTTTTTTATTGGAATGTAGTAGCTTTACAGATTACCAAACTTATGGATGGTTTCTCTCTACTCTTATTTTTTATTCAGGGGTCAACTTACTGTTCGTTATTATAATAACACCAGTATTATAGAATGAGCTCACCACACCTAACCTTTATCCTGTAAATTGAAGTTAAATTGCTAACTCCCATCAGATGCTAATTAAACTGACTATCACTGATTTTATGTAGCACATTGTGTTTTAAATATATATGCCTGGGATACCTAGCAGATGAATTGCTACTTATAGTTACTAATAATGAGGCTGTTGGGTTTTTTTTTTCAACTTTAATTAACAGTTGTAATACCCACTTGCAAAGATATCATTAAATTGTATCCAAGATTTACAGAGTTTATTATACAAAGTTGGTTACTTAATATTCCTTTTAAAGGTTGACCTTTTCAAAATGCAGTTTAATATTTAACCATAAAACCACTGAATTTTCAAAACTTTGTTGCCTGAGCTCACCTCAAAACCTATTTATTTCTGTGAAATATTTCTGTTTCGTTGAAATGAAAAAATATTTCACTAATGCCACTATACCAACTGCAACAACAAAATAAAAACAAGTGCCTAACTTCTGGTTTTTAGTCCAAATATAAGAAGCTTAGAAGTAGCTTCCTAAAAATAAGTAAAAAGCTGAACAAATTAAAAAATCAACAATTCTTCTTAGACATGTTTAAAACATGAAGTGATATGAAAACTCTTGCCCACCCAAAATGGAGGGATAGATAAGCTGAAAACAAAGAATCACAACTTACTCAAGCAGATATCCACAAGCAGAAACCTCCTTGGGCACCAGAAACATGGTAGAAAAACCTGAACTGTAACTGATGAATTATTGGAAGCTCAGGGAGTAGAGGACTGTGATTAAAAGCTCTAAGGGTACCCAGACATAAAGGGATTTCCCACTTTCATGAATTTTACCTCCAGGAGTTCTACCAGGTTCTCCTAGTGAATAATCAGAGACAAAGTCGCTCCTGCTTCCAGCAAGGGGAAGGGGATAGTAGCAATTTTAAAATAAACTAGAGCATTCTATTATTCTTAACAAGACCTTCCCTCAAAGAGACTACTTTACCAGATCCTAACCTACTGAAGAGAAGGAAACATACAACTTCAGCCTCACTCACCCATCCTGTCCCACCAGGGTATGCGGAAGTGGAGATTAAGAATGTGTGAAGTGCAGTACAGAGACTTAGGTTCACTAAAAGACTGGGACCTAATCACAGACTTTAAAATGTTTCCCTTACTCCCACAGCTTACCACTATATTGCTGAAGACATTTTTATAGAAGATTCTTTCATGCAATACACAATGTCCACTTTTAAAACAAAAAATTATAAGGAATACTAAAAGGTGGAAAAAACACAGTTTGAGGAGATTAAATGTTGACACATTTATCCACAATAAAATATGGCAGGGATTTGTTTAAAAAGCCAAGAAATTAAAAACAAAACAAAACTGTGATTAACATGCTAAGGGCTTTAGTAAAGAAAAAATAGGCAACATGTAAGAACAGGTAGATAATATAAACAGAGAGGTGGAAATGCTAAAAAAGAATAAAAAGGAAATGTTTGAAATAAAAAACTGTATCAAAAATAAAGAAAGCCATTGACAGAATCATTACCATACTGGACATAACTTAGGAAAGAATCGCTGCATTTAAGGATACAACCATGGAAACTTCCAAAGTTGAAAAGGAAAGCAGAAAAAGGCTGAAAAACCAGAAAAGAATATTCAAGAATTATGGGACAACTACAAAAAGTGTAATGTACATAGTAATGGGAATTCCAGGAGAATGAAGAGAAAGAGGGGCAGAAGAAATATTTGCAGCAATAATGACAGAGAAGTTCCCAAAGTTAGATACCAAAATATATATCCAGGAAGCTTACAGAATATCAAGCAGGATAAATGCTTAAAAGACTATACCTAGGCATATCATGTTTAAATTTTAGAAAATCAAAGACAAAGAAAAAATCTTGAAAGAAGTCATAGGATAGAAAAACCTTACCTACAAAGGAGCAAAATAAGATTAACATCAAATTCTCTTTACAAAACATGCAAGTAAAAAATAGTGAAACATTCAAAGTGTTGAGAGGCAAAAAAAAAAACCAAAAACAAAAAACCCACCAACCCAGAATCCTATATCCTGTGAAATTATCCTTTAAAATGAAGACAAAATAAAGATTTTTCAGACAAGCAAATATTGAGAAAATTTGTTGTCAATAGACCTACCTTGCAAGAAATGTTAAAAGAAGTTCTTAAGAGAGAAGAAAAACGATATAGGTCACAAACTCAGATCTATATAAAGAAAGAGCATCAGAGAAGAACTAAGTGAAGGTAAAATAAATCTTTTGCTTTTCTTATTCTTAATTGACCTAACAGAAAACAGTTTATTCAAAATAATAATAACAAAAATGTTTTATAAATTTTGTATATTTATGTGTATGTTTATGTGCAAGTGAAATGGATGGTAGCAAAGATGTAAAGAACAAGAAGAATTAGAATTATTTTGTTATTATAAGGTACTTGCACTACTGTGAAGTGATACAGTGTTATTTGAAGATGGACTTGGATTACTTGTAAATGTATACTGCAAACTCTAGATCAAACATTTAAAATTTTTTAAGTATAATGAATATACTTAAAAAGGAGATGAAATATAATCATATAAAATGCTCAGTGAAAAGCACAAATGGTAGGAAAAGTGTGGAAGGGAAAAACAGAAACAAAGAACAGGATGACACAGAGAAAACAGTAACAAATATGGTAGATATTAGTCCAACTATATCAATAATGTGGCCAACAATGGTTTATATGCATCAATCAAAAGACAGAGATTGCCAAAGTGGATCAAAAACAAGACCCAACTATAGGTTGTCTATAAGAAACTCACTTTAAATATAAATATTATATAAATAATAATATATATAAATAAATATATAATAAACACATCTATATTTATATAAATGAAAATGTAATTATATTATTTATATAATAAACATATAAATAAATAAACATATATATTTCTTTACCACCTGAACTTCCCCAGTTGCTCAGATGGTAAAGAATCTGCCTGCAATGCAGGAGACCCAGGTTTGATCCCCAGGTTGGGAAGATCCTCTGGAGAAGGAAACAGCAACCCACTCCAATATTCTTGCCTGGAGAATTCCATGGATAGAGGAATCTGGTGGGCTACAGTCCGTGGGGTCATGAAGGGTCAGACATAACTGAGTGGTTAACACTTTCACTTCACTTAACATATATCAAAAGTAAATCAATAAAGAAAGATATACCATACTAACAGTAATCAAGTGGGAGTAGCTATATTAATTTTCACCAGAGTAAACTTCAGTCAAGGAAATTTAACAGTGAAGAAGAGAGGTGTTACACAATGAGAAAAGAGTCAATTCTCCAAGAAGACATAGCAATCGTTAAAATAGAATACATGAGTCAAGAACTGTTTCAAGGAGTAACAGATGAATCCACTATTATAGTTGCAGATTTTAACATCCCACAATCACAAGTGGAAAGATCCAAGCAGGCAGAAAATCACTAAGGACATAGTTGAACTCAATAATGCTACCCATTGTCTGGATATAATGGACATCTGTAGGGTACCCCATCAACAATAGCAGAAAGTTCATTTTTCTCAGGCTCACATGGGATGTTTACCAACATCTGGACCATAAAACACATCTTAACAAGTTTAACAGAATAGAAATCAAACACTGTATTTCCTCAGATCACAGTGAATTTAAACTAGAAATCAACAAAAGAAAGATAGCATGAAATCCCAAAAAACTCAGAGATTAAGCAACATACTTCTAAATAATACATGAATCAAAGAGGAAAATTCCAGAGCAAGTAAAAAATTATTTTAAGCTAAATGAAAACAAGCATACAGTTTATCAAAATTTATGGGATGCCATGAAAGCAGTGTTTATGCTATACTAAGTTGCTGCAGTTGTGTCCGACTCTTTGCAACCCCTCGGACTGCAGCCCACCAGGCTCTTCTGTCTGTGGGATTCTCTAGGCAAGAATACTGGAGCGGGTTGCCATTTCTTTCTCCAAGCAGTGCTCACAGGGAAATACATAGCATTGAATGAGGAGACTAAAAAAAAAAATCTAAAATCAATAACCTAAGGGAAATTTGAAAAAGAAGAGCAAATTAAATCCAAAGTAACCAAAAGAGACATTACTTTGCCAACAATGGTCTGACTATGGGGCATAGTCAAGGCTATGGTTTTACCAGTAATCATGTTTGGATGTGAGAGTTGGACTATAAAGAAAGCTGAGCACCGAAGAATTGATGCTTTTGAACTGTGGTGTTAGAGAAGACTCTTGAGAGTCCCTTGGACTGCAAGGAGATCCAACCAGTCCATCCGAAAGATCAGTCCTGGGTGTTCATTGGAAAGACTGATGTTGAAGTTGAAACTCCAATACCTTGGCCACCTGATGCGAAGAGCTGACTCATTTGAAAAGACCTGGAAGGTGGGAAAGATTGAGGGCAGGAGGAGAAGGGGACGACAGAGGATGAGATGGTTGGATGGCATCACCAACTCAATGGACATGGGTTTGGGTGGACTCCAGGAGTTGGTGGTGGACAGGGAGGCCTGGCATGCTGTGGTTCATGGAGTCACAAAGAGTTGGACACAACTGAGCGACTGAACTGAACTGAACTGAACCAAAAGAAAATAAGTAATAAGTAAGAGCTGAAATCAGTGAAATTAAGATAGGAAATCAACAGAGGAAAAAAAATCAATAAAAACAACAGCTGATTCTTTGAAGATATGAATAAAAGCAATAAGCTTCTGTGAGACAAAGAAAAAGAGAAAGACACAATTACCAATATCAAAAATGAAAGAGAGACATTACTAGAGAGCTGATAGACATTAAAAGACAATAAATACTATTAAAAAACTCTATAAGCAAATTTGATAACCTAGATTAAATGGACTGATTTCTTGAAAGACATAATTTGCAAAAACTCTCATAAGAAGAAATAGACAATCTGAATAGGCCCATATCTATTAAATGAATTGAATTGATAATTAATAACCTTCCAAAAGAGAAAGCATGAGGCCTAGATGTGCTTATTGGTAAATTTTACCAAATATTTAAGGAAAAAATTATACCAATTCTCTACAATTTCATCCAGAAGACAGAAACAGAGGGACTATTTCCTAACTCATTGTATAAGGATGGCATTACCCAGAGAAAGAATATTCAAGAAAAGAAAACTATAGACGAATATCTCTTATGAACATAAATGAAAAATTTTTGAACAAAATATTAGCAAATTAAATCCAACAATGCATACAAATAATTATACTTTGTGACCAAGTGCAATTTAACCCATGTACACAAAGCTGCTTCAACATTTGAAAATCAATTA
Organism: Muntiacus reevesi; assembly: GCF_963930625.1. NCBI lineage: Eukaryota > Metazoa > Chordata > Mammalia > Artiodactyla > Cervidae > Muntiacus > Muntiacus reevesi. The sequence goes on along the minus strand of NC_089254.1, from coordinate 49,682,925 downwards.
ATGTAGCCCATCATTTTAAAGCTAAAGAAGAAAAATCAGATAATCATATCAGTGGGTGCAAAAAGGCATTTGACAAAATACAACACCCATTCATGATGAAAGTTTTAGCAAACTAAGAATAAAGAGGAATTTCCTTAACTTGATTAAAAAAAACAAAACACGAAATCTGCAGCTAATATCATACTTAATGGTGAGAAACTCAAAGCTTTCTCACTAGGATCATAAACAAACCAAGGATTTTCCCTTTTACAAATGCTTTACAGCATCTTCCCAGATGTCCTAGAAAATGCAAGGGTCATATACCAATAAGACATAGTAATCCTACATGAGGATCAAAATACATGAAACAAAAACTAACAGAACTGAAAAGAAGAGAAGACTAATCAATTTAACTAGTGATTTCAACACTCCATATCTGTTATATAATTGAATTTGTGAATTGAAAACTTACAACAAATAATCTCTAAACCCAGATGGCTTCAATGGAGAAATCCCCAAACAATAAGTAAGAATTGTGGCACAGTGGTAAAGATTCCGCCTGCCAATGCAAAAGATGCAGAAGACGCAGGTCCAATCTCCATGTCGAGAGGATCCCCTGGAGTAGGAAATGGCAACCCACTCCAGTATCCTTGACTGGGAAATCCCGTGGACAGAGGATACTGGTGGGCTATATAGTCCATGGGGTTGCTAAGAGTCAAACATGACTGAGCGTTTATCACAGTCCAACAACCAGATACATAATCTCTTCTGGATAACAGATGAGAAAGTAATATTTTCAAATTCTTGTTACAAAGTCAGTATTATCCTGATATTGAAGTCAGACAAAAACAATAGAGAAAGAAAGAGAGAGGGGAAGGAAGGAAGGAGAGAAGGAAGGAAGGAGAGATCCTGGGCTTAGCCATGTTGGGTTAGCCAATGAGACATCATGCAGAACAGAAGTATAAAATAACTTCCACATTAAGGCTGGCCCCTTCTCTGCCTACTTTAAGAACCCTGCTAGGTACAAAGAAGCCAAGTTATGCTACTAAAGACAGACAATACGAACAACCAGACTTTTGAGTGAGGCTGTCTTAGACATCAATCCCCAGAATAGTCACCAGATACTATGAAAAATTAGCAGCAAAGGAATCACTAAAATGAACTGCCCATATTGCTGAACCAGAGAATCATAAAGAGGTAAAATAGTTGGTTTTGGCCACTAATTTTCACAGCAGTAGGTATTGAAACACACAAAATTGATATAGCTTATTATTACTAAATAATTTAATCTTATTTAAACTTAAGTAAATGAGTTGATTTAATTATGTGATTGAGTACTTTTGACTTTAATTTTGAAAGCACTTCATAGTTATACAGTCTAACCTTTTTAAATTTGAAGTTGTTCATATTATTATGAGGATCACCAAAGAGAGTAACAATATCAATGGAGATGATTTGGGAAATTGAGTTAAGTAAGTGTGAATTTATTCAGGACCCACCTTACATAACATATTTTTAATTTGCCAGTACTGATTTTGGCTTCAAATTCTGCCTGCTTTCTGTATATCAAATGGCTAAAGATCAATAAATTGGCGGAGTTTACTCAGAACCAATTAATATAAGTTTTACCAATTATACCTTAATACAAACATTCAAGTCTCAAAGCACTGTGGTCTTCGACTGTCTTTCTTATCATCTTTTGAAATAGTTTAAAGAACAAGAACTAACTGCCAAACATGGATGTCAACACTAAAAAGATTAAAATGTTCATCTGTCGTTGTAGTTGTGCCAAATAATGTTATTAAGAGTAATTTGTGGAATTTATTATTCAAGCTATTATTTAGGTCAATCTAGTAAGAACATTAATATGAAAAAAATCTCCTTTTCACCATCTTTGCTACAATAAACATTAAAATATGCCAATCTTCATGCTTTAGGGCATAATTTGGTTACCAGCTGGGGTCAGGAAGAAATTTTCCCCATAGTATAGTATTGCCAATTATCATAGGTGTAGAGAGAACAAGAGAAAGAGTCAGGGGGTTACATGACCCTCTAAAGCATCTGGTATTGGATGCTTTCTGAGTGAGAATTCAGGACAAGATGAAACATTCAGTTGTTCCTGTGTATGTCAATTCCGATATTCCTATGAGCTGCCGATATGACATTGCTGCCACAAGGGAGGGATTTCCTGCAGAACAGATGTCACTTACAGTATTATGTGGGCTATCTATCTCAACAAATAATTGCTTGGCACTTCTGCCCTATGGCAAGGGTCTGAAAATATGTTAGGGTGGGAACACACCATACAAGCAGATGGTCACATATAAAAGAAAGAACAAGAGCATACTGAGTCTGAAATGCATGTGTAAAAGCCAGATGGGGGTACTGAAGCAGATGTCTTTCCTTATCTGCAGCAACTAAAGCCCCAGATCCAAATTTTCCAGCTATTAGTTATTTAAAAGTTCTATTCTAAAATTTCTTTAGATGAAAATGTGTTACATAAGACTTCAATTTACTGAAATCAAGAAACTTTGCCTTTTTGATATAAACTGCAATTTCCATTTGAAATGAATGCATTTTGCTGTAGGCCTGAAACTGATGTGCCAACACCAGTGCCCCCTCCTTTCAGCCCTCCTCCCCAAAAAAGAGGAAAAACCTAAGCTGGGATAAGAGGAGGGACACAAAGACTAACAATGAATGACAAAGTACAATTGAGATGGGACTTGCCTAAGAGAGACAGCAAGAGAGGGGAAAAAGTTCTTTTAAAATATCAATAAGAGAATCAAAGAAATCAAGATCCTTTTTCTGATAAAAGGGGAAAAGTTAATAACAGTGAAGAAAGAAGGCAATTACAGTATGCTCCAACTGTAGTGGAAGAAAAGAAGATGAAGGTAGAGTCAGAAAGTAACCATTTTAAATAAATTTAACATATATGTAGCTTTCACATTTCTAGGATTAAAGTTTTAAAATTATTTAAACTATTTGCCTCAATAGCAGACCTAATTGACTATCTAAGTAATTGGTTGGAGAAAGAGGAGAAATATTTTTGTTCACAAGAACCAAAAAAGGAATTTTTGCTTTTAAAATAGCATTGGCTCCAGAAAAAAGGGACTTCCCTGATGGCTCAGAGATAAAGAATCTGCATGATATGCAGGAGACCCTAGTTTGAGCTTGGGGCTGGAGTGGGGAACCATAATAAATATAGTATAAATTATTAACAGGAATCAAGTGAAATCTCAGAACTACAAAATTCTTCAGGATGTTACAGATATATTTCTATGAGTATAATTAGACACAAGTAATAAGTACTTAGAAAATTTTGGGACAAAAGCAATTTGGCCATTCAATATTGTCTGAAAACTCTGAGTCAACAAAACATTTGTTCATGTGTTAGAGCAGATCCAAAGGTGATTCTTAAAGAAAATTCTGTTTGCTTGCTGGTATCCCTTTGTATGTAATTTAACATTTAAAAATATAATTTCTATCATAAGATATTAATCCTACCATGTTCATCTGTTTTCAAAGTTTAATAATCCATCCACAACTGTCTATACGGAAAAACAGGATACAAAGTCCTTATTTGAGACTCTAATCTTAAAATTTTATTTTAGCTACAGTCCAGTTGGCCATAATGTAGGGAAATGTAGGGGAAATTGCCTAAGGATCAACCATACACTCCTCTGAGGACCCAAAACCAGAAAGGTAAGAGGAAGAAAGATAGGCTGTCACCTCCAAGCCACTTAAAGAGCTTAGATTTTATCTTAAAAAGAATGAGAAGTCACTGAAAAGCTTTTGTTGGGCGTGTGCTTGGGAGAAGGGTACCACAGTCACACTTAGACCATGATAAATCCCTGGGAATATATGGTGGGGGAAGATTGGGGAGTAACGTGACAAGAAGCAAGGACACCAATGTGGAGCACTGTAGTAACATAGATGAGAAATGATGATGACCTTACTAGGATTGTGGCTGCAGCAATAGAGGAGTGGAGCAGTTTGAAAACTATTTATAAGGGAGGCTCAACAGTAAAAGGAAGACTCAAGCAGTAAGTTGCAATAAAAGAGATGAGAGGGAGAGAGGAGAATGGAAGGATGATCTCTGTTTAAGGCTTGAGCAAGGTCATGGAAAATTATTCCAGTTATGAAATACAAAATTCTGAAAATGGATCAGGGTCTTTGTTTTGTTTTTTTGTGAATGCATTGGGAGAAGCTACTAATCCAGTTGGATTAAGTTTGAAGAGGTATCTAGATAAAAGCAGTTGGATATTTGGATGGGTAGCTCAGAGAAGGCTGTAAATTGGAGACAAATATTTTAGGTAAGCAGCATTTACTTTATTGAAACCATGGTAGCAGTTACATTTGCCTCAGGATGATGTGAAAAGACAGAAGTAATGAATCTCAAAAACATTTTCAAGGGAAACAACTTACGAAACAAATATTTTGTAAGCACCTACTCTGTTCTAATGCCCAGAACTGCATCTATAACAGAAATAAGGTCCATTCACTCATGTAACATACATTTTCAGGGATTGAGCCATTTAAACAGTAAATAAGTAAGAGTGAAAATCTCCAACATGATAGATACTCTGAGGATTTATATAGAAAACAAAACAGCACATGGTGATAACAAGTGCCCAAAAGATAGTGGAACACTTTAAAGGAGAGGTGAGAAGATGCAGCAAACAAAGGAAAGCTTTGTTTGGAGAGAAGGGCCAGGGCCCCAGGGAAATGGGGCAGGAACAGGAATAGGTTCTTTATGGACAGAGAGAGCTGCTGCAATTCAGAAGCCAAACAAGATGCAGAAAACAGATAGGTTTCTCTCTAATAAAACCACCAGAAAGTAAAAAGTTTGTCTGCCCATACTGCTGCTTACACAGCATGCAATCAACTGGACATGTCTCAATAAACTTGTAGAAAAAAAGTGCCTTGAATCTAAACTCTAGAAAGTTAAAAGGAAGCTAAGGAGAAATTGGGAACTGTTTAACCTAGTGAGCTAAAACAATTAACAAAACACCAAGATAATACCTTTCCTTAATATAGTTATATATTAATATTAACAGTGTAATTTGGAATGGAAATGCACACTATTCCTGCTTTTCTCAATTATTCATGCTTGATATTTCACTCACAGGATTAGTTACCACATCTAGACACTATGATTTATCTATTGGAAGCTACTGAAATAATTAGCCTCTGTATATCTGGACTTACATATTTAAGAAGTAATTTTTAATGATGATAGCTGTGTTGCCATTAGAATTAGCAAAACAAATTTATAGGTTAAACACATATTATTTTAAAACTCTAACAAAATTTTTTGGTTAATCCCCCATGATGCAATCTCAAGCAGCTATGAGAAATTTGAAGATTCATTGGAATGTGAAATCAAAATAATTTGAAATCATAATAATTTATTAAAAGCCTCAAAAGAAGACATACAAGGAAAAGTTGAAAGTGGACAACAGTATTCACCTTTATGGAGGAAGATTGTAAAGTTAAAGTTGACCTATTTTCTATATTTCAAGATAAGTAAAAGGAAATTAGGCTAAATTTACAGGCCAATCAAAGTGAATAAAAACATTAATATTATAACTTCTATAGATGCCACAATATATTACCCCAAATTCTCTCTGCTTCATTACCTAAAACCAATAGAGGCCCTGGAAAGGAGGATTAATAAGAATCACAGTGCCAGACTATCTTATACCTGAGTCTCCAAGAGAACAGGTATCTCCCATTCTTGTGCCCTTTGGCTCCAGTGAGCCATTCTACTCCATTAGGAAGCTTTTGAGCTATGAAGATATTTCACAGGGTATTAGATGCTACTAGTCTCAGGTGTATACTAAGTGTTATTCAGAAAATACCATGGGGATTGGGTGCCTTCTTGAGACTTATGAAGTTGATCATAACTTGGATGAGCTTAGTTAAGCCACAGCTACCATTTCAGTTCATCCATTACTCATAATCAGATAGTAGTAGCTCCTATTGCTCAGATCCAACCATTCATTCCTCACATTTAAACAAAAGGGAACTTTGTGGAAAACACCTCCCCACTCTGGTCAAAAACATATTTTTATAAACAGTGCATCATTTCAGTTTAGTTGGTCAGTTGTATCTGACTCTTTGAGACCCCACGGACTGCAGCACACCAGGCTTTCATGTCTATCACCAACTCCCAGAGCTTGCTTAAACTCACTGTCCAACTAAACAGTGTATAGTTCTCCCTTTATGTTTGCAGCTCTTCAGCTTCTGTAATTTCTATCCCTCTCATCAACACTAGAGGCGGAGGGGCCTTTAGAGTATGTTAGGTATAATACACAGGCCACTTGATATAATTTCTTTTTTAAGTCTGAATTTTACTAGGAAAAAAGAGAAGGGTTTTAAGAAGCTTTTGAAATAGATAACTTCAGTAATTTCTTCAGCATAAATGTAAATGAAATCTATGTCTGGAGGAAATGACTAAATCCTATAGGTTATTTAGCAAATTTAGAACATCCAAAGTAAAACTGAAGAAAGTGATCTAAGCATGAAAGATTTAGCAACTGATTCTGTAAGTGGATTTTTGGGTTTTTTACTCTTTTCTTTTTTTCTTTAAGTTTTACCTCTGCATCAGAGTTAATATAGAGCTTCCCAAGTGGCGCTAGTTGTAATGAATCTGCCTGTCAATTCGGGAGGTACAAGAGATGTGTGTTCGATCCCTGGGTCAGAAAGATACCCAGAGGGCATGGCAACCCACTCCAATATTCTTGCCTGGGAAATCTCATGGACAGAAGAGCCTGGCAGGCTAGAGTCTAGGGGGTCTCAGAATTGGACACGACTGAATACAGCACAGCACAGTCAACACAATTAATATCCTTGATACACACCTCTTGTGGATTTTTCATTTTTTGTATCCCAGTTTCTTTCCCTGCAGCCCTCCTGCCTTATGACTCCAGAGAAAAGTAAAGAAAAATGCCAACACTAGAAAAATAAAGACGTAGAAAGTTCTTGGCAGATCAAGCTAGGAGTAATACGTTTTCACCAAAAGAAAAGATACATATAGTAAGAGGACAAAAGGAGACAAGATGACAGATATGAGGGTCCTAGTTCCCTATTCTGGGACAAACTCATTTTTGTGCATGCAGTGAAGAGTTAGAGAGAAGAAACATAAACAAGAGGGATTTTGCTCCATTTTCCATTTTTGATAGTGTTAAGTCACCACAGCTGATCAGAAATGATGACTTGACAAATATTCCAGCAGATCCCTAGGCTCTATGACTGATGTTCAAGGTCCACTGGCATTGACCATTGATGCTGCCTCTGCTGGAGGCAGATCATGAATCTCATTAGCTCCAACTTGGTAGTAGGAGCTAACAGGAAGCCTAGTAGCCATACTAAGCAAAGAGCATCGGGGAGGAAGTTTACCCAGGTTAGAGAGTTAAATTTTTTCCCAGTAAAATTTGCCATCTCCTCTTCTCCATCTATTAACATTCACAACCACCCAGTAAAATACAATATCAGAAGTAAGAAATTCAAGGAAAATGTTAAATCATTATAGAAAACAAAAGAGTATGGTTTTTTCATAATTTTTATCCGCTCTACAATTTATCAACAAAGTGAAATTAGACAATCTAAGAGGATAGATGCTGAGAAAGACTGAAGGCCAAAGGTGAAGAGGGCAGCAGAGGATGAGACAGTTTGATAGCATCACTGACTCATTGGACATAAATTTGAGCAAACTCCGGTAGACAGTGTAGGATAGGGAAGCCTGGCATGCTGCAGTCCATGGGGTTGCAAAGAGTTGGACATGACTTAGCAACTGAAAAACAACAACAAAGAGGACAGAGCTTTTCACTTAGACTCTCTACATTCATACTCAGCATAGGATTGGCTCATGACAGTGCTTAGAAAGAAATAATTGTTCTACTTTAAAGAGGACTCTGTTTCACATACTTTAAAATAGCCAAATTTCATTCTTTAAAATAAATTATAAATATTTATTGAAACTTATATTAAATATGTTAAGAAGCCTCACAGTATTTAAAATGCATTTAGCACAGTATGAGTCACTAAAGTTTAGCCTCTTTTACAGTGGTGTGCTTCAACATTTAAAAAGTCAAAAGTATGCTCTGACTGATGACCTCAAACAGAGCTTTAAAGTGGGAAGGCCTTCATAAAGTCAGACAAAGATCTGATCCTCAGCTATTTAAACCCAGAAATTAAATTTTTACCACATCACGAAGCACTGATCAGTCTGAGACACTAGCACATGCTAATGAAAGCCGGAGTTGACAAAATGGGCTCATTGTGTAAGGTGTGCCTATCCATATATTATTTATACAAAATCTAAAAACTATCCATTACATTTTTATCTTTAGTTCCTTTTATTTTAGAAGTTGGTTCTATTTCCAGTCAGAAACAGAATTTTCTACCTTAGATAAATAACAAATGTTTAAGAAATATAAAATATATCTGACTCAAACCAGCCTCATATATTCAAAACAAATTTGACAGACCTCAGCTTAATGGACAAAATTAGACAAAGCCACCTACCCTGAAGATGTAATTTAACAAATATAATCAGTTAATGTGTTTACAGGCAGAAAATTAACTTTGGTAACAAGGACGGGTATCACAATGGTCTGTGTTAATAGCTACAAACTGGAATAACTGCCTGACTCGTAGTAATTTCTGGAGCCATGTTTGTAAAGTGCCCCTTCCTTATTCTACATATTGTTCCCTCCATCTCTCCCTACAGCCACAAAAGTGAATACCTGATTAATGAAAACTGATCATATCATCACCATTGCCTTAATGACCAGGTCAAGTGCTGGAAATGAGATCCCAGCAAATTTTTATCTGAAATTTTCCACACTGGAGCTGTGTAATTAATATAAGCCTCTATATTCCTATTGACAAGTTGTGAGGATGTGGACCTAAACAGAATGAAACCCACACAGTGTGCTGCAAGGAGGAGTTGGCAATATGCAGAGAAAAATACAGATGAGAAATGAACATTCCTTAACGGTATTTGACGTTTCTTAAGAGAATTCCATGGACAGAGGAGCCTGGAGAGCTACAGTCCATGGGGTCGCAAAGGGTCGGACATGACTGAGCAACAAATACTTTCACTTTTTTTGTCAATAGTATTCTGTTCCAGTCATTTCTGATATCAGCTATCCTTCCCAGTAATAGGGGTCAACATATTCTCTTTGTGACTTAATCTACTTCCAACTGGGTTGTTCTTATTGGACATCACCTTATTCCTCACTAATAAAGCTAGTGAGAAAGTGGTAAACCTCAACCAGATGGACAAATAATAACTGCCAACAGTGTAGTGGTCATAGAACAACAACATTTTTTCTAAATATACAATTTTGAGATAATTTCTTAAAATCTCTGAGCCTCAGTCTATTACCTGAAAAATAGGGCTCATAGCTACTCTACTGGATTATTAAAAAATTAAGAATAATGTTGGAACGTATTAACAGGGTGCTTCTTAAAGAGTGCTAAAATTGGGAGGAGCTAAGATGGTGGAGGAATAGGATGGGGAGACCACTTTCTCCCCCACAAATTCATCGAAAGATCATTTGAACGCTGAGCAAACTCCACAAAACAACTTCTGATTGCTAGCAGAGGACATCAGGCACCCAGAAAAGCAGCCCATTGTCTTCGAAAGGAGGTAGGACAAAATATAAAAGAAAGAAAGAGAGACAAAAGAGTTAGGGGCGGAGATCCATCCCGGGAAGGGAGTCTTAGTAGAGGAAGTTTCCAAACACCCGAAAACCCTCTCACCAGCGGGTCTGGGGGAAGTTTTTGAATCTCGGAGGGCAACCTAACGGGGAGGAAAAAATAAATAAAACTCACAGATTACATACCTAAAAGCAACTCCCAGCAGAAAAGTACCCCAGACGCTCGCATCCGCCACCAGCAAGTGGGGGCTGAACGGAGAGGAGTGGGCGGCATTGCTTAGGGTAAGGACCGGGTCTGAGTGCCCTGAGAGCACGCGTGGAAACCGAGGCTGAGAAGGGGAGGGGAGAAGTCACGCTGCACCTGGGGAGAGTGCGCTCCTCAAGCTCCTGGTTCCCTGAGCTGAGGGGAAGGCACAAAAAGCAGGCCCAACAGAGTCTGCGCCTTTGTGGAGTACCCAAGAACCTGAACCTGAGCAGTGTGCAGGGGAAAGCACACAAGCTGTGAGCAGGGGCAAACCCAGTGTGGCCGGAACACTGCGAGCCAGTGACATTTGTCTGCAGAGCTCCTCCCTTCCCACAGCACGACTGAACAAGCGAACCTAAACAAGAGACCACCTCCGCCCGCCTATGTCAGGGCAGAAATTAGACACTGTAGAGACCTGCAAACAGAAGCCAAATAAACAAAGGGAACCACTTTAGAAGTGACAGGTGCAACAAATTAAAATTCCTCTAGTTAACACTGATTACACTGGAAGGGGCATATAGATATTGAGAAGTATAAGCTGGAACAAGGAGCTATCTGAAACAGAACTGAACCCACACTGCCTGCAACAGCTCCAGAGAAATTCCTAGATATATTTTTACTATTATTATTATTTGTAATTAAAAATTTGTTTCTTTTTCTTTTTTTTTAAAGTCCTCTATTACTCCTTAATTTTCATTTTTACAACCCACTATAACCTTACACACACAAAAAAAGGACCCTATTTTTAAAGTGAACTTCATATATATTTCTTAAATTTTTTTTGTTTTTGGTTTTTTAATATTGTATTTTTAAGAGTCTAACCTCTACTCTAGATTTTTAATCTTTGTTTTTCAGTATTTGATATCAATTTTGGACATTTAAGAATCCAACCTTCAGTACCCATTTTTACTCAGGAGTGGGATTACTGGTTTGATTACCCTCTCCCCCTTTTGACCCGCCTTTTTCTCCCCCAGATCACCTCTATTTCCTCCCTCCCCCTTCTCTTCTCAATCCAATTCTGTGAAGCTCTGAGCTGCGGAGAACACAGGGAACAGAGTACTGCCTAGATCTGTCTCTCTACTCTTGAATCCCCTTTTTCTCCTCCTGCTCACCTCTATCTCCTTCCTCCCTTCTCCTCTTCTTCATGTAACTTTGTAAATCTCTCTGGGTGTCCCTCACTGTGGAAAATCTTTTCACCATTAACCTTTAAGTTTTATTATCAGTGCTGTATGGATGGAAAAGTCTTGAGGCTACTGGAAGAATAAGACTGAAATCCAGAGGCAAGAGGCTTAAGCCCAAAACCTGACAAGACCAGAGAACTCCTGACTACAGGGAACATTAATTAATAAGAGATCATTCAAAAGCCTCCACACCTACACTGAAACCAACCACCACCCAAGAGTAATAAGTTCCAGAGCAAGACATACCACGCAAATTCTCCAGCAACGCAGGAACATAGCCCTGAGTGTCAGCATACAGGCTGTCCAAAGTCACACCTAACACATAGACACATCTCAAAACTCACTACTGGACACTTCATTGCACTCCAGAGAGAAGAAATCCAGCTCCACCCACCAGAACACTGAAGCAAGCTTCCCTAACCAGGAAACCTTGACAAGCCAATCGTCCAACCCCACCCACTGGGAGAAACCTCCACGATAAAAAGGAACCACAGACCAACAGAATACAGAAAGGCCACCTCAAACACAGCATTCTAAATAAGATGAAAAGGCAGAGAAATACCCAGCAGGTAAAGGAACTTGAAAAGTGCCCACCAAGCCAAACAAAAGAGGAGGAGATAGGGAACCTACCTGAAAAAGAATTTATAATAATGATAATAAAAATGATCCAAAATCTTGAAAACAAAATGGAGTTACAGAGAAACAGCCTGGAGACAAGAATTGAGAAGATGCAGGAAATGTTTAACAAGGACCTAGAAGAAATAAAAAAGAGTCAATTAAAAATGAATAATGCAATAAATGAGCTCAAAAACATTCTGGAGGGAATCAACAGTAGAATAACAGAGGCAGAAGATAGGATAAGTGAGGTAGAAGATAAAATGGTGGAAATAAATGAAGCAGAGAGGAAAAAAGAATCAAAAGAAATGAGGACAACCTCAGGGACCTCTGGGACAAATGTGAAACGCCCCGACATTTGAATCATAGGAGTCCCAGAAGAAGAAGACAAAAAGAAATGCCATGAGAAAATACTCGAGGAGATAATAGCTGAAAACTTCCCTAAAATGGGGAAGGAAATAGTCACACAAGTCCAAGAAACCCAGAGAGTCCCAAACAGGATAAACCCAAGGTGAAACACCCCAAGACACATATTAATCAAATTAACAAAGATCAAACACAAAGAACAAATATTAAAAGCAGCAAGGCAGATACAACATATAACACACAAGGGGATTTCCATAAGGATAATAGCTGATCTTTCAATAGAAACTCTTCAGGCCAGAAGGGAATGGCAGGACATACTTACAATAATGAAAGAGAATAACCTACAATCCAGATTACTGTGCCCAGCAAGGATTTCATTCATATATGAAGGAGAATTCAAAAGCTTTACAGACAAGCAAAAGCTGAGAGAATTCAGCACCACCAAACCAGCTCTCCAACAAATGCTAAAGGATCTTCTCTAGACAGGAAACACAGAAAGGTTGTATGAACACAAACCTAAAACAACAAAGCAAATGGCAATGGGACCATACTTATCAATAATTACCTTAAATGTATATGCATTGAATGCCCCAACCAAAAGACAAAGATTGGTTGAATGGATACAAAAGCAAGACCCCTATATATGCTATCTACAAGAGACCCACCTCAAAACAAGGGACACATACAGACTGAAAGTGAAGGGCTGGAAAAAAATATTTCACACAAATGGAGACCAAAAGAAAGCAGGAGTTGCAATACCCATATCAGATAAAATAGACTTTAAAATAAAGGCTGTGAAATGAGACAAAGAAGGACACTACATAATGATCAAAGGTTCAATCCAAGAAGAAGATATAACAATTATAAATATATATGCACCCAACATAGGAGCACCGCAATATGTAAGGCAATTGCTAACAAATATGAAAGGGGAAATTAACAATAACACAATAATAATGGGAGACTTTAATACCCCACTCACACCTACGGATAGATCAATTAAACAGAAAGTTAACAAGGAAACACAAATTTTAAATGACACAATGGACCAGTTAAACCTAACTGATATCCATAGGACAGTTCACCCCAAAAGAATCAATTTCACCTTTTTCTCAAGTGCACACTGAACCTTCTCCAGAATAGATCACATCCTAGGTCATAAATCTAGCCTTGGTAAATTCAAAAAAATTGAAATCATTCCAGTCATCTTTTCTGATCACAATGCAGTAAGATTAGATATAAATTACAGGGAAAAAATCTATTAAAAATTCAAACATATGGAGGCTAAATAACACACTTCTGAATAACCAACAAATCATAGAAGAAATCAAAATAAGCAAAGAAATGAATGAAAATGAAAACACAACAACCCAAAACCTATGGGACACTGTAAAAGCAGTGCTAAGGGGAAGGTTCATAGCAATAAAGGCTTACCTCAAGAAATAAGAAAACAGTCAAATAAATAACCTAACTCTACACCTAAAGCAACTAGAGAAGGAAGAAATGAAGAACCCCAAGGTTATTAGAAGGAAAGAAATCTTAAAAATTAGGGCAGAAATAAATGCAAAAGAAACAAAAGAGACCATAGCAAAAATCAACAAAGCTAAAAGCTGGTTTTTTGAAAAGATAAATAAAATGACAAACCGTTAGTCAGACTCATCAAGAAACAAAGGTAGAAGACCAAATCAACAAAATTAGAAATGAAAATGGAGAGATCACAACAGACAACACTGAAACACAAAGGATTATAAGAGACTACTACCAGCAGCTCTATGCCAATAAAATGGACAACTTGGAAGAAATGGACAAACTCTTAGAAAAGTATAACTTTCCAAAATTGAACCAGAAGATCTTAATAGACCCATCACAAGCACGGAAATTGAAACTGTAATCAGAAATCTTCCAGCAAACAAAAGCCCAGGACCAGATGGCTTCACAGCTGAATTCTACCAAAAATTTAGAGAAGAGCTAACACCTATCTTACTCAAACTCTTCCAGAAAATTGCAGAAGAAGGTCAACTTCCAAACTCATTCTATGAGGCCACCATCACCCTAATTCCAAAACCAGACAAAGATGCCACAAAAAAAGAAAACTACAGGCCAATATCACTGATGAACATAGATGCAAAAATCCTTAACAAAATTCTAGCAAACAGAATCCAACAACATATTAAAAAGATCATACATCATGACCAAGTGGGCTTTATCCCAGGAATGCAAGGACTCTTTAATATCTGCAAATCAATCAATGTAATACACCACATTAACAAATTAAAAGATAAAAATCATATGATTATCTCAATAGATGCAGAAAAAGCCTTTGACAAAATTCAACATCAGTTTATGACTAAAACTCTCCAGAAAGCAGGAATAGAAGGAACATACCTTAACATAATAAAAGCTATATATGACAAACCCACAGCAAGCATTACCCTCAATGGTAAAAATTGAAAGCATTTCCACTGAAATCAGGAACAAGACAAGGGTGCCCATTCTCTCCACTACCATTCAACGTAGTTTTGGAAGTGTTGGCCACAGCAATCAAAGCAGAAAAAGAAATAAAAGGAATCCAGATAGGAAAAGAAGGAGTAAAACTCTCACTGTTTGCAGATGACATGATCCTCTACATAGAAAACCCTAAAGACTCTACCAGAAAATTACTAGAGCTAATCAATGAATATAGTAAAGTTGCAGGATATAAAATTAACACACAGAAATCCCTTGCATTCCTATACACTAACAATGAGAAAACAGAAAGAGAAATTAAGGATACAATACCATTCACCATTACAACAAAAAGAATAAAACACTTAGGAGTATATCTACCTAAAGAAACAAAAGACCTATATATAGAAAACTATAAAACACTGATGAAAGAAATCAAAGAGGACACAAATCGATGGAGAAATATACCGTGTTCATGGATTGGAAGAATCGACATTGTGAAAATGAATATACTACCCAAAGCAATCTCTAGATTCAGTGCAATCCCTAACAAGCTACCAACGGTATTTTTCACAGAACTAGAACAAATAATTTCACAATTTGTATGGAAATACAAAAAAACTTGAATAGCCAAAACAACCTTGAGAAAGAAGAATGGAACTGGAGGAATCAACCTGCCTGACTTCAGGCTCTACTACAAAGCCACAGTCATCAAGAAAGTATGGTACTGGGACAAAGACAGAAATATAGATCAATGGAACAGAATAGAAAGCCCAGAGATAAATCCACATACCTATGGATACCTTATCTTTGACGTAGGAGGCAAGGATATACAATGGAAAAAAGACAACCTCTTTAACAAATTGTGCTGGGAAAACTGGTCAACGACTTGTAAAAAAATGAAACTAGAACACTTTATAACACCATACACAAAAATAAACTCAAAATGGATTAAAGATCTAAATGTAAGACCAGAAACTATAAAACTCCTAGAGGAAACATAGGTAAAACACTTTCCGACATAAATCACAGCAAGATCCTCTATGACCCACCTCCCAGAATATTGGAAATAAAAGCAAAAATAAACAAATGGGACCTAATGAAAATTAAAAGCTTTTGCACAACAAAGGAAACTCTAAACAAGGTGAAAAGAAAGCCTTCAGAATAGGAGAAAATAATAGCAAATGAAGAAACAGACAAAGAATTAATCTCAAAAATATACAAGCAACTCCTGCAGCTCAATTCCAGAAAAATAAATGACCCAATCAAAAAATGGGCCAAAGATCTAAACAGACATTTCTCCAAAGAAGACATACAGATGGCTAACAACACATGAAAAGATGCTCAACATCACTCATTATCAGAGAAATGCAAATCAAAACCACATGAGGTACCATTTCATGCCAGTCAGAATGGCTGCTATCCAAAAGTCTACAAGCAATAAATGCTAGAGAGGGTGTGAGAAAAGGGAACCCTCTTACACTGTTGGTGGGAATGCAAACTAGTACAGCCACTATGGAGAATAGCGTGGAGATTCCTTAAAAAACTGGAAATAGAACTGCCATATGACCCAGCAATCCCACTCATGGGCATGCACACTGAGGAAACCAGATCTGAAAGAGACACATGCACCCCAATGTTCATTGCAGCACTGTTTATAATATCCAGGACATGGAAGCAACCTAGATGCCCATCAGCAGACAAATGGATAAGGAAGCTGTGGTACATATACACCATGGAGTATTACTCAGCCGTTAAAAAGAATTCATGTGAATCAGTTCTAATGAGATGGATGAAACTGGAGCCCATTATACAGAGTGAAGTAAGCCAGAAAGATAAAGACCAATACAGGATACTAACGCATATATATGGAATTTAGAAAGATGGTAATGATAACCCTATATGCAAAACAGAAAAAGAGACACAGATGTACAGAACAGACTTTTGGACTCTGTAGGAGAAGGCGAGGGTGGGATGATCTAAGAGCATAGCATTGAAACATGTATATTATCAAGGGTGAAACAGATCACCATCCCAGGTTGAATGCATAAGATAAGTGCTCAGGGCTGGTGCACTGGGAAGACCCAGAGGGCAGGGATGGGGAGGGAGGTGGGAGGGGGGATCAGGATGGGGAACACATATAAATCCATGGCTGATTCATGTCAATGTATGGCAAAAACCACTACAATATTAGCCTCCAACTAATAAAAATAAATGGAAAAAAAAGTGCTAAAATTTTAGGTTTATGAAAGTGAGGATTTGAGGATAAAGATGAAGACTATCTGAAAAGATAAAGATTATAGGACTCAAAAAAAAGATTATAGAACTCACAATCTTGTGTAATTTTTATATTAAAAGATGCCAATTACACATATTTTAGAAAGTTACAAGAACTATAAAGAGAAGCATAATATAGCCAGCAGTAATTATAAACAAAACATCTCCATTATGTTAAGAAGCAATGATTTTTAAAAGCTTAATGCGCAACAAATAAGCATTTATGTTCAAACTTTCCCTAGAAGTTAATAAAATAGTCTTACTTTTAATAGATTTAACATAAAAACAAGCAAATGTGAGTGATATAGTTATTCCTGAGAATGGAGCAAACCTTTTAGGCCCAACACAAATGCCTCCACAATAACTAAGCCTTTCATGATGTCACCAAACCTATGTACAATTATAAGACACCACACCTATGGTACTTTAGTTTTTCATTGTATTTATTTATTTACCCTCTACATTTATAAGATCTACATAGCAGCAAGGTCTCTCTTTTTCATATTTGTACACTATAATTATAGCTCAAGAACTTGGTCAAAAGTAGCCGCTCAAATATTAAACTGAACTCTAGAAGTTTACTGGGAGTCAGAAGAAATGGTTTTCTATCTTGCCTCTGTCATTGATTCAGTGTTTTCCTTTTTAAGAGTCAAAAATTACTTTGTGTAGAGGGTCTGTTAGGTACTCTAACCTCCTACTTCAGTGCAAAAATTCCATCTAAAATGCATTTGCTAGGTTTGTACACTCAGACAGATCCTCTACAAAAAGTAATTTTCAAAATTCATAACCACTTTTTCACATAATTATTATCTCACACTGAACAACTCAAGAAAGCAATGCTTTAAAAGACCCAATATCATAGTCAGCAATAGAGACCCAGAATTTCAACTAAAAGATGGCATCCTTTCTTTACACTTTAGCACTTACTTGTGTTTTAAAGTCTTAAAATGACTTGAGAACGCTTATCACTTCTTAATAAACTTCCTATTCTCATGGCATAACTCACCAATTGGTTTACAAAGTCAAATAAGATGATATCACAACTTCTTTGTATAGTATAAAATGCTCCAAAATATCAAGTAGTAGCATTATCCAGAAAAACATGTATTTCTGCTTTATTGACTAGGCCAAAGTCTTTGACTGTGTGAATTACAACAAACTATGGAAAATTCTTAAAGAGATATGAGTACCAGATCTCCTGACCTGCCTCCTGAGAAATCTGTATGCAGGTCAAGAAGCAACAGTAAGATGGACATGGAACAACAGACTGGTTCAAAATTGGGAAAGGAGTACATCAAGGCTGTATATTGTCACCCTGCTTATTTAACTTCTATGCAGAGTACATCATGAGAAACTCTGGGCTGGATGAAGCACAAGCTGGAATCAAGATTGCCAGGAGAGATATCAATAACCTCAGATATGCAGATGACACCACCCTTATGGCAGAAAGCAAAGAACTAAAGAGCCTCTTGATGAAAGTGAAAGAGGAGAGTGAAAAAGTTAGCTTAAAACTCAACATTTAGAAAACTAATATCATGGCATCTGGTCCCATCACTTCATGGCAAATAGAAACAGTGGAAACAGTGACAGGCTTTATTTCTGGGGGGGCTCCAAAATCACTGCAGGTGGTGACTGCAGCATTAAATTAAAAGACATTTGCTCCTTGGAAGAAAAGCTATGACAAAACTAGACAGCATATTAAAAAGCAGAGACATCACTTTGCCAACAAATGTCCATCTAGTCAAAGCTATGGTTTTCCAGTAGCCAAGTATGGATGTGAGAATTGGACTATAAAGAAAGCTGAACGCCGAAGAATTGATCCTTTTGAACTGTGGTGTTGGAGAAGACTTGAGACTGCCTTGGACTGCAAGGAGATCCAACCAGTCCATCCTAAAGGAGATCAGTCCTGGGTGTTCATTGGAAGGACTGACGCTGAAGCTGAAACTCCAATCCTTTGGCCACCTGATGCGAAGAATTGACTCATTCGAAAAGACCCTGATGCTGGGGAAAATTGAAGGTGGGAGGAGAAGGGAACAAGACAACAGAGATTGAGATGGTTGGATGGCATCACCGATTCAATAGACATGAGTTTGAGTAAACTCCGAGAGTTGGTGATAGACAGGGAGGCCTGGCTCCTGTAGTCCATGGGGTCTCAAAGAGTCAGACACGACTGAGCAACTGAACTGAACTGAGCATTATCTTAATGATAATATTGATTATAATGATGATGATAGGAAATAGAAAATTATGTACTTTGAATGCTTTATTGCCCTGATATTTACATGCTGTTAAATGAACCATTACTGGGAATTGAGGGGAGGCTCTGGATTTTTATACTTACTTTCTCACCAATTTTTAAGTACTATTAAAATGTATGAATTAAAAAGTAGGTGATTACCTACTACATTTACTTAGAAATTATGGCTATATATGTATTAAGATATATAGCTTGAAAAAGGATGGTAACTGACTTGAAGAAATTTCTGGTCTTATTTGGAAAAGTCTCTGAAGCATTGGTTTGTATGAAAATGGCATGAGGAACTGTGTGTGCCACCCTGGCTTCCTGGATGAACTGAAGTCTCCTCTCCTTTTCTCCTAACTGCTCTTACACTTGAAATTGGAGTCTGGTCAAAGTTTGTAACATATTTTTCTCTTCTTTTCACTATTAATGATTTGCGACCAAAAAGAAAGAAAATGAAGCTCTGCCAAAAACATGCAAAAAAATATTTTCTTTTATCACCTGACATTATATGTCCTTAATCTAGTAAATGATAGGGGAAGCATCTGAAATAGCAAAACAAACACATTCTTTAATGGTTATGGTTCACCCATAAAGATGCAATTCTTGATGCTCAAGTTAAAAAAAAAAAGAAGATGAGAAGAAACAGTTGGCATTCAGCTAACAATTGTGTTTGGAGATTTGCGCCTGACTTTGTTATTCTGAGCAAAGCCAGGTACCAGTCTCTTGGGATTATGTACAAAGGCAAGAAAAAAAGTGGACATGTACAAACCTCAAAGGTGACTGCTGGGTTAATAAAACAGTCTGTTTTCTGTTCACCCACTCTTGCTCTCAGTGTGCAAGTATATTAAAATATGTCAAAAGGAAAACCATTCGCTGTGCAAAAATAATTCAACTACAAGTCACAATTTCCAGCTGCTGGAGTGCCTTAAGTGCATTTAAGCGCACTAACAAGTGACCCATACATCTCCCTGGATGAAAGTTGTATCCTCATTAAAGAAGAAACAAACACAACATAGGAACAATTGTCACATAGAAAAACAGACCACAATAGATGCTACGTTTTTCCCTGTCCGTTTCTGACTTGAGCGATCACACACTGAAGAGCAACAGTGTCCTAGAAGTCATCTCTTAAAAAGCCATGAAAGTAAAACAAGGAAGCTGCTAGAGGAACTGAATGTGTAGCTAATAGCTATTCATATCATTTCTGGGAAAAAAACTATTATTTCTGTTCAATGTATTTCTGGGGAAAAAACATCTTTTCTCTCTAGTCTCTATAAAATCTCTCATCACTTAAGACACTGTAATAATGAGAAGTGACTGGATTAAACAAATGCACCCCAGGGAATTCAGAATTAATGCTCTAACATATCTTTTAATAACCCCTTTTAGATAAACTCTAGCTTAAGCATTTATAAGATATCATACCAACCTTTGCTTTTCTGATTTTTCTCTAGAGAACTATATCATTGATACAAATCTGAAAAAAAAAAGAGAGAGAGAGAGAAGTTAATGTTCAATTCTAAAAACACTGTTTTTATTTGCTTACTATATCTATATTACTGTAAGGCAAAAATAAAAATTAGATGCCCAGTGTGATAGCTCCAGTCCTCAATATAGCACACTATATTGTTTAAAAGCATATGCTTTTAAAAACTAGATAATAATTTGAAAAAATAAGGGAATAATATTGCAGAGAGTGTAACTAATTACAAAATGGCATTTTTTTCAAACCTCAGCATGGTCCTCTTCTTTTGTACAAGGACATCTTTGCTCAACTACTTTTGTAGCAGTTACTGGGCATTATTATAATTCCCTATTTACTCTATTGTGCCCCCCCATACTAGGATGCAAGTTCCTCAAGAGCGAGATTTGTTATGTCATTTTTTTATGTAGTTAGAACCCCCATCTGGACCATAATAGGAATTGAAAGACACTTCATATTCCCCTTTGAACTACCAATCTTTTCCTGGAAGACAGAAAAATTGTAAAGGGGAGGTAGATCTAGGAAGACATCAACAACTTCTGTGAAAAATCACAGCCCAATGGATATACAAACAGAAACTACGGATATACACACAGAAGAACAGAACGACTCAACTCTGAACAATGCTTTAATCTCAAATATACAGAGCCATCATTAAAAGGAAATTGAAGCCTAGTATAGGAGGAAAGGTAATAAGGGGTCGGCAAACCAATCTAAAAAATTTAAATTCCTGTCCAGGCCCAGAACAACCATGTAAGCTTCGAACAAGGAAATTGTATGAGGAACCAAAGTTAGTGATAAGAATAACTTATTAAAAATGGGAAATCATATATTTGGACACCAAGAACTAGTGAGCTTGATTTTGAGCCTCCATGAATTTCAAAGCAGATTTATTAAACAAATAGTCTAGGAAGCCATGAAAAATAAAGTGGAAATCATTAGGAAATAGTATTGCATGAAGTCAAAAGAGCATTGTATGAAGACAGAAGTCTTGGACTCATGTTATATATGTGTACCCCAGTTACTTTAATGATTTCTCTTTCCCCCTATTTGTTGTGGGATGAACTGTGTTCCCCTCAAGAATCTGTTAAGTCCTAACCCCTGGTACCTGTAAATATGACCTTATTTGGAAACACATTCTCTTCAGATGTAATTAAGTTGCAAATTAAGATGAGGTCATACTGGAGGCTTCCCAGGTGGTGCTAGTGGTAAAGAACCCATCTGCCAGTGCAGAGACAGACAAGACGCAGGTTCAATCTCTGGGTCAGGAAGGTCCCCTGGAAGAGGGAATGGCAACCCACTCCAGTATTCTTGCCTGGAGAATCCCATGGACGGTGAAAACTGGCAGCGTAGAGTCCACAGTATCACAAAGAGTTGGACACGGCTGCAGAGACTTAGCCCAGCACAGCACACACTGGAGGAGGGTGAGCCCTTAGTCTATGTGCCCAGGGCCCTGAGACAGAGAGGAGAAGAGACACGGAAAAGACAGACACAGATGGAAGAACCCTTTCTGATGACAGAGGCAGACACTGAAATTGTGCCAGGAGAGGAGCATGAAAATCTCCCATTCTCAAAAAGGAAACACTCCTGACAACACCTTGATTTGGGACATCTGGCCTCCAGAACTGTGAGAAACTAAATTTCTATTGTGTTAAGTGACCACGTTTCTGGTAATTTGTTATGACACGTCTACAAAACTAACACACTATTATATAAAATGAGATTAGTGATATATCTTCCTGAGGTGATTGTCAGAAAGACATCAGTTCAGTTCAGTTCAGTTCAGTTCAGTCGCTCAGTCATGTCTGACTCTTTGCGACCCCATGAACCGCAGCACGCCAGCCTTCCCTGTCCATCACCAACTCCCAGAGTTTACCCAAACCCACGTCCATTGAGTCGGTGATGCCATCCAACCATCTCATCCTCTGTCGTCCCCTTCTCCTCCTGCCCTCAATCTTTCCCAGCATCAGGGTCTTTTCAAATGAGTCAGCTCTTTGCATCAGGTGGTCAATGTATTGGAGTTTCAGCTTCAACATCAGTCCTTCCAATGAATACCCAGGACTGATCTCCTTTAGGATGGACTGGTTCATCAGCAATTCTTAATTTCAGTAAAGCATTTCACAAAGTTTCTTGCAATGCACTAACTAATAAAATAAATCTATGTGAGCTCAACTGAGTTAGGTTCAAAGTTTTTCAAACTGTCATTCCCAAGAGAGGTGATTAATAATTCAACATAAATGTTAAATTTTCCAAAAATCCACTTATTGATATGTTGAAAATAGCTCTCAGGCCTTGGATAGCCATATTTTAGGGCCCTTGGAGACAAATGGACAGAAGTTGGGAAACTGATCTTGAGGAACACTTGTAATGGTGGACACAGGACCTTCATTCACCTGTTGCTTTAAGACTTAAAAGAAATACATAGAATGAATGCCACTCAAATATAAGGAAAAAATAAGTTGGGAGAAAAAAAAATTGAAAGACAAACTTAACATTTGAAAATAAAATTCATATTATTATCTAAATAACTATTTATTATTATTTTATATTATAGTATAATTTAGTAATCACTATTGTAAACAATTAAAAATTTAAACACCTAACAGTACACCCACTAGTACTTGATACATAATAGATACTCAGTAAATTATTATTATCATTAATAGTGTGGTAGCCTAGAATAATGGGTCAAACTCACTTAGGTGGAAAATACATACTATTTCATCTGGGTTCAAAATTATTAAAGTATGTAAAGTGGAAAATATCTAAGTTCACCATAAATGCATATATAGTATATCTGGAGATTGCAGTTGAGCAAAGTCTCAGTGTCCAGTTTTTTGTAGCCTCTAAAACAAAAACAGAACAAACAACAAAAGTGAAAATTTGATATGAATTAATAGGTGTAAGTAAGACTGTGATAATCTGATGAAAGGGAGGCTAAGAGGTTTTGTTTTCCTAAAAGCAGCAATTCTCCTCTTTACATTTGACAGTAGTCTACGTGATGGAAAAAGAAGAGAGACTTTCAAAGGAGATGGAGGTTTTCTGTACATTCCCATCCAAACTTCAGGAAGATAAAACAGGTAGGCTCCCAAGGCGTGCAAATCAATGTCACAGGGAGATGTGGGTGAAGGCTAGATTGCTTCAGTTGAAGCAATGGAAACAATTGAAGCTCATAATAGCAGCATCTAAGAAATACAGCAGTTTTAAGAAACACCAGTCTCCCTCAGCTAAGATAGAAGTATGCAAAGCATGGCCACAGGCATTTGACAGGTTAATAGAAAAACACCAGCTAGGAAGAGACTTTGGAGCACATCACTCTCCGATATCCAAAGGAGATCCCAAAAGTAAAGAGGAAGGCAGGACATTTGCCAGAGGATGAAGACAAAGGCAGGCAAAGAGAAGCTCACACTGTCATGAACTTTGGTGATGGCCCAGAAAATGGGACAAAGCAGGGCAGATCTAGTGTTTTTAGTGTAGCTTTTTGTCAATTAAACCTCTATTTCAAGGCTCTTAGGAATATCACATGCAATGCAGAACCTTCTGGATGTAAAATGTATTTTCCTAATGCTGACTGGGACACAACGCCTGTGACAATGATCACAAAAAGTGACTCGGGCTCTTTATACTTGAGTTCTTTTCAGTAACAGGTTTCAAATGGTTTTAGTGATTCACCGAACTAGTTTCTATGGATGCTGTAAAATAATTACCAAAACTTTGGTGGCTTAAAGAACACAATTTTAATTTATTTTTTTCTTATAGGACATCTGAAATTGGTTTCCCTGGGCTTAAGTCAAGTGTTGGTCATCAGAGCCTCCTTCTAGAGTCACTAGAGAGTCCATTTTCTTGCTTTTTCAGATTCTAGAGGTTGCCCACATTCCTTCGCTTGTGGCCCCTTCCTCCATCTTCACAATGGGCCACTCCGATCTCCTTCTGTGGTCATATGTCCTTCTCTCTGACTCCGACTTCTGCATCCCTCTTATAAGTACTATGGTGACTGCACTGGGCTCATCCTGATAATCCAGAATGGTATTCCCATCTCAAGATCCTTAACTTAGTCATATCTACAAGGTCCATGAAAGCATAAGCTAGTTAGTTTTGCTTACTTCACAAACACTTCTAATGCTTTTTACTTGCTCAGATGCTTTCCTAAATGCTTTAAAAATATTAACACATTTAATCTTTATATTAGTCCCTAAGAGATGGGCTTCCCAGGTGGCTCAGTTATAAAGAATCTGCCTGCCAATGTAGGAGACACAGATGTGGGTTCGATACCTGAGTCAGGAAGATCCCCTGGAGAAGGGAATGGCAACATGCTCTAGTATTCTTGCCTAGAAATTCCCATGGATAGAGGAACCTGATGGGCTGCAGTCCATAGGGTCACAAAGAGGCAGACATGACTGAGCACACACGAGAGTTATGAGAGTCCTGGGAGGTAGGAATTATTATAATCCCTACTTCACTTATGAGCAAATTGAGTCACAGAAAGGACAAATTACTTGCAGACAGTTTTGTGGGTATTTAGAGGCAGTATGAATCCAAATCATGCCTTTTAATGGGATGGCCTTCATACAGTGTTTTCACTGGGAAAATTCTATTTTATATGATTGTTGAAAGGGGTTAAATAAAATAATGTATATGAAATAGTTATCAGTGTTGTTCATTCAAAATGTAGTCTTTACACTGTAAATGGTAAAATAAATAAATATATCAGAGGCATTGACCAAAATAAAGACTAACCCAAAATAGGAAAAGAAGAACAAGCATGGCTAGGGACTGGAAATGCTATCATCTGGAAAATGATAGTTTAGCTTGGAGAAGAATTATGGGGACATGATAGCTGTCTTGAAATATGTGATGAACTTTCATGTGAAAGAGGAAGTAGATTTATTTTAATGTCTCTCCATAAAACCAAACTAAAGCCTAAGGGTAGAAATTATATGGTGATAAAATCTGCCTCAAAAAAACAGAAAGATCTAATAATTAGAGTGATCTACCAATGGAAAAGGCTGCCTGAGAATTTTGTAAGCTTTTAGTTCATTGGAATGCTCAAGCACAGGCTAAGTGACTTTTTGTAGTACATAAAATATGGAAAGGATTTCAACAATGAAAGGAATATTAAAATACAATTGTGCATTTATTCAGCAAATATTTACTGAACATCTTCTGTGTACCGTGCCTGTAAGGCCCCTTAAAACTCTGAAAATAATAGAAACTACTATTAATCAATAAACAAATAACACGCTACAAAAATGAGCATAATTTCAGGCCGACTCTCAACGAGTTTACAGATTCTTCAGCTTCCAGTCTCTCTGGCCTGATGTAATCTGCAGAAGCCTTTATTTTCACAATCACTAGTCACAGGGAAAGTTTTTCTACAATAAAGAGTCAGTTTTTTACAGTCAAAATCACTCATTTTGCATTCCGACAGCAGGGGCTTTTCTTTAAAGGAGAGAAGAGAATTTTATTCCTCAATAGTTAGTTTATATTCCTTTCAGCCTAGGCAAACAAGTATAATGATAACACCTTTTAATCCAAGAAGGGGAAAACTGGAATTCTTCTCATTTGATCTGAAGCACATGCCACTTCTGAAGAGTCTGTGCTTTGCCATTGTTTTTGGAAAAGTTATGCAAAGGCTTTACTCACTCTTGTGGATTCAGAAAAAATTTAATTATGGTGAGAATCTACTAAGTCCAATTTGTCCTGGGAATTATAAGAAGCTGTCTACCTCACCTAACCTCTCTGGCCAAGGAAGACTGTTTTGGAGAATGATCCAAAATTACACAGGTAACCTGAGAAAGTCTCCAACCACTGAGCAAAATGTTCCCAGTGTGTGTACCACCCATCACATGGCACCCACTGACATTTATTATACAACTGCCAGTATGTTTCAGAATTAACCAGATAATAGGATGGCCCTCTATATGATTTTTTCTGCTCACAATATTTTCTTTGTAGAAGACACAAAGCAGAGATAATAATAACCCTGATACAAGTTGACATTTAATGAGGTCTAACTATGTGATGGTCACGTCATGTGAACCATCATAGGCAATCCTTTCAACACCCTGTTGAGCAAATGTTACCCTTATCCTTGTCTAATGAATGTGATGAAGTCAAGATTAGAATGCAAAGTGACATACTCTTGAGTTCCCATTGACTGATAAACCAGTCTTTAACCACCTCCCTAATAAGTTAGAAGAAATGTTAAAATGTAATTACAAGTCTGTATTTAGACGTCCTTTATAAAAATAAACAGTGTGCCAAAGATGGGGTTAGAACCTAATTCTCCAGATAACAGTGTTCCAAATGACTATTGACTAATTTAAATATAAAAAGCACTGTCAGCCCCTGTGGGCTAGCGAGTTATTAAATATCATGCAAGAGCCTGTATAGGTAAGAACTTTTTTTAAAATATGGTAAATTTTCTTCTCTTCCCCTTCAAAATGCCCCAAGGCACTCATATACATTATGGACACCACTGGCCTGAAAATTCTCAGTTGAGGGAAAAAGAAATCCAAAATCCTTGAATTATAAGAGGACTAAAAGAATCTAAAATGATAACTATTTTGCCCCTTTAACACCAAAAGATCAACTGATTTTTATTTTTCACTTGGAGTTGACCTTTATTTAACCCATGGCATGCCAAAGTTATGGCCTGAAGCAATTTTTTCAGTGAATGCCTTGACTTGGGACAAGAATAGACATTTCTGCCTCTGAATCATTGTTTCACACCAGTGCTGATGGTCAGTCTAACAAAGAAAAAACATTTCTCAACATTTAAAGAACACTAAAACTTTCTACTCAATTATGTATTTCCTCCATTTCAAATACATTCAGAACTGTAAAATATTTTTAAATTCCAAAATAATCTACGTTATTCAGAGTTACTATTAAGCTCTTCACTAAAATGTTTGTGCTCAATTATATATTAAAAATAACCAACTGATTGTGTCTGCAATTTTTTAAAGTTGTAACCATTTTTTTGATCAACCGGCTGCCTACTGGCATCTCTTCCTAATGGAGAAATTAATTTCAAGGCATTCTGGTGCCTCTTTCACTCCCTAGATAAGTCCTGTACCTATACACAATTGTTCAGGTCTATCCTATTATTTTGAAAGTAATAAATGAGGTACATTTAAAAGATTTAGACATGATTACTCTGGTCTAACAGTCCTTCTCTAACAAAAACAAACTCAATAGTTGCATATCATAAAAGATTGAGATACCAAAGATAAAAGTCCAAAAGTACAGTAGGAGATATCTAATTTAGGGATTAAAAATTTATAGCAATAAGGATTGTGAGGCACCTCTGTGAGTTATCTAAGGGAGAAAGTAGATTCTTTGGAGGTTGTTAATGATATAAACAGTTACATTTCTGAGCTGGCATAAATACTATCCTAGTTACAGGCAGACAGAATAATAAAATAAAATAACTGTGTAGAAAAGGTAGATATAATCTAGCTCAAGGATGTCTAGAAGAAACTGTTCAACAATTGTGTATGCTTATATGAACATAATTTAATAGTCTTCTATTGCAAGTCTTCTGTTGCAATATCATCTTTACATAGTTTTTTTTTTCCCCCTGGGCAGAATGAATCTTTAGAAATTCATTAAAAAAAGATATCAGTATCATCTCATATTGAAAATTTGTTAAGCACTTTGTATCTACAATCTCTTTCAACATTTTCAATAAGCTTATTTATAAAAGTTCTTTATTGTTATCAAATGGAAAAACTGAAACACAATAATCACAAGTAGTTTGCCCCATGCTACATATTTAATAAACTGAATATTAAATTCATATCAGTTTAACTTCAAAATATATGTTCCAAACTCCTGTATTATATAGCAAAATAGTCTTAGCGATAATTGAGTAAAACTTGAATCCAGCTACTACATTAAGTCAGGAAAGAGAAATGAGTTAAGACTGTTAAAAGGATACATGATTGTTTTTGTAAATGATACAAATAGTTACATGAAAAACCTAAGAAAAATCAACAATCAAAAATTTAAATAACCAGTTTAATATAATAAATTATAAAAATGTTAACTATATGCACAAACTTATAAAAATACTTTGAAAACTACTGAATTGTGTACTTTCAGGGAATGAATTTTATAGCATATAAATTGCATGTCAATAACAAGTTAAAAAAAATAAATGATTATACTGCCAGTTAATATTCACTGATTGTATAAATGTAAATTAGAACATTTTTTCTAAAGCAAATTAAACTTTGTTTATTAAAAGTCTAGTTCTTATCAACAAATGTCTAAAAATGTACTCTAGGAAACTAATTGGAGATAAGCCATTAGATTTAAACACAATAATATTCATAGTATTGTTTGTAACAGGTCCCAAAAGAAATAAAACAATGGAAGTCACACAAATCCAGGAACTCTAAAATACACTTCAACATATCCATAAAAAAATCATGCTTCAGAGTAGTTAATTACATTGGAAATGCTCTCAATGTTAAGTGAAAATGGAAAGATACAAATAAAATTAACTAAAGGTTAAAAAGAATTAGAGCTGTAATAAATAGTATAAGAGAAGAGGATATTTTTGCAAAAATATTTTGGACAAGATAAAAGAAACTGATACAAAGGCACACTTGGGTCTAAGAAAGAATTAGTTCATTTATTGGTGGGAAATAGGTTGGTGGAGTCACCAGAGTAAGAGGGGGCAAGGAATTCCAGCTTATTCATTGTAGTGTATTTTTCCCTCTTATATGTAGGGGGGAAAATGGATTGACGTCACTCTATGTCACTTTCCCTCAGATACACCAAGCCTCCTTTTCCCATGGAGCCTTTGCAAGGGCTATTTTCTCTTCCTAGAAATTTCTTCTCCTAGATTTTAACCTGGCTGGCTCCTGATGCACATTCCACATTTATGTCACTGAAGAAAAGTCACTTACTAAACTGCAGGGTCTTTTCTGCCCACCCAAAGCATCCTGGTCATCACCTGGGAATTTGTTGGAAAGACAAAATCTCATGGTCCACCAAAGACCTACTGAATTCAAATCTGTAGTTTGACATCAACCCCAGGTGGTTCTCATGCACACTAACATTTGAGAACCACTGATTTCATAGTCTATGATAGATAACCCACACTAATTTCTTTCAGCATTTTCTTCATAGTTCTTATTCATCTCTAAAATTCTTTCTCCATTCTGGCATGTAGTTCCATTAAAGCAAAAATCTTCTTGTCTTTTTGCCTGTGTCCTTAGTTCTCAACATCATTCTTGATACACAAATGGAATCCAGTGAATGATGAGTGAAAACACAGGATAGAGAGAGTGATTTTGACTGAAGAAATACCATTTCATGTTTCCTTAACTATCTAAATTACTCTGTCTTTCAAGCTTTCCTATTGTATATAGAGACAAAAGCTAATGGATAAGTATTCTAACCCGAAAGACATCATGTGAAAATAATATTTCATGGTGTGTAATAAATTTTATCTAAGAACTTTCTGAAGAATAACCAACATCAGCATGTATAAAATAAAAAAAAAAGGTTTCTAAAAGTTAAAACTAGAATTACCATACGACCTAGTAATTTCACTCCTAGGTAAATACTCAAGAGAATTGAAAACAGCTGTTCAAACAAAAATTTGGACATGAATGTTAACAACATCATTGTTCATAATAGACAAAAAGTGGAAACAATTCAAAAGCCCATCAGTGGATGAATGGATAAACAAAATGTATTTTATACATATAAAGGAATATTATTCAGCCATAAAAGGGAATGAAGTACTGATACATGTTACAACATGGATGAACTTTGAAACTACTAGGTTAGGTGAAAGAAGATACAAAAATTAAAAAGATACATACTGCTTGATTCCATTTATACTAAATGTCCAGAATAGGCAAATCTACAGAGAGAAAAAGGTTAGTAGCTGTCAGGGGTTAGAGGGAAGGAATAAAGAGGAGCCTGCTTAATGTGTATGGGGTTTCTTTTGGAATTAGATATTGATGATGGTTGCATATTACTGTGAATTTACTGTAAGTCACTGAATTGTACAGTTTAAAATGGTGAATCTTATGTTGTGGGAATTTTATAAATAAATAAAAGTAAATTACTAATTTAAAATATAGTAGCATAAATGTACTAACTTGCTAGAAAAAAACTTTGTGCTACAGACTCACTTATTTCAGGGGTCAGAGTTCCAAACAATGAATAATATGTGATGATTATCTCTACTAGACAGAGATAAAGCAGGGAAATAAGGTAAAAGAAATGAGTCTGGGATTTGCCCAAGCCAGGAATCAGATTTCTTCGATTCTTGCCTAAAAGCCCTGATTGACCCAAAAGGTCAAATGGAAAGAAAAAAGCAGTCAAGAATAAATCAGTAAAATAAAAAATTCATTAAAATCTTGCTATTGGAGAAAAGGAAGTAACCTTCCTTTCTTCTGAAGAGAAAATTGACAACCTAATTTTCAAAACAGGTAACAGATGTACAGCTATAGCAAGGTGCCCAGAATTTCTTCTCTACTGGGAAATGTTGGAAATAAATTTAGGAGGAGTCTTCAGACTTACTGAAGTCACTGAAGTTGTAATTGTTACAATTGCTAGGGTTTATTAAAGATCATCAGGAAGCTTAACATTAAAAAAGTATTTGGATAGATAAGACCCCTGTTTGCACTTTAAGGCTTTACTCTTAATTACATATTGCTGTGACTAAGCACTTCAAAAGTGACTTTTATTAACTGTGCTATTATTTAATTTAATAATAACTTTGAATAAAGTCACAAGTTAACTAAAGTTCACTAGTAAGTTAAATGTCTGGAGCTCAGAAAGCATTTTCCCGCAGATCAGTGTTAGCATGGTGGTTGCATCCATGGGGTACAAAGGACCAGGTAATCGATACTCAATAGTACTAAAGAGCACAACACACATGTAAAATGATTTCCATGAAAACGTTCATTCAACATTCTGAGACCAAGACCACCTCTTCCCTCCACTGCATCACTGATGCTCACTCATTCATTCATCATGCCATCACTCATTTAACAAGTACTGGTAGTGCCTGCTATGGGCCAGGCCCATTTGACACGTTGTCTCCCTTTCCATTTGACATGTCGGAAACTTTCTTCAACTTGGAATAAGTTCCTTGTGGCCTAGCTTATAAACTCCATCAGGTAGGCTTCCTCTAGGGAGGAAGATGAGGCTCTAGAGCAAGGAGATATAATAAGGGTTGGGAACAAGTAAAACAAGGTGATGGCACAGGAACCATGACTCTGCCAAGCTCCTGTTCCCCTCTCCCCACTCATCACACTATGGCCACGCTGGCTTTACAAGAGGAAAGCCCTAGGAGGGATACCAGTAAAGGTGATACAGTAAAGGTCAATAAGATAAAAAAAAATGCCTTTTCCTGATTCATTCTCCCATAGAGAAGTGACCAGGAGGCAGAAATGCCAGGAATAATGTTGAAAGCCAAATAGGTATAAGGACTGATATCTAAATATTTATTTCTTTCCTATTTCCCTTACCTGAGAGCACAGACATAAAAGAATAAAGGAGAAGGAGAAACATTTCTAGAAGTATATCCATAGGTTTCAATGTACATTGGAAATTGTGTGAAACAAAAAAATTGAGTTTTCCTGCAACTGTTGATCTCCTATCAAGGAATCATGAGTTACGAACTAACAAAGATCACCACCTAGTGGCCCCAGCAGGATAATTGCACTTAAACAAAGTGCATTGAAATTCAAAATATTAGGGTTTGTTACAAGATTGTAACATAACATTGAAGCTTCTCCTTTTGTCCCTTGGATTCCAACCTCCTATTTTCCTTTCTGTCTTGGTCTTTCCTAGTTTATAATCCCAAATAGTCTCTAAAGCCTTCTATTTATAATTATCTTTATTTAATCTTTACAATTAGCTGTCTACTTTGTCACATTTTGAGTCCTCTTCTTTTATTATATGCCACAAGCCCCTATGAGTCTAAACTGAAGTCAGCTTCTTGAAGCATCATTTTGTCATACCACTCCCCTGTTGAAAGCTTAAACTCTTAAGTAGGTCCTGTTGTGATCTTTAACAAGCCTGATCTAACCCACAGAACTCCACACTCCACTTAGTTAATGTTGCCTTCCCTTGCTAATGTTGCCTGGCTACTTTCCTCACTGTTGCTTCAGTCTCCAAATCTCAGACACAACCACCCTTTTACCTATCTCTGAGTACTCAGATCCAATTCAAACTGCACTTTTTCACCTACTACCCCTGCCAGGTTTCTTTCTTCTCTAACTTCATACTTACATGGTTACTACCACTGAGTTCACTATTTAACTATTTTCTAATTGCTTTATATATATTATGTCTGCAAAACATGTTCTGTAGCTTAAGTATATCTGTATCTCCCACAAATCTCAGCATGGTATTGAACATAACAGAATGCAATAAATAAGTTATTTATTTAGAAAGGGATAGAAAAGAATTTCTGTAATTAAAGTGCTTTCGGTGGTCTGATAGAGAGGGATAAGGGAAAAGGAGGGAAAAAATGGAATGGGGAAAGATGGCTGTAATTATACCTATGAACTGAAAAATGTTAATTCTATCCTCCTTTATCATGTAAAAAAGCAGTGACAAATTAAACAGAAAAGTATCCCTCAAAATGCCAAGATACATTTAAACTAATATTTCAAAATATGTAGTACAATTTAATCATGAACGTTTCAGAAGAATATAGTTAATATAGTTGCTTTGGGTGCGAACAGTGAGAGAAGCTCACCTTACAGATAAAAAGAGGAGGAAAAACAGGAAAAACAAACTGTTATTTAATAGGTAATGGAATGTTAATTTGCATTCTAAGGTAAGACAAAGTTTTAATTCTTGAGCAGGAGGAGAAAGTCTGCTCCAGGGATGTGGGTTACAGACAGATTAGGCAGCTGCACGGTTGGAAGTAACAGGACCAAGAGGAAGTCTTCTGCACTCAAACTCTGACATACAATTCAACCAGCTTCGAATGTGAACAGAAATATTTTACCCCCAAAATGTGAATAATAAAACAAATAAAATATTAAATAATCTGCTCAAATGAAGAAGTCTGCAGAATAAGTAATGTGAACTTGAATAATCTCATTAAGTGACACCAGAATTCTATTTCCAGTGCAACTGCAAGTAGTTTTATAACTAGGCCTCCAGGAAAATAATTAGACTATTTTAAGGAGTAGGAGCTGATTCTATTTTGAGGAGAGAGAGAGAGAGAGAGGAAAAAAAAAAAAGGGCTTCTCCAATGTAAATCACCCCCCCC
Organism: Muntiacus reevesi; assembly: GCF_963930625.1. Taxonomy (NCBI): domain Eukaryota; kingdom Metazoa; phylum Chordata; class Mammalia; order Artiodactyla; family Cervidae; genus Muntiacus; species Muntiacus reevesi. The sequence continues at coordinate 49,649,164 of NC_089254.1, read as the reverse complement.
CCCCGCCAATTCTTCAAACTGACATTTTCAAAGGGATCAAAAAAGAACAACTACTTATATCTGTATATATATTGCTATTCTACCACAAAAGAGTGATATATACACAAGGCCTTGCACAAGATACTGTAGAGGGAAACAAAGAATATAAATGACAGAGACCCTGTCCTCAAGTATCTTACTGGGGCAAGAAGCCTATGCAATTTAAAATTTAACAGATAGTAAAAAATTCCATGGCAATTTTTAAATATACTGCATCTTACACAGGTGGCCTATATTTTCACACCTCAACAAATATTAGGTCACAATTAGCAAGATGCTATACTAGGTATTTGGAAATAAGAAGTAAATCACACAACTGACCCTCAAAAGCAGTATTCCTAACATAAAACACATGGCAGATATGTTAACTAGGACAAGAGAGTACTTGAAGAAGAGGCAGATTTTGTGATTCACCTTCATGTACTTACTTGCATGCTAAATCACTTCAATCCTGTCAACTCTTTGGACACTATGGACAGTAGTCTGCCAGGTTCCTCTGTCCATGGGATTCTCCAGGCAAGAATACTCGAGTGGGTTGCCAAGCCCTCCTCCAGGTGATCTTCCCAGCCCAGGGATCAAGCCCATTTCTCTTATGTCTTCTACATTGGTAGTTAGGTTCTCTACAAGTGTCACCTGGGAAGCCCCGTTATGGCTTATATAGGGCTTCCCAGATGGCTCTATTGGTACATAAGAGACGCAAGTTGATCTCAGGGTCAGGAAACTCCCCTGGAGGAAGTTTCCTGTATTCCCCATTCCAGTATTCCAGTATTCTTGGCTGGAGAATCACATGGACAGAGGGACCTGGTGGGCTATAGTCCATAGTGTCACAAAGAGTCAGGCACGACTGAAGTGATTATATGAAATATGAACCAAGAGAATCATCTCAAAGATGATGCCACTTAGGGAAACTAAGAAAAGAAGAGGGGTCAGCTTGGTATCTATGAGGAGTTGATGACTTTATTCACAGATATTTTCAGCTTGAAGTGCCTTTCAGAATGAAATATCCAGATAGGAAGTACAATGTAGGACAATTGAGATCAGAGATTAAAGCTGTTGATTTGGAAAACATCCACAGTGATTACAAAAGAACTGAACAAACTGGAATCTCAGACTTTATACAAAGGACAGCAAGAAAAGGCAATATGATACCAAAGAAACCTAGTAGTGAAAATAGGGAGGTCATGAAAAAGGGTAAATAGAATCAGTTATCAGTCAGCTCCCCATGTCCTTGCTGTACATTTAGTACTCTTCCAACAAGGTAGGAGGTGCGAAATTCACTCTAGAGAAATTAAACCAAGCAGTACAAAAGTACTTCCTAGTAAGAACATTACAGGAAAACAAACAAACAAACAAAAAGACTTAAAGTAAATGAGACTTAAAGTAAATTTCAAGTAAAAGGCTTGAAATTAGCCTCAGAGCGATAAAAGAATATATTTTATGAAATGATAATCAGAATGCACTAAAATCGAAAAAAATCCATTTCAACTAACTAAACAAATAAATATGAGGCTACCCAAAATGCAAAAATAAAAAAGTGATCAAAATAGAAGAGGAAAAAACAAGAACTACATTAGGTAAACAACAAGGAATTCTGGAATGAATAAAGAGAGAGTTGTTAAAATAATCAAAGAATTAATAAGTTAATAAGTAAAATTCCACAGAACTTAAGCTCATTAATTTCCAGATTGAAAAGGCCCTCATGGACATATCAAAAGTAATGACAAAACCACACTATTGAGAAATTTCAATGAAAAAGAGTTAGAACTCCAGAAGGTCAGATGGAATTGGTATCAGTAACCTAAGAAGCTAGAACATAATGGAAGTATGATTCCTTAAAATGTGAGGGAAAATGACTTTTGGTCTAGAAATCTTTGCCAGGTTAGTTACTAGGCCTAGGTTTCAGGGTCAAAAAAAAAATCTTACAAACATGCGAGATCATGAAATTCCCTTGCATACTCTTCTGATTACTACTGAATAAGTCACTTTAGTCAAATGTGGAAGTAAATCAAGAAAAAGAAGAGAGTGGGATTCAAAACTAAAAGTTGAAAAAAATAAATAAACAGAAGCTGGGGCTCCAACCTTAGAGTAATAATTTAGGTAGGTACATAAATTTTACATTATAATTATTTTCCTTCCACTACTCTATTTTTTTCTGGTCTCTATTGTTGCTGATGAGAAATCTTCAATTATTCTAATTCTCACTCTTTTAAAAAGGTAATCATTCTTTTCTCACTACTAGCTTTAAATATGTCTGCTTCATATATGATGTTCTGCTGGGTATGCATTTAGATTGGTTTAACTTCCTGAATATGGTTATGTGACTCCAAACTAGTATGCTCACAGCTTCAGTTTTATTGGCCACTTTGAATTTTGCTTCAGAGTATGTTTGTTTTTAAAAAGCTATAGATCCCTTTTGAGTTACTTCTTTTTTAAGAGTTTATCTTCTTATCTTTTCTGTGGTTTCTTGCTTTGGCTGTTTATTTAGAAAGGCCTTATAAACCCAAAGAATATGGTAAAAAAAAAAAAAAAGGCTATTTTGACCAAAAAATGTTATTTAAATGCAAGTGAGTAAAGATTAATATAAAAGTGGTATGTGGATGACTGGGCTTGAGAATGCAACCTGTATAATGTGCAGTAAGAGTCATTACTGAGAGATATAAGGGAAACAAGCACAAATTTACATTTTCTTTTGCATATGTTTCTTTAGACTGGCACACCATATTTCACTAAGCATACAGAGAATATCAAATGTAATCTGTGTATTGAAGGTAATATAATTGATTACTAAGACTAACCAATAAAGTGGTGAAAGAACAAGGTCTAGAACACAACCCTCTTTGTATGGTGTTTTGTATGTAACCACTTGTTACTTTTGTGGTTCAGGACATGGCAACCCACTCCAGTATTCTTGCCTGGAGAATTCCATGGACAGAGGAGCCTGGTGGGCCACAGTCCATAGGGTCGATGCGAAGAGTCAGACACATCTGAGCAACTGAAACTTTCACGCTTTTGTGGTTCCTACTATTTTTACATTTCTATAATTTCCTTTTGTGTGTGTGTGGTCTGTTTTATTTTTAATTGGATGATAATTGCATTATAATATTATGTTGGTTTCTGCCATGCATCAACATGAATCGCCACACACATACATATGTCCCCTCCCTCTTGAACCTCCGTCCCACCTCCCTCCCCTCTAGGTTGTCACAGAGCACTGGGTTTGAGCTCCCTGGGTAATACAGCAAATTCCCACTGGCTATCTATTTTACATATGGTAATATATATGTTTTCACGCTATTCTTTCAGTTTGTTTCACCTTCTCCTTCCCCCACTGTGTGCACAAGTCTGTTCTCTATTTCTGTTTCTCCACTGCCACCCTGCTAAAAGTTTCAGCAGTACCATCTTTCTAGATCCCATATATGTGTGCTAATATATGATATTTGTTTTTCTCTTTCTGGCTTACTTTACTCTGTATAATAGGCTCTAGGTTCATCCACCTCATTAGAACTGGCTCACATGAGTCCCACTTTATGGCTGAGTAATATTCCATTATTTACATGTACCACATGTTCTTTATCTATTCATCTGTCAATGAACATCTAGGCTGCTCCCATGTCCTGGCTATTGTAAATAGTGTTTCAGTGCCCATTTAGGTATATGTGTCTTTTTAAATTATGGTTTCCTCAGGGTATATGCCCAGTAGTGGGATTGTTGGGTCATATGGTAGTTTTATTCCTAGTTTTTTAAGGAATATCCATAATATTCTCCATAGTGGCTCTGTCAATTTACATTCCCACCAACAATGCAATAGGGTTACCTTTCCCCCACACTCTCTCCAGCATTTATTGTTTGTAGATTTTTGATGATAGCCATTCTGACTGGTGTGAGGTGATATCTCATCATAGTCTTGATTTGCATTTGTCTAATTATGAGCATTGCAGCCATTAAATTAAAAGATGCTTACTCCTTGGAAGGAAAGTTATGACCAACCTAGATAACATATTAAAAAGCAGAGACATTACATTGCCAACAAAGGTCCGTCTAGTCAAGGCTATGGTTTTTCCAGTGGTCATGTATGGATGTGCGAGTTGGACTGAGAAGAAAGCTGAGCACCAAAAAATTGATGCTTTTGAACTGTGGTGTTGGAGAAGACTCTTGAGAGTCCCTTTGACTACTAGGAGATCCAACCGGTCCATCCTAAAGGAAATCAGTCCTGGGTGTTCATTGGAAGGACTGATGCTGAAGCTGAAACTCCAATATTTTGCCCACCTCATGTGAAGAGTGGACTCATTGGAAAAGCCCCTGATGCTGGGAGGGATTGGGGGCAGGAGGAGAAGGGGACAACAGAGGATGAGATGGCTGGATGGCATCACTGACTCGATGGACATGAGTTTGAGTCAACTCCAGGAGTTGATGATGGACAGGGACGCCTGGAGTGCTGCGATTCATGGGGTCGCAAACAGTCAGACACAACTGAGTGACTGAACTGAACTGAATTATGAGCAATGTTCAGCATCTTTTCATGTGTTTATTAGCCATCTTATATCTTCTTTGGAGAAATGTCTGTTTAGGTCTTCTGTGCATGTTTTGATCAGGTTGTTTGTTATTCTAGTATTGAACTGCATGAGTTGCTATTTTGGAGATTAATCCTTTGTCACATTGTTTCATTTGCTATTATTTTCTCCCATTTTGAGGGTTGTCTTTTTACCTTGTTTATAGTTTCCTTTGCTATGCAAAATTTTTAAGTTTAATTAGGTCCCATTTGTTTATTTTTGTTTTTATTTCCATTATTCTAGGAGGCGGGTCATAGAAGATCTTCGTCATTTGTGTCAGAGTGTACTGCCTATGTTTTCCTCTAAGAGCTTTATAGTTCCTGACCTTAGTCTTTATACCATTTTGAGTTATATTTTTGTGCATGGTGTTAGGAGGTGTTCTAGTTTCATTCTTTTACATGTAGCTCTTCAGTTTTCCCAGTACCTCTTATTGAAGAGACTATCTTTTCTCCAATGTGTATTCTTGCCTGCTTTGTAAAAGATAACATGGTGGTGAAAGAAGAAGGTCTAGAATACAATCCTCTTTGTATGATGTTTTTCTAGTTACCTTTGTGGTTCCTTGTACTTTTAAATTTTTATAATTTCTGAGGCCAATTCTTGGCCAAATTGAGAAGGGGAGGGTTATTTTCATTCCCCCGGATGTCTTTTCCTGAGGTACTTCTCCCCCAGATGGTGGTTTCCTACCACCTTCAACTCCCAGTGCTCTCCTTGTCCTCCCAATATGATGTTGAGAATTCAGGGCATTTTTTCTCCATTCTTCTTTATGCCACCACATTCCTGATACCACAAATGCAAGAACATACACACACATTTGGGCTTGGCAAATCAGCCACCACAGACTTTCTTCTTGGGTAATACGGATCCACTAATTAAGATTAATCTGTTACTGGCTGAATTAACAATACTATCATTCAGAACATATATTTTCAACTTTGGCCACAAAGATATCATGAAAATGCATATCTAGAAAAGATTCTTATTTGTCAGTCTAACAACATTATACTTATTGTAAAAACAAGTGTAATCATATTAGTTCATATTATTTTTACTAAATCCAAATAAAATATTACCTCGTAGAAAGAATAATCTAAAACAGAGGGGGAAAGAATGATTTTAATTAGTCACATTTATTATTTATACTTAAACATATTTTTCTAGAAAATATGACAGTTCTTGAAAAAATTGTTTCCTCAAATATTTTGTTTCTTCTTTTTATATAATTTCCATTATCATAAAGGAGATTTCTAAGCAATAATAACAATTAGGATGCGTCTTTGCCTTAGAAGCACTCACTGCCAGTGATGATTTACAGTATTTAGTACCCTTGAGAAGTTAACACATATTAAATATAAAATTGCTTGAGAGAAGCTTTTCTCTACATGGCACAATAAGATGGTAGGAAACAGGTAGTTAATTATGGTTGCCACTTTCTGCCCACCTAAAAATGTTCCTTTTAAGTTTTACTCTTGCCTGTAATCTTATTAGATCATTATACTTCACTTTATGCTCCAAAAATCTGTAGAGCATTTGATGGAGAGGTAGGAATAATTGCTTTTTTAAAATGATACACTAGTTCTAGATGATGTTCCATCACCACATGAACAGCAGGTGATGGGATATACTGTGGAGCAGCCAGTAGCATCATTTTTAGGATTTAGTCCCTAAAGTTGACTCATAAATCCAAAAACAAAAAAAAAAAATGTACAGTTGACCCATAAATCCAAAAAATTACTTATGGAAATCCCTTCAATCAACCATAATCTGTATACTTTAGTGTTGTCTACAACAATGTTCAAAAATACCATTTCTCAATGTTTTCTCAAGGATTTGAGAAAATTTCTACTTCTTTGGACCTCAGATGAAATACTTGGCCATTTAGGTCTACACTGAATGAAAACTACAAATGCAAAAAAGATCAAAGTTATTATCCAGGAGTTACTTGGAGTATTATCAACAAAGTACAATTCAAAAAATGAATATGTTCAAGGATCAAAATTTAATAAAGTTAATATTTACTACCTCATCAAGGACATTCTTAAGTAAAACTGGTAATATTTTTCTTTAACTGTGAGTAAATGGCAGTAAATAACATAGTAATTACTAGCAGTTTGGTGCCACTGCCTTGATTCATGAAAATGCACCAGACATTTCACTCACTATTGCTCTTGAACCATCATCAGTACACATATCAAGAGTGAAAATGGCACATAACATCTTACAATTAATATGAAAGTGATTTTGAAAATGTAGTCCTCCTAAAAGGGTCTTGGAGATTCACTGGGAATTATGGAACACTCTTTGAGAACTACAGCATTTAATCAAAATTTTAACAAACTATAGAATATTAGTAGCTGAAAAAAATAATTTTATTGTGAATGTTTATGTGATAAATGTATAAATTTAAGCAATATAAAAGATAATACTTTGAAATCACTTTTATTTTTGCTTTTATCCCATTTCTTATTTGTCCTTTTTCCAGAACAACCTTAATTTTTTTTTTTTTTTTTTTAATATTATTTTATTAGTTGGAGGCCAATCACTTTACAACATTTCAGTGGGTTTTGTCATACATTGACATGAATCAGCCATATAGTTACATGTATTCCCCATCCCGATCCCCCCTCCCACCTCCCTCCCCACCCGACTCCTCAGGGTCCTCCCAGTGCACCAGGCCCGAGCACCTGACTCATGTATCCCACCTGGGCTGGTGGTCCGTTTCACCATAGATAATATACATGCTGTTCTTTCAAAACATCCCACCCTCACGTTCTCCCCCAGAGTTCAAAAGTCTGTTCTGTATTTCTGTGTCTCTTTTTCTGTTTTGCATATAGGGTTATCGCCACCATCTATCTAAATTCCGTATATATGTGTTAGTATACTGTAATTCAGAACAACCTTAATTTTAAAGCTATGCCATTTACTTTTTAATTTTTTCTTCAAAATAGTTTTTTTTCTAGACTAGGAGATGAAGAAAGTCATTATTACAGTAACTAAAAGAGAAATAAATATATGCAATACAACCTGTCATAAATCTTTATGCTTATAAATTTTAGTGCTTATAATATTTTAGGTTTCTGTTGATTTTCAAAAGTTATATAGTTATTTATATAGTGATAAATAGTACTTTAACATTTGTTTAAATCACAATGCCTTATGTTAAGATTTCTGGTAATAAAAAAAAGTGCAAAATTTCTTATTTAGTAACCAAAAAGTAATTCCTTTCTTTATTAGAAAAGTTTCTTTACTGATAAATGTGTTTGGGAAACTATAACATAACTTAATCATTTAAAGATTTTTCATGCTAAACGTTGATTTCCAAAAAATTCAGCCTTTTCTATCCTGACTGAAGTGTACTTTTGAAATAGTTATAAGAAAATTTTAAATTTCTACCTCTTTATTTTTCACTTCCTCACATTATTTTTCGAGGTTTAACCTATGCTATTGTAGTAAGTGTTAATTGAAGCCTAACGTGTAGCAGCTTATTAGATGCCTAAGACTTTTTAAGATTTAGAACAATGCTGATGAAGTAGAACACTTGAACTCATCGAGCAGATAAAAGAGAATGGGTCATGAAAGATAATAACGTAAAAAAACAAACCAAAAAACTCAAGGTTGACACAAGCTTCTAACATGTAATCACTGACAGGAAAAGCCTGCAAATCAATGCAAAAGACAGCAGTCCAGGCAAACCAGTCTGAAAGCTGAGGCTAAAAATAACTACCTAACTAGTCTTTGTAGAAAAATTCTGCATGCTAAACATGTAAACGTAAATGTGTCTGGTTTATGAATAAGAATGTTTAAGAACAAAGACTGCATACGTTAAAACAAATAAAATTAATATAAAAGACTGAGTCAAGTAAGTGATCTATGTAAGTTCAGAAACTTTTCAATTAAATAGTTGTAAAGCTGTTAAACTAGAATTACAGCTTTTATCTTTTATCACACGTTAAGCAGGGAGTCTATGCTTGACTTCCATTCTATGCTAAAAATAAAAAAGAAAATGACATTAAAAAAAAAAGAAGAGGGAACGAAAAGATGCACCCTTTCAAGCAATGAATTGTACACAAACTGCATTACTTCTTAGAAGTTTATCAAAAATGTTACCGTGTACAGCAGTAACCAGTCTTCCCTCTCAAATTCAGTTCAAATTCTTCTCTGTAGGTCTCTGACATTATTTTCATGCTTTTGACAATTAATTTTATACATCAAGAGGAAATGTGATTATTTGTGACTCTCTTATTTTTGGAATAAGAAAAATTTTGTTAGAAAACTTTCAGATTAATAAGATTATAAGCATTACTATATGAAAAATTAGAAGTCCTGCTTTTGTGTCTTTTATTTGGATAGCTGAATTAAACATAGGGCACAAATACTTCTCTATCTATAGAAATCTGACAAATGTGGTCATACTAATGGAAAACAAAAGGTATGTTTTAGCTTCAAAGCAGGGTGGCAAAAATGTACCAACCTATATTTGAAGTATTAGACAATTTTATAATACTGGTCTTTGAAACCAAAATAAATGCCTTATTTATTAAGAGTCAGGAAAGCCTCTTTAGCTTCTGTTCAAATATGTTGCAACATTTGAATAATGCCATTCTCTGTAGGACTGATATTAGACTATGAATATCTGACCTAGAATGTCATTAACAACTTATACATTTTAAAATCACGTTTTGAAATGCAGCAAAACTAAGATTGAACTGAATTTAATTTCAAAGTCATACTATCCCTGCTTTTACACTGTATGTGGTAATCCTTGATTTTTTACACTGATGCTAAATGTTAATGAACAGAGCCACCGTGTACCATTTCACCTGGAGCAATGAAAACATTAAAATCTCTTCAGAAGCCTGAATAAAACTTTATTTTATAAATATAATCCATGTTAAAGCTGCACCGTTTCACTGTACTTTTGAATTAAGGGCACATGGAAAATACGGAAGCGTTTCCTTTGAGATGGCTAACTAAAGCTACAAAATGAGCACTGTACGGCATTTCCAAGGAACACGGTTCAAAAGTTGTACGATTACTACTAAGGTTGTTTTATTCTCTACCACATTTGGAACAGGAAGTCTGTGTTGTTCTTGAAGAATTCTGAAAAGCAATGTCACAGTCTGATGACCTCTCCTCCTCATTAAAACGTTCCCAAAGACAGCGCTCTGCATGATGTTTTGTAGCTTCAGCAGCCATGAACTAATTTGTACCTCTTATTTTGATCATGCACTGGTGAAAGTACCAAACAATATTTTTCTTTAAACACAGAGAGGTCTTTCAACAGCTCAGCATGCACTTCTCCCCTCTTTTTAATCTTGGAGCACCTATTTATTTGCTCTTTTCACCACTAAATCTTCTTTGCTCCTTTCTGCCCCCTGCAAAGCGGCTAGTTAAAAATCTTCAGTGTTTTTTCTTCATAGGCTTAAACCATTAAAAGGGTATTACCATAAAAACAGAGATGAGGGCTTGTAGATACAGTACAAGGAGAATTTGCATTTCTAATTTTTAATCCAATTAAGCTAAAATGATATTTATTTAGTTACTACCTTCCTATAATGTGCATGATCACTAAAACTATGTGAAAAAAATATAGCTTTAGAAAATTAGCTTTTAGAGTTCTCTACAAAGACAGATTGGTTCCTCACTGTGAAAAAAGAAACCTTTACTTGAAGCTTATTAGTATGTATGTGATTCATTTGTTTATTTTATATACCCTTACAGTTTCTTTCCTTTCAGTGACATAAATCTTTTCTATGTATTTTTCTATATTACAAAGATGTTGAGATTATTGTATGCATTACACAGGAAATTGGTTTTAAACCGTGCATTTAATTTACTCAAGAAAACAGGAGGGCTGGGGGAAACCATAATATGACATTGTTAATGGATATGATTTGTAAGTAGTAATATTTTGAACTATACTAATGAAAATAACTCCAAAACACTTAATGATTTAAAGGTATTGCTTTAAAATGTATATTAATTTATATTAATTGGAGTTATATAAAAACTCACATATGGCTAAATGCTAACAACTGATTAATTTTTGGTAAATTTCATCAAGCCAATTATATAGCTGTAAAAAGACACACTTCAAGGGTTATAGATCTAGTTAAGGTGAAATCTATAATTACACACTAATAAGTGGATTTTTTCTCCACCATGAAAGATTTACTCTTTCAAAATGTAATTACTGAATACAATAAATTTCTCTTAACATAATCAAAGATAATAATGTAAATATTTCACCATTAATGTAAATCACAGTATGTCTTCAAAAACAATAGAAATTTAAATGCTAATATTATTTAGAATGTTAACTCATTGACTTTCAAGTTCTCAAAAGACAATTGATTCTTAAGCACTGTTTTATATAAATATGCAATTCATCCAAATAGTTTCTCAATTTATTTGTAAAATTAAGCATTTGTATGAAAATAAATGAAATACCAAAAAGGTGTTGTTTCTAATGATATGACCAATATTAATGCTAGTGATATTTTAAAAATATTTTTATCCAAGTAAAATTAGTCAAATCAATGTTATCAAAATAAATTATGTGACTTTTTAAGTCACCCCATCTACTTAAGTGATCCTTTTTTCTGTTCTATATTGCTTCCTAATGAATAATTTTTGTTGCCTTATACATTTTGAAGGCAAATGAGAATGTGTAAAAATTACTAATTTCATGTACTATTCCTTCAAATTTAATCAACTTTGCTATTTAGAATTACTTCTCCCATAAATTTGTCTTTGATTATTTTAATCTTAAAATATACTTACATGTCCTATTGTATTTCTATCATATCTTAAATATCATTTTTTATTAATATAGATTTCATAGGGACCAGCAATTGTCATAAATTTTCTTGGTCTTTTCCCTCAGTAAAAGACTCATCAAGTTGTTTTAATTTATCTTTTAAAAATAATTTTTAAGAGATCTTCTGAGATATTCAACTCTAAGTTGTATTTATGTGCCTATGTTTTTATGTTTCCAGAGGTCTCGTTTGAACTTCAGGAATAACTACCCACATGATTCTACAACTTCAGATGAAATAAACACACCAGACACCAGCTTTCTGGGGTTCCTCGGCTTGGTTAAGGGATGCTTTTCAGTTTAGTATAACAAAGTCAGAGACCTGGATGTGAACACAGGACCAGTCACAGACCTTCAGATGAGCTTGAGCAAGTTACTTCACTTTGAGTCTTAACTTTCTTAACTTTAAACTGGATTTAAACAATCCTTTTCTGCAAGGTTATTAAGATGGTTACAATGATTTTTGTAAAGGATATGGTAATGGTAGGTGCTAGCTGATAGTTTCTAATTCTCTGTTTAGCTGGGCCCCCCAAACATTAAGAAATTTACTGGCATTGCACCAAGAGTGATATCTCCTAGAAGGGTGTCAGAATAAGTGCCAAGAAATCTGGATTACTTCTTCAGTGCACAAGTCCCCGCACCTTCCTGAGGATCAATGAATAAGATTTGAACTAAATAACAGGACATCTTTACTAAGTATTATATATAAATTTTATATATAAATAATACTAAGTATAATTATATAAATTTATATAATAGTTGTGAAAAACCATTGAAACGTATCAATTAGAATAGAAGACAAAAGTAATATTATAAAAATAAGATCCCAGATTCCAAACCAGAAGAAAACACTTTTTTAAGCCCCTATCTTGAAAGAAAACAGATCTAGAGAGGCTTTCCGAAAATTACATAACTAGCCAAATAGTTAATCAATAGTTCATCTGTTCTATGTAAATCTGCTTTTCTCAGGTTGATTGTAAGATATCTCCTTCTACATGAAAATTGTATTAAATTAACATCTAACAGTGCCACAATAAACTATACCAGATTAATCAAACAAGATAAGCTATTATATTCATAAATAGTTCAAAATAATATACAAAGTTGAAAACATTTCAAATGAACCTAACATCTTATCTTCAGAGCAAGTATACTGATTTTGGTATAGGAGGGACATTTTTCCTGATATTTTTTTTAAGTATGCTATTTGAAAGTGAGGATCATCCTTGGATGTAGTTTCACGTTCCAGTCTGACTTTTTGTCCACTAGATGTCCCCAGTGCGTCATACAGAAGCTCTGATCTCAGATGGGGCCTCGTTAGAATCTGCATCTACTGTTTCCTTTTGAAGTGAGTTCCTGAGATACCTTGTCAAGTGATTTTTTTCCTGAGTGCATTTCATCCTGAAAATTAACAAGCTACTAATCTACAGAGAAATGCAATCATTTAAAGATTTTTGTCTAAGAGACAGAATATAACTTTGCCAATTTGAGAAGCAATTAAGAACATGTATATCTTCTTTTCTGAAACGCATTGAAGAAATCAAAGACTTGAAACAAATTCAAAATCCTTAGAGAAAAAGTTCATAGCCTTGAAACGAACAACTCTTAACACAACTTTTAATTGTATTGGTTTCAAAGGGTGAATAACATTTACACAAAATAGTTCAGAAAACTTTGGTAACAGCAGGAGCCTTGTTTAATTTGAACTTTAATAAATTAAAGAAAAAAATGTAAAAGCCTGAACAGTCACCCAAAGCGGTCCCTCCTAACTCACACAAAAACCTCGATAACAAAGGCTACAAGACTGAAATACAATAATAATTGCAATGTGGGGATGTTCAATTAGAACTAGGCTTGCAAAATGCAGTCTTTTTCTCCCCCAAAGCCCAGTGAGCCCATATTACAGGAGGCTTCTGCCTCTGACTGAAAAATAACACCCTCTGGGGTTGCTGTGGCAGATGGCTGCTCTAGAGGACTGAGAATCTAGTCTTCTAAAGCAATTCAGTAAGGATTCCTACAAGGTGTCTCCGAATGGAAGCAATCAGGCAGCGTGTTTCTGCCTCACAGGGCAAGAGGTAAAAAGTTCAGCTTGTGAAGTACAACAGTTTCTGCCCCAGAGCAAGAGAGAGAAAAAGTACAAGAGCGTTCTGATGAATTAGCTCTTACTCGGAGCTAACACCAGCTTCTCAGGAACAATGACCAAGTCTAACCAGAGTTGACAGCTCCATTCACTGCCCAGCACTTCTTCCCACATGGTGTTGGAACAATGGACCATTCTCACTGCTTCCCAATGTGTCCCCAGCCTTTCAACAAACTTTCTCCATTCAAGAGCCACTTCTTGATCATGCTTTCTTTGATTAGAGCTCACTTTTCATCACTCTAGCATTTTATTGTTATTATTTAGAAGCATGCCAAGAATAGAGGTAATGTCATAAAGAAGAGTTTAAACCATTGAGCCCTGAATTTATTTAGTTAATTATCAGGGTTAGGAATGTCAATTCAATCATAAGAAACAACTAGAAAACAATTTAGTAATAACCTATGGGATCCTGGCAAGAATTACTATGGTAATTTCACAGGAGACTCTATTTGTGTCCTAGAAAAGAAGGGATTAGAGAGGAGTAGAGGCTTGAACTAAAACTTCAAGCATTCATGAAACTGGGAGGAAAAAAAAGGAGGCGAAAGGAGAGACTAGATGAGAAATCATCAAGTAAAAGGACACAGATACAGAAATGACCATTGAATAAGCCAAAGACAAAAAGAAGCCAACTGGACCAGGAATTCAGAAGCACTTGGACAGAAATGGACATAGCCTCCAGTAGACTGGATTGTAGAAGTTTAAGAGGAAAAGGTCCACTGTTTTAAAAAGCAAAGGAGAGCCAGTACAATGTTTATGCTGGGGACGTAAGGCAATAGAAAGAATGTCCTAAAAATACAGTCACAGCAGGTATTATATCATTAAAATAAATAATAATGAAAGAAGCTACATGCAATATAAGCTAAAGCAATGACTTATTGGCAGTACCTTACAGTACATGAATGGCAATAACTATTTTAAATGTATTACTTAAACGGATATGGTAGTCCACACACCTAGACTTAGAGGCAAATGATATATCAGGTGAAAACTCTTTTCAACTTCCCCTTCCCATTTGTGACCCTCACCAGACTATATACACTCTAGAGATAATACCATTGCAGTCTTCCCATGATTTAGCCAATATTTAGAAAGCAGTCTTATAATGTTGAATATGACACAATCTACACCCTCTGCTTTATTGATGATGCCAAAGCCTTTGACTGTGTGGATCACAACAAACTGTGGAAAATTCTTAAAGAGATATGAATACCAGACCACCTGACCTACCTCCTGAGAAATCCGTATGCAGGTCAAAAAGCAGCAGTTAGAACTGGACATGGAACAACAGACTGGTTCCAAATCGGGGAAGAAGTATGTCAAGGATGCATATTGTCACTCTGCTTATTTAACTTATATGCAGAGTACATCATGAGAAATGCTGGACTGGATGAGGCACAAGCTGGAATCAAGATTGCTGGTAGACCTATCAACAACCTCAGACATGCAGATGACACCACACTCATGGAAGAAAGTGAAGAAGAACTAAAGAGCCTCTTGATGAAAGTGAAAGAGGAGAGTGAAAAAGCTGGCTTAAAACTCATCATTCAGAAAACTAAGATCATGGCATCCAGTTCCATCACTTCATGGCAAATAGATGGGGAAACAATGGAAACAGTGACAGACTTTATTTTCTTGGGCTCCAAAGTCACTGCAGATAGTGACTGCAGCCATGAAATTACAAGACACTTGTTCCTTGGAAGAAAAGTTATGACCAGCCTAGACAGCATATTAAAAGCAGAGACATTGCTTTGCCGACAAAGGTCCATCTAGTCAAAGCTTTGGTTTTTCCAGTAGTCATGTATGGATCTGAGAAATGGACTATAAAGAAAACTGAGTTCTTAAGAATTGATGCTTTTGAACTGTGGTGTTGGAGAAGACTCTTGAGAGTCCCTTGGACTGCAAGAAGATCCACCCAGTTCATCCTAAAGGAAATCGGTCCTGGGTGTTCATTGGAAGGACTGATGATGAAGCTGAAACTCCAATAGTTTGGCCACCTGATGCAAAGAACTGACTCACTGGAAAAGACCCTGATGCTGGGAAAGATTGAAGGCAGGAGATGGGGACGACAGAGGATAAAATGGTTGGATGGCATCACCAACTCAATGAATATGAGTTTGAGTAGGCTCCAGGAGTTGGTGATGGACAAGGAAGCCTGGCGTGCTGCAGTGCTGCAGTTCATGGGGTCACAAAGAGTGGGACACGACTGAGTGACTGAACTGAACTGATGCCTTCAAGGCACTTGCAATCTAGTGTCCTTTCCAGATTGGCACTGAATTTTCCCAGCATCCAGATATCAGCCACATGTTTATTCAAAAAACTACTCTGCATAAAGTATCAAGCCCTGTGAGACACTTAGGAGAAACCCTTCTATGTGGTCAATACTCTCTGGAATTTACAGTCAACAAATCACACAAGTACATAAACAGAATCATACCTGTTAGATATAATGAATACTTCAGGGTAAGTGAGTGCTGCAGAAGTTGTCCCAGGAATTCACAGGAAGGGTATATCGGTCAGTCATGATGCAGCGAATAAAAGTAAAAATTTAAAGGCTAATTGCATTTCCAAACTTAAATTGCTTGAGTAATTTTAAATATCTGGAACTGTGAAAAGGAGCTGGAGCCATTCAAGCTATTATATTCTCATCATTGTGTTAATGTCACAAATAATAAATATTCTTCGTGGGTATTTGTCCAAATATTTAATAATTTTTAAGAGCGGAGTAAAAAATGAAGTTTCTGTAACACATTCCCTCATAACAAACTATTGAGCTCATTAAGTTGCAATAGGTAACTAACATCTTCGAGGGGCTGTCCCGGTGGCTCAGCAATAAGGAATCTGCTTGCAGTGCAAGAGATGCGTGTTTGATCCCTCTGTCGGGAAGATCCCCTGGAGGAGGACATGGCAACCTGCTCCAGAATTCTTGCCTGGAAAATCCCCTGGACAGAGGAGTCTGGCAGGCTACAGTCCATGGAGTTGCAAAAAGTTGGACAAGACTGAAGTGACTGAGCAGGAACACAAGCAATCTTCTTCCAAACAAACCAACTCACCAGCCTAATAACATGCTCAGTACATCTGTACAGAAGTTCAAAGGGACAAACAGTCTCTGTGCAAGCGCTTGTGCATCTATAGTGTTTAGTTTTGTTTTGTTCTTTCAGTCAGATGCCTTAGGGATGCATCACCAACCAAGGACTGTGCTACAGTCAAACAAAGTTAGATTGATTACTTGCTGCATCCAGAGAGACCATGTTCCATGGGGAACTAGGAAACACCTCAGTCCAAGGGTGTTACAGGGAGCTGGTTAGAGGGGTTGGGCTTGTGTTAGCTGATGTTTAAGGACAGTTCAAAGACGCATTCTTAGTTTTAGATTGAATGTTATCAGGATAATTCAGTGGTTGGATACCAGTATAGGAATCAGGGAAAACACAGATTGTCTAAACCTTGAATTGGTTAACAAATGTAGTCATTCCTGTTAGCCATTAGAGGGAGTTGTTTGGCCATTTTTGTGGGCTTGGTTTTTGTTCCGTTCTATTTGATCCCAGGGTGACTCAGCACAGGCGGGTGCTGTTTAGGATAAACAGAACACCAAGCCTTAGCTGTTGGAATCAGGTCAGCTACCGACTGACAGCTGGGGAGTTGCTCTTTTTCCTCAAGCACAATTTTCTGTGATGCAAAGACTGACCATACAGTGAGAAAATGTACATCTTCAGAAGTAATTCTTCATTTTCTTCACAACTCCCAACTGATGAGAGTTTGCTATGAATTCTGCTTGTCCCTAGGAGCACTCACTTTGTCAGTAAACTGGAAGAGCTAGGCACAAAAGATAAGGGCTTTCTTTGAAGTGCTGGATTTCTATGAAGACAAACAAGGCTGGCACTGTGGACACAGTCTAAGGCACACCATCTTATTTTTCAGAATGCATCCCCACACATCGTGGGGCTCTACCAGCTACAATTGCATCATTCAATGCCTCTTTGCCACAATTAAGTGGACAGAGGTAGAGACTTGACCCTAAATGGACCGAATTCCACCACCTAGAAACCAAAGGTGGAATTGGGGTTCAGAGAAGCCAAATGAGTTCTGCATGCTGCTGGAATTTTCACATGTTATCGTTGGAACTCTGCATGCTCTTTTCTTTATGTGGCCTGACAATCACAAAAAGGTAGGCTATGGCAACAGAACGAATCAAAACTGCAGAAAGAAGCAGAGATGCAGACATGGGAGGATTCTGACAATTTCCAGTTCCTGTTTCTAGTCTCTTCCTGAGGTCCAGCTGCATTCTCACACTTGAGCTCTCTGTGTCTTTATAATACATTCTCCATTTTTGTTTCAGCCAGCTCAAGCATGTTTCTATTATTTTAATTTTTTAAAAACATCTCTTAGCTAACAGTAATAAACACTTTAATGCCAAGTGTAAGTGTAGCACAGACCACTGATTGTAACCCAGTATTCTTTCTTCTCCCTTCTTTTACAGTAACGTCTGGGTTTTGGACGGGTACATGGTTGTCAAGCCCAAGCTTTCACTTCCTAGCTTCTTTTGCAGCTAGGTGTGACTATATGACTGAGTTCAGGCTAATATGATGTACGTGAAATGGATGCATGCAACTTTAGCATTATCTCCTTCAGACAAGCAGCCTATCCTGAATGTTCCTCTTTTCTCATTGACTGGAAAACGGTCACCACTGGAACAACTGTCTTGGACCAGAAACAGAAACACATTTGAGATGACAGAGCCGACTCACCAACCAACGTACCTGGTTGACCTTTAGGATAAAGATTCTGCTACTTTCTCCACCTGCCTAACCAATTTTTTTGCCTAACCTACCTAACTGATTTTGTGGAGGACTTTTTGCCTAATAAAAATTGTATTGCTAGGCATGCACCCCAATGCTCACTGCAGTACTATTCACAATAGCCAAGACACAGAAGCAACCTAAATGTCCATCAACAGAGGAATGAATGCATAAAGAAGATATATACAATGGAATATTCCTCAGCCATTGAAAAGAATGAAATAACACCATTTGCAGCAATGTGGATGGGCCTAGGGATTGTCATACTGAGTGAAGTAAGTCAGACAGAGAAAGAGAAATATTGTATGACATTGCTTATATGTGGAATCTAAAAAGAAATGATACAAAACAATTTACTTGCAAAGCAGAAAGAGACTCATAGATTTGGAGGATGAACTTATGGTTGCTGGGAGGAAAGATGGAGGGAAGGGATAGTTAGGGAGTTGGACATGTTTACATGGTTTTATTTAAAACAGATAACCAATAAGGACCTACTGCTGTATATTGTTACCCTGTTTATTTAACTTATATGCAGAGTACATCATGAGAAACGCTGGGCTGGAAGAAGCACAAGCTGGAATCAAGATTGCTGGGAGAAATATCAATAACCTCAGATATGCAGATGACACCACCCTTATGGCAGAAAGTGAAGAGGAACTAAAAAACCTCTTGATGAAGGTGAAAGAGGAGAGTGAAAAAGTTGGCTTAAAGTTCAACATTCAGAAAACTAAGATCATGGCATCTGGTCCCATCACCTCATGGGAAATAGATGGGGAGACAGTGGTAACAGTGTCAGACTTTATTTTGGGGGGCTCTAAAATCACTGCAGATGGTGATTGCAGCCATGAAATTAAAAGACACTTACTCCTTGGAAGGAAAGTTATGACCAACCTAGATAGCATATTAAAAAGCAGAGACATTACTTTGCCAACAAATGTCCATCTGGTCAAGGCTATGGTTTTTCCAGTGGTCATGTACGAATGTGAGAGTTGGACTGAGAAGAAAGCTGAGCACCAAAAAATTGATGCTTTTGAACTGTGGTGTTGGAGAAGACTCTTGAGAGTCCCTTGGACTGCAAGGAGATCCAACCAGTCCATCCTAAAGGAGATCAGTCCTGGGTGTCCATTGGAAGGATTGATGCTGAAGCTGAAACTCCAATACTTTGGCCACCTCATGCGAAGAGTTGACACGTTGGAAAAGACCCTGATGCTGGGAGGGATTGGGGGCAGGAGGAGAAGGGGACGACAGAGGATGAGATGGCTGGATGGCATCACTGATTCGATGGGCATGAGTTTGAGTAAACTCAGGGAGTTTGTGATGGACAGGGAGGCCTGGCGTGCTGCGATTCATGGGGTCGCAAAGAGTCGGACACGACTGAGCGACTGAACTTGAACTGAACTGAACTGTATTGTACATGGAACTCTACTTAATGTTACATGGCAGCCTGGATGGGAGGGGAGTTTAGGGGAGAATGCATACATGTATATGTATGGCTGAGTCCCTTCCCTGTTCACCTGAAACTATCATAACATTGTTTGTTAATTGACTAGTCCCCAAAACATAATAAAAAGTTTAACTAAAAAAAATTGTATTGCTAGGAAAAATTGCAATCCTGGTTTACTTTGGCAAAAAAAAAAGTAAAAATAACGACAAAAAAATTACATGCTACTAATAATTGCCCATTTTCCTCTGATCTTGGAAAATTCTGGCTGCTTATTCTTTCACAACAGTAAATTGTCCAAACAAGGTAAAATTGATTCCTCTTCTTTCCCTAGAAATATATCTGTCTGAAATCTCTTCCCCCTAGGCTCTCAACCTTGGGAAATGACATTTACTTTATCTTATAATCAAATCCATGCTAAGAAGAGAGCAGGCTGATATCTATGAATCCTGCCCTTTCCCTGAACTATCTGAAGATAGTCACTCCTGCTTTTGCTGTATATGTAAAGTGGCTAAAACTGTCATCGCTGAGCCACAGTTAAAAAGAGGAGGGAATCATTTGGTCAGCAGGCATCACCCAAAAAATCACACCGCAGAGCCCACTTCCTTTTGTACATGTATATAGAATATCATAATTGCTAGACTCACATCCAGTAAATGCTCTGGACTCAATGATTACAGGCAATTCTTAGAAATAGGGTATTTCCAACTAAGTACCAAGACTCCAAAGCCAAAAATGAAGGTTTGATTTATTAGAGGCAGGAGCTATAACCAGGTCTCAAGTAGTTTCAGCTTCATAAATACTTGCAGGAAATAAAGTTATTTTGGATTAATTTAGGTTCACACATAGTATTCTTCAGTAACTTTGTTTCAGAAATACCCATAATACCCACTAAATCAAGGTATTAATAATTCTAGAGAAGGCAAAACTTCTCAAGTTGCTTACAGATTGAAGTACCTTAATTTCTGTGACATTTCAAAAAGCAATATTTTAAGATTCAAGCATAAGACATGATAAAAATCAGTCATTATCCATTTCTTTGCATATTCAAATTCAAAATAAAATGGAGAAAAACATTTAAAATTATAAACAAGATAAAACACTGAAGTTTGAATTGTTTCTGGCAACTATGAAGGACAAGAAATCAAGTGAAAAATCTTTCAGTGTAATATACCTAATACAGGTGAATAGCATTTTTAGAAATCACTTTAATGTCTGTCTGAGCAAGAGGAGACAATTAAGAAATTCCTCAACCTCCAGAAACACAAAAAAAACTGCATACTCAGAGGAAATAAACTCTAGAGTAGGAGTCTGTCCAGGACTGTTTGCCAATCCCTGACAAATTAACAATCAAAATTTCAAAGGCTCACAGTTGGCGGAGAGAGACAAAGGTCTAGGACCTAAGTCGTTCAAAAAAAGTCCACCAAAGTCAGAACCCCTGAAGAAAGGACACTATGGTCAGCGCCTGAAAGAAACTGCCCTGTTTACAGAGCCTGTTAAAGACACTGGCATGCCACAGCTTTATCTCTAAGTGGAGAGCAGAGAGAGGTTAGAGAAAAGTAATGGTCTTCCCTTCCTGACCGCAAGCCTGTCTCAGAAAAATCAGGCTATCTCTATGGTCCAAAATACCCATATCTGGAAATGTCAATTAAAGTGATCCAGGTTTGGTAGTAAACACAAGTTCCTGGCAAAAGCATATATATAGGTAAACTCACCTTAACATATCTCAAAAAGTCTCATGGTTAATGCTTCAAGGTTGGCTCACAGTGAAAAGCCATAAAACACTAAAGGATCAAACAACTATAAATGAGAGTTAAGATATAAATCAAGAAACTGCCAACTCAGACTCTCAAAGATGGTTAATCTCATCATGATTAGAAGAAGCCTACAAAATGAGTTTACTTGTTACCATTAAATAAATAAAAAAGACTATTATCAACTACAATCAAAGAAGAAGAAATTATGGAAATAAATTAATAACAATATCCAATTTTGAGGATTATAAATAATTAATATTAACTATTATAATAGCACACAAGTAAAGAGAGTATACGACTGGTGTATGTATGTATGTACAAATTCAAGCATCATTATTTCTCAAGTTGCAAGGATCAGTAGAGTCTTTCAGAGTTATTCCCAAATAATAATACATTTGATGTTATATTTGGGAATATCTTCAAATTTCAGCAGAAAAATTCATGCTTTTCTCTCATTCTCCCAATTCTCACATTTTACACTCAGCAAAAATTTATATAACTTTTTCAGTCTTGGTACAATAAAGAACTGGAAAAAAGACATTAAGAGGTACTGAACTCAGTAACTCACCATTAACTCCTCAAATATTATGTCTTGCCTCTAAGTAATGGGGCATTCATACTGTAATTCCTTTACAACAGCCAATGTGCAACCAGATGGAAATCAGACTAACTCAAAAAACTTCCTCCTCCCTGTCTTGATTCCCCACCAAGTAAATTAATTCCAGACTTTAGATGTTAAGTTGACTTTTTAAATCCAAATAATTACACATTCCAACAGACCAAAACATTTGTCACACTTAGTCTAAAATTTCTTTTTTGTTATACCTTGTTTAGTTGTTACAGTTTACTACTCATCTCTGTCTCTTACTTAAAATTGCTTAATGTTAATCAGAAGACCTTACTTCTATTAAAGCTCCTCTTCTGTGGGTAGTGAAACTATGACTTTCCAACTCCCAACTTCTTTCTCGTTTCAAAATTTTCAATGATACACATGAATTAGTTTTATAATAAAAATAATTAAATCTGTTTTTAAATTTTAAGTCAAGATAAATTATATCTTCTGAGGCCTCCATTACAGTAGTGAATACAATGATTATGAACTTTCTTGTCTTCAAATTTTATTTTAGAATCATTAGAACTATGATTCAATGGCCTTAAAGAGGAAAACAATCCACAGCTCACCTTCCTACACAAAACCTACACCATTGCAGTCACATGGTAATATACAAATAGTTAAGGATAATATTAAAACAACGACAATAAAAACAACAACTACCTTTGCATCTATATGTTTAGAGAATATGCTTGCATTTTTATTGCTGTCACATTACTTTCTTGTAGAGTGTATATTTAGGGGAATACTATTTTAATACTGTGTTAACTGGAAGTGAAACTGACATTAAAATTTCATGAGAAGAGTTTTTGTGTTCTCATATTAGCATTCAGAGGTAGAGTAAGGATGATTGGAAAACATGTGGGTGTGACTCAAACTCAAATTATATTTGTTCATATAGAAATAAAGCCCTTGTGATGTATGATTTCTTGGCTTAAAGCTTAATTTGCTAAATATTAATTTTGATATACATGTCTTTTAAAAGTGAATATAATTAATAGTATAAAATCAACTTTTGAGGTTTTAAAATTATAACTTCTAAACATTGTTTTATTCAAACTATAATATTTTCATTTATATCCTTTGAAAATAATGCAAGTTTTGTGCAGCATTCCAAATACACCATTATTAGCACATGAAAATGAATAAATGTGTGACAAAGTCTGAATTTCTTTTGAAAGATTGACCGATGAATCTTATTTTAATTCAAAATAGATTTTTTTCTAACATTTATCTGAACACAGAATATTTTCATTTGTTATTAGTTTTTGAAATTTTTACTCTCTAATTGAACGTTTCTCCTTAGCAGGGTTTGTTTTTTTCAACAAATGTGAAAACTTGATACAGGGAATTTTCTTTTATTCAGCAGGACAAATGTACTTGTCTCTTTATATAATTATACAAATTTTCATAATTGGAAGATTTGCATTTTTGATGGATGAAAGAACACCTGTAGTGCAAGATACTATAAAGTCACCAACTTAGTTAGTTCATAACAAAATCTGAATTGATCTGTCTCACTGGATTTTAGTATTTTTTTCACCAAGACATCCATGATAATTCAGTAAGCACTAGACTTCAGCAAAGATTAAATTCCTGGAAAATGTTTTTATTAGTTCCCAATGTAGGAAATGGAATAATTCAAACATAAACATAGGCCTTTCTGGTAATTTGTCAAAAATATGTATTAAAACCTTTTCAAGTAATACTCCAATCTCTCCAAGTGTACCTAGATTAAACTTTGAATTTAAAAAAAATAGCATTTATGAGCAATGTATTCATGAGCCTTCGTTTGGGAAAAATGTCAAGGACTTTCACTGCCAGCCAATATAGAAGAACAAGGACCAGATTTACACCCGTATCTTAAATAACTAAAAAGTGAAACAAAATATACCAAACAATGATTTTCAGACACTGGACAAATGGCAACAGAAAGCAGTGATCCCTGAGAGAAGGAATATAAATTATTTAAGTTCTATGGTTGCTCCAGCTTACTTCCTGGAGAGAGTTTCCAAACCACAACACAGGGAGAGAGAATCCAAACAGAACCCAGAGTTCTCTCTGAATTGAAGAGACAGACAAGAATCCGGAGAGGCCAAGGCGGTTAGAACTTGCATGGCAGAGAAGAGCCACCACAGCAAAAAGAGCTACAGAAAGAGAGCGCTCCCGAGGTACAGAGTTGCCCGAGAGACCTGCTGAGCACTGATCAGAGCATAAGCAAACACCTTTTGTTCAAGCAACACACTCTTGTAAAGAAGCAGTAGGAATAATTTCTAGAGATCACACAAAGCTAGGAATGGCTCATGATCCCAAGAACCAGGGCAGGAAATACACAAGAGCATCAGGAAGGGTACTCAGAAGGGTATTGCCTTACTAATTTGGGACAAATTAGCCCTAGACTTGGCTCAGTTAGTAAAGAATCTACCTGCAGTGTAGAAGACCCAGGTTTGATTTCTGGATTGGGAAGATTCCCTAGAGAAGAGAACGGCAACCCACTCCAGTATTTTTGCCTGGAGAATTCCATCACAGAGGAGCCTGGCGGGCTACAGTCCAGGAGGTCGCAAAGAGTTGTACACAACTGAATGACTAACACACACATACACAGCCCTAGACTAAAGACAGCTTTGATTCCATCTGGCAAAAATTAAAGCTAGTTGTGAAAGAATAAATATGTTCCCAAGCAGCTTAAGCTCATTCCGGAGAAAACCTCAAGAATGTTTCTAAAAATGCCAATACTCACAATGCTTGATATCCAATCAAAAATTACAAACAAGTAGGTAAATATGAACAACAGTGTTTCCCACACTGTTTCAATAACTAATTTAATAAAAATAGACCAATGAATGATACAAATGTCAGCAATAGTAAAACGCATGTTAAAGCAACTACTATAACCATACTCTATAAGTTCAAGAAGGTGGAAGAACGAATGAGCCTGTTAAGGAAAGAGAGGCCTGAGAGATATTATTAACACCAAAGATCTAACTCTAAATTCTAGAAAAGGAAAATATAATGTCTAAAATAATACTTGCTCTGGATAATAAAAATCCAAGCCTGGCAACTGGAGAAGCTTGCAACCAGAAAACACAAACAGGTTGGACAAATGGCCCTCATATTCCTGTCCTTCGAGCAAATTAAGTAACAATGATAAACTGGCTATATTTTATTCCTTTGATGTTATAGTTTTTATAGTTGTAGTTTCTTGTTTTGTGTTTTTCATTCTACCTATGATCATTTGCCTTACCCATAGTGATTAGCAATATTTAGACAAAGGGAAAAAAAAACTCTCTCTTCCTTTATTGTTTGAGCAAACCAAACAAAATATATATTGAAGTTAAAAAAAAAAAACAGGATTAAAAGCAGATTTCACACTACATAAGGAAAGAGCATTGAATTTAAAACATAATAGCAGAAACTATTCAAAATTAAACTAACAGAACAAGTCTGAAAAAATTAAGGGATTACCAGTGAGCTATGAGACAACTTCAAGTGGACTAATATACATGTAATTAGAGTCACAGAAGGAAAAGGGAAATAAAAGCATTTTCTAGGTTTTGAAAGCTTTCATGTGTGGCCCATTCCGTGAAGCAGAGGATTAGATGAAACCATAAGGAGAGAAGAGTGATCCTGCCCTAGCATAATGGTAAACAACACAGTGTTCACTAAATACTGTCCAACAACAGACATCAGGAAGATCATCATTTAATTCTAGTTAGCAGCTTTGATCTACAGTGACCATTCTTTACAAGGTGCCTATCTTCCCATTTCTGACAAAAATCTCCCCAGGTAGATATGTGTACTGGAGTGGCCTACACGGTGAGACGGTGAGATGACTAAAGCAGTTAAGACAGGCTGAAGAAAACTTTATAAACTGAAATTTATAATCTGAAACTCTGTCACTTACTAATATCCTTCCTTTTTCCTCTCTCACATCTCTATGACCCTACTTAGATGGAGGTCTTATTATCTCTTGGTACATCACAGAGCTCTTATACACAGAGCTCTTATACACAGAGCTCTTATACACAGTTATACACATAACTCTCAGTGGAGATCATGACTCTTCAAAGTATAGAGGCAATAACAATACTCATCCATATATTTTTTAATTTATTCCAAATCTTTTATGGGCCAAGCACTATGAAATGTGTTGGTAATATATTAGTGATTAAGGGAGATACATTCTTAACCCATGGAAATGACAGAATACCTGGAGAGATTGACATTACCCTGATAATAGCATTAGTTAATATATACTTGTTTAGTATACTAGCACTAATTATTTGTCTGAGGCAAATCACTTTGTTCCATGTTCTGTGCTGTATCTACAGGGGCCAGAGACGCCCAGAAAATATATTTCCCAGAATTCCTTGCTAACTGACTTCCAGTTAGGTTTGGCTGATAAGAGGAGCTGATACGATATTGGAAGGTGACAGGAGAGGCAAAGTCTTGGGTCTTCCTCTCCACTGGGCATTTATTCCTCTTTGTTCTCTTTGTGGTGGTGCCTCTGAAGGTGGCTATGACACTTCTGGGGTCCCATAATTGGCTCTGATTTCCCTAACTCAGCTATAGCAGTCCATGCTAAAATGCCCCCTTTGGCAGTTCTAGCACTCTGGTAGGCACCCCACGAACTCAAAAACACACCCCCAATCTAGGCCACCTCACCTTACTCTTACAGTTCCTAAGTATAGCCCACAAATCCCCCCTTTTCCATATCACTGTCAATTGGCCCCAGTCTAGTTCAAAAAGAACCCAGAGTACGGAACCAATGCTTTTACCACTTGTATAACTAATTTGTTCTATCAAATTCACCTTCCTTGAAATTTCTAGTGTGATTTCTGTTCCCCTGACTGATACATTTATCATTTTGATTAATGTTAAGTACACGGTCCAAAGAACACATATAATGGGAGATTTAATCTCTACTGGGGAATCAGAGAGAGTTTCCTTGAAGAATTAATGTTTAAACTAAGAAATAGAGTATGAATAGAAGTTAGCCAGGTAAAGGGAAGTTGGATGATCAAATATCACATTATTTAAGATATCAAAGGACTATTCTACAAAAGACACTTCCCTGTTATACAGTTGACATAGTTCCATGGTGTACTTCTTACTGTGTTACTGAACCTACAGCCAGCCTGCCAGGGTCTACTTAGAGGGCTAACACAAAGAGCTGTTTTGTTTTGTTCAGGACTACTTCTAAGATTACAATTAGCAAAATACATTTCAAACATAGGAAAACAAGATATTACAAACCACAGAAATATTTATTTTCATGTGGGCTTCCCCATAATTTTACCCATCCTCAGCCATGAATCTCTAAAACAGTTTGGCCATGTAGAAATGGGTCACATATATTTGTAACCCTCTTTCTTGTGATTCTCTAGAATTTCTGCTTGGTTTCTCAAGGGTTTACTTTTTGTTTCCAGAGTGTAACTCACAAATCTGACATTTTCCATGTTAATGTTAATTAAGCCTCAATTTAAAGGGAAGAGAACCCAGGCTATGAAATCTAGGCAGGACTCCTAATGCCTCTTTATTTGTACCTGAAAAACAGATATTTAGGCCTCCGTTTCTTCATCTCCAAAATGAAGGTTTTGGACTAAAAAATCATTAACATACTTTGTCATATTTACATCCTATGACCAGGTAATCCTGTTACATAGATGCATTTTAGACCATATGAAGACAGCATATGGACTCATTGGCACTCTATCTTCATCCCTGGTTTTGTGTGTAAACTTTATTTTGGAGTAGAAGTAGGGAAAACCACTAGGCCATTCAATACTTATACTTCACAGTGCTCAGTCACGCCCAACTCTTTAAGAACTCATAGACTGTAGCCCGCCAGGCCCCTCTGTCCATGGGATTATCCTAGCAAGAGTACTGGAGTGCATTGCTGTTCCTCCAGGGGAATCTTCCCAACTCAAGGATCAAACCCACATCTCCTGTGGCTCCTACAGGCAGATTCTTTCCCATTGAGCTGCCTGGGGAGCCCTATTTTGGAGTATCTTCAATTAAAATTGGTCAATTAAAAAGTAATTTGGGGACTTCCAATAGTAGCAAGAGTTTTGATATCATACCTTAGGCCTCCATCATGTCCCGGATGATCTTTCCTTTACTTTCTCATGTTCTATCTTTAAATTGTGTCCTTGGATCATATTCCCTAAAATGTCCTATCTCAGAACACCTTCCTTTCACATGTAGAAGATTCACAAGCATGTGAAAAGAACTAGGTTAGCACTGTTTATATTTCTTAAGAAACTTTTCTTTTTCCTCTCTCTCCCTCTCACTGTTTCCCTCCCTCCCCTGTCTTTTCTCTCTCCATTCTCTTCTTTTTTCTGCCTTCACTTGCTTTTCCTATTTTCTTCCCATTTCTCCTATTAACTCCCCTTACGACAGCTGGGAAGATCCTAGATGTTCAGTTCAGAACATAAAAGCAAGTAAAATAGCATTACAAATTGAATTTTAATTTGACAGTATAGATACAATGCACAGTATATTCAGTGCCTTTGGAATAACATAGTAAGGAAAGTATATGTCATAACTCAACTGGGTTAGTTATTATAAATAATACATGATGACAAAATACACTTAGTAAGGAATGAACAGGGTTTAGGGGGAGAGAAACCAGGAAACGGATGGGGAAAATTAAAGATAAGTGTGGAGGTGGGGATAGATGACAGATGCAAAAATAACTGAAAATACTTCCCCCCCTCTTTTGGAAGGTTTGTCTCTGCTCAACTTTCAAAACTCTTGCTTCCTCTCAGAAGCCTTACCTGAGCACCCCATATTGAATTATCTATTCTCTCCTTTTTCTCACTTGTATTCTAACATTATTACACACTTCAAATTCTATCACACAGAAAGGCATTTATTTATGTGCCTATCCATTGTCCTGCTTTCCACTAAACATGAGTTTCCTTGAGGACTCACGGTATAGTTTTCAACTTTAAATTCTTCATCTGACACATATGAGGTAGCTTGTTTCAAATTCTATGTCCCCTATTTACTATTCATGTAAACATACCCTAGTTTTTAAGATTTTTCTGAGCCACAACCTCCTCTTTTAGAACATTAGGAAACTACTGTGTGTGTGTGTTAGTGGCTCAGTCGTGTCTGACTCTTTGCGACCCCGTGGACTGTAGCCCACCAGGCTCCTCTGGCCACTGGATTCTCCGGGCAAGGATACTGGAGTGGGTTGCCATTTCCTTCTCCAGAGGATCCTCTTGACCCAGGGATTGAACCCAGGACTCCTGAATTGCAGGCCGATTCTTTACCATCTGAGCTACAGGGAAGTCCCAAAGTCACTCAGTCGTGTCCCACTCTTTTTTTTTTTTTTAATCTACTTAATTTTATTGACTTTTCCTTCAGTTTTTTTTTTTTTTTTCATTTATTTTTATTAGTTGGAGGCTAGTTACTTTACAATATTGTAGTGGGTTTTGTCATACATTGACATGAATCAGCCATGGAGTTACACGTATTCCCCATCCCGATCCCCCCTCCCACCTCCCTCTCCACCCGATCCCTCTGGGTCCTCCCAGTGCACCAGGCCCGAGCACTTGTCTCATGCATCCAACCTGGGCTGGTGATCTGTTTCACCATAGATAATATACATGTTTTGATGCTGTTCTCTCGAAACATCCCACCCTCGCCTTCTCCCACAGAGTCCAAAAGTCTGTTCTGTACATTTGTGTCTCTTTTTCTGTTTTGCATATAGGGTTATCGTTACCATCTTTCTAAATTCCATATATATGTGTTAGTATGCTGTAATGTTCTAAAAATATGAAACGCTTCACGAATTTGCATGTCATCCTTGCGCAGGGGCCATGCTAATCTTCTCTGTATCAATCCAATTTTAGTATATGTGCTGCCGAAGCGAGCACGTGTCGCACTCTTTGTGACCCCATGAACTATACAGTCCACAGAATTCTCCGGGCCAGAATACTAGAGTGGGTAATCTTTCCCTTCTCCAGGGATCGAACCCAGGTCTCCCACACTGCAGGCAGATTCTTTTACCAGCTGAGCCACAAGGGAAGCCCAAGAATACTGGAGTGGGTAGCCTATCCCTTCTCCAGAAGATCATCCCCACCCAGGAATCAAACTGGGGTCTCCTGTATTGCAGGCGCATTCTTTACCAACTGAGATATCAGGGGAGCCCAGGAAACTACTACCTCACGATTAAAATTACATAGCTAGGGTTGAGCTTTCCTTAAGCACCAGGGAATTAATCAAACTTTTATTTTTAAAAGCCTCAAACTTTTAATGACATTAAACTGAATTCTGTGAGAATGAAAGCCTCTGAAGGTTGAAGACAAAAGCAAATTGTCTAATGCCTGGTAGTTGGATTCCTGAGGTTTGGTAGGACAAGATGCTGGCAAGTTCCACAGTGCAGTAGACCTGCCTCCCTGACATGGCAGGTCTCCCACGGCGCCTGGAAATAGCAGAGCCCTGACAGCGAGGACCTTCGAATGGACCACTGCAGACTCACAAAGTCTCGTAGTGTCTTCCCTGAACCATCTAAATCCAATAATAACTCAAAGAATGAAGAACGAACCGCAAAATAACTAGATTTGGTGAGGGGAACTGAAATTTTATTTTATTTTGCACTATGAAGAAATATAATGACTCTTACTTTTTCATCATTTTCAAGCAGTTCCTATGATAAACCTGAGGTTTCTGATCAGTGTGAACTTGGCACTACAGTATAGAGAACCGTTAATTGTTTGGGGGAAGCTGAATGGGGGGGGCTTTTTCCTAAATATTAATAGAAGCTTTGTGATTTCTACTCTGAGCTAGAGAAGATTACACTAATCTCACCAGCAGAAAATCTGGGGAGGATTTTAGTCAACAGCTGACATTTTAGAAATTATTTCCGAAGATTTTTGAAGCATATTCTCTGAAAGTTTCTATCTCTGTGTTAGGCCGCCCATAGCGGATCTCAGTAAGTCCTTACTACTCAAATACTTAAATTATTTCACCTTTCCATAACTGATGCTTTTCCACATACATTTAAAATCCTTTCTCTGTTTTCCACATTCATATTTTTTTCTATTAATGAATATGGTTCACACCCATCACTATTTTCCCTCAATAATTTTTCTTGTCTCACAAGTCTTTTAAGAAATAGCTACAGTACCATTCAAATTTCACAGATTTAACTACAAATACTTTTTAAATGTTTTACAAAGTTATGAATGGGTAAAGGTAATAAGCAAACAAAAACTATTTCTGAAATTCAATCCTATATCTGTCACATAAGCTTCTCTAATATAATTCTATTAAAAGATATTTCTGACTTGTTTCACAGCCTTTTGAGTATTTTTTAGTGATTATTTGTTTATGATCTCCTTCATTTTCAACAAGAAATATCAGCTAGAGATCTTAGCTTTAAATGAGCATTATGGACAAGAGAAGTCATATCTAAACTAAGTCAAACTATTTAGCAGAGTGAAAAATTATGCAAACCTCTGAAATGTGTATTCCCTTTACCTGTTGGCCTTATGTAATTTAAGCAACTGAATATATTTCTAGACAAATTTAACACATTCACATCTTAATTATGTTCTCAAAGCAATTTATTTTCTATTTCTAAAAAATTCCCTCCTAAGGTGAAAGAAACACTCAGGGAAATTTAAATGATATTCAAAGGAGAAAAATAATAAGTCTGAGTTATACAGTATTTTATGAAGACCTGTGTTGGCTTAACTTAAGCAATAATGGATAAACAGCTATTTCTCCTTTATTTTATGATTATATACCACTATAAATATATAGTACTTATGCCATATTATAACAATGTAAAGTCTATCTTATAATATTCCACAAATCATCATTAATATTATGAGTTGAAGAGGGCCTTTGCTTAATTGTACTCGCTTTTATTATTTTTGATATTTTCTCATATTAAATATATGAAGTAACAAAAAGGTATAATCAAATGCTATTAAATTTTTGACTTTAAAAGATTATAAAATGTTGTGCTAATTTATTATATAATTTATCATTATGAATGTGAACAATCTGTGTTTCAGAGCATATATATATAATTCAAATAACTTATTTATTTTAGTAGTTTTTATTTTTAAATAACTCATTTCTGTCCATTTAAGGGCTATCTGAACTGAGATTCAGTGTGATAAATGAAATGAGCACTTAAGTTACAGGTGTATTTACTGTAATAAATAATGAGAGATAAATATCACACATTTAAATTAAAAAATTCAAATCTATTTAGCCTCATTTTAAGGAAATATAATTTTCAAAATTTAAAACTTATAATGTACATACATCTTTATCAAAAATGTACTCTGTAAAATAACTTTCTTGTTTGATGCTCTTTCTTTAAATTAGACAGATGATTGATAGATGATAGAAAGATTATATTCCTTACATTATAACAAATAATACTTATATGTTCAACCAGCTTTTTCTAAACATAAGTATTGCATAAAATGAGATAAACAAACTCATGTCAATTATCCATAAACTTTGACAAAATTTGAAGCCACTTTTGCACAGCCAAAAGAGAAAACTATTTAGAAATCTCAAATATCATTTCTTCATCATTTCCTTTTCCTTTTATCAAATTCATCACTGAAACATTACAATCAAATGTTACCAATAATTTTTAAAATAGCACTAAAATATTATCTATTTCTAATTTATAGAGCAAAATGTAATTTAAATGTTTTTAGCACATGACTTTAAAATTAAGTTGAAATTTATAGTTATGTGCTTTTAAACCCCTAGATATATGTAATTGCATATTTTATAGTTCTAATTAAATTATTTAGAGGAAAAAATTACCTTTGTAATGTCTCAGGAACACTGTCTGTGAGAGTCAGTCTCTCCATCTGCTTTCTATGTACTATAAGCATTGTCTTTCTGCTTACTCTTACTTCTCTACTTGTTCTACTTCTATGGGAGGTCAAGCTAAATAAACCATGATTTAGTTCCTCTTTTTGACATTACATTCATTTCTCATATTTCTGACTATAATTTTGAAAAGAATGAGTAATATTTAACTGATCATGATTTGAATAATTTGCAATAGCAAAAAACAACGCACTTCTTTTGCCCCCCATCAAATATTTTATCAACAATGCTCTACATACAAATAAAAGGTAGAAGTGATTAATATAAAAACTGAGAAGTAAGCACAAATTTCAATGTGTAATAAGAGGACCATATTGCCACTATTAGGTGAAGTCTCCTAGGAAAAGATAAATTATTCCTCTGTCATCATTATCCAGCTTTGTTTCTCTGGATTTTACAAATTTTCATCCAAAAAGGTCAACAAATAAGCCCAAGTTGGAAACACTGAGCTTGCTTCAAAGATTTGTAGGGAAGGTGAGTAATCTTCCCAGGCAAAAAAAAAAAAAAAGTAACTTACACATATCTGGGTATCTGTGTCTGTGTGTGTATTTGGCGATGGATGAGTGTGGTAATCATTACCGGTGCTCACCGTTTTCACCCATATTCCAGTCTCTTAGAGTTCCGACACGAAGTTAGGAGTTGCCATGGGACTAACTTTGGCACAGAGAAGTAAAGGAGTTTTGTATATGTTTCAAACATATACTTGCTGGTAATTGGCTCTATATCCCTCCTTTCTGGCTGCCTTGGTGGTTGTGGAAGCAAGTGTCCAGTTTCCATCAACCCAGGGCCCCAAATGACTCTGGTGGACAAAATCCTCCTATAACCTACATTGAGCTCATAGCCCAAATGAAAAATAACTATTTTATTAACTACTGAGATTTGGAGGTTAAGTGTCTAATCTAGCCAATTCTAACTAGTTCAGGGGATGAAATTATAAGTACTCTATTTTCAAACGTGTGCACCTTTAACTACCCACGCTAGAAGAACAAGCCTCTGCGCTCTTGTGTGAACTACCTCCCCTTACAATGGATGTGCAGAATAGTGGTATGAGAAGAGGACAGTGCTGGGGATCTGCACAGTTGTCCAAAGCAATGCAAACTAATCAGCAGCAAAGCCTGGACTTCTCACTAACTTGTTGCACTACTTTGGGCCAGTCATTTAAGCACTCTAAGCTTAAGTTTCCCATTTGTAAAATGAGTACAATAATAGCTTCTCTGTTTATACAACAAAGTTGAGTAACAATGTACAAATTTTATGTGCTGCCCTTACGAGAGGATAGAAATACACTCTATTCTTCTCTAAATCACCAATCACCTAGTATTTTATACCACAATGGATACTAAATAAATATTAATAATTAAGGCAAAGGCAAATTCTATTTCAATAGTTTTTTAAGCCTTTAATCAATGTCTAACACTGGTTTATGGACTGAGAACAACTCTTTCAGGAAATACTTTTCACTAGCAAAGTATTTAATTATTTTAATGTGTTAAATACTTATTAATAACTTACCACATGACAGGTACTGTTCTATGCAACGTGTATGCTAAGTCGCTTCGGTCTTGTGTGACTCGTCACAGCCCCATAGACTGTAACCCACCAGGCTCCTCTGTCCATAGGATTCTCCAGGCAGGAATACTAGAGTGGCTTACCTTTTCCTTCTCCAGGGGATCTCCCCGACCTGGGACTCGAACCTGAGTCTTTTACGTCTCCTGCATTGGCAGGCAGGGTCTTTACCACTACCACCACCCGGGAAGATCCCTCTATGCACTGGAGGAGTGGATAATTAAGCCATTTAGGCAAATTCTCTGATGTGATGGAGGAAAACAGACAGTGACAAGCAGAGGCTATAAGCAGAAAAAGGAGGAGGCAAGGGAGAGTTTGATAGGTAGTCAGAAAAGACCTCATTATTAAGCTGACATTTAAGCAAGAGTATTCAAAGAAGAAATGTAAACCGTGTGAATACTTGAGGAAACAGCATTCCAGGCAGTGGGTGCAGCAAGTGCAAGAGCCATGAGGCAAGGAGTTCTTAGTGTGTTTGAAGATCAGCATGAAAGCCACTTAGATTAAGATACCTTGAGAAATGGATGAATACAAGGATGAGATCAAACATGTGTCTGTATTTATATTAATATAAACTCATATAGAGTTAGTTGCTCAGTTGTATCCAACCCTTTGCAACTCCATGGACAGTAGCCCAACAGGCTCCTCTTTCCATGAGATTTTTCCAGGCAAGAATACAGGAGTAAACATATTTGCATAACATATATGGATCATATTTCCTTTCTGCAGCTATTTTCCGAGCTATGTTGCTATCGCAAGAGTCAAACTGGAGAGCCAAGGAAAGTGCTGCATATGCAGGGGTATATATATGTCAGGAATAGCCTCCTGATATGGTGATGGAAGAAAGGAGGGCTTTATCTTAAGAGATGCACAAGAGATTTATGTATCAAAACAATATGTATTAGCACAAAAACAAAAAAATATAGATCAATGGAACAGGATAGAAAGTCCTGAGATAAATCCATGTACCTTTGGTCACCTAATCTATAACAAAGGAAGCAAGAATATACAGTGGAGTCTTTTCTATAATTAGCGCTGGGAAAACTGAACAGTTTTGAACAGTTTGAACATTATGTGAACAGTTACACATAAACGAGTGAAATTAGAATACTCCTTAACACCATACACAAAAATAAACTCCAAATGGATTAAATACTTAAATATAAGGCTAAAATCTATAAAATTCTTAGAGTTAAACATAAGCAGAGCTCTCTTAAACATAAATCACAGCAAGATCTTTTTCAATCCACCTCCTAGAGTAATGAAAATAAAAACAAAAGTAAACAAATGAGGCCTAATTAAACTTAAAAACTTTTGCACAGCAAAGAAAACCATAAAGAAAACAAAAAGACAACCCACAGAATAGGAGAAAATATTTCCAAACAAAGCAACCAACAAGGGATTAATCTCCAAAATATACAAACAGCTCATGCATTTGTGAGTGTTAAGTCGCTTCAGTCATGTCCAGCTCTTTGTGACTCTATGGACTGTAGCCTGCCAGGCTCCTCCATCCATGGGATTTTCCAGTCAGGCATACTGGAGTGGGTTGCCATGCCCTCCTCCAGGGGATCTTCCTGACCCAACGATCATTCCCACGTCTCGTACGTCTCCTGCATTGGCAGGCAGGTTATTTACCACTAGCACCATGTGGGAAGCAGCTCTTGCGGCTCAATTTATAAAAGAAAAAAATCAAAAAATGAGCAGAAGACCTAAATAGACTTTTCTCCAAAGAAGACATACAGATGACCAATAGGACATGAAAAGATGCTCGACATCACTAATTATTAGAGAAATGCAAATTAAAATTATAAGAGGTATACCTCACACCTGTCAGAGTGGGCATCATTTAAAACTCTACAAATAACAAATCAAAGGGAACCCTCCTATACTGTTACTGAGAATGTAAATTGGTGTTGCCACTATGCCAAACAGTATGGAGGTTCCTCAACAAATACTAAAAATAGAGCCACCATGTGATTTAGCAATCCCACTCCTGGGCATATATCCAGAGAAAATCATAATTCAAAGAGATGCATGTACCTCAATGTTCATTACAGCACTATTTACAATAGCCATGACATGGAATCAACCTAAATGACCATCAAAAGAGGCATGGATAAAGAAGATGCGGTATATACATACAATGGAATATTACTAGGCCATAAAAATAATAAAAGAATGCCATCTGCAGAGACATGGATGGACTTAGAGGTGGCCATACTGAGTGAAGTCAGTCAGAGAAAGATAAATATCATATGATATTGCTTATATATGGAATCTAAAAAAGGGTACAAGTGAACTTATCTACAAAGCAGAAATAGAGTTACATATGAAGAAAACAAACTTATGGTTACCAGGGATTAAGTGGGGGGGAGGAAAGGATAAACTGGGAGATCGGGATTGACATTTACACCCTGCCACATATAAAATGAATAACTAATAAAGACCTACTGTGTAACATAGAAAACTCCGCTCAATACCCTGTAATGAGCTGTGTGCGAAAAGAATATTTTAAAAAGTGTGGATATACGTATATGTATTTGATTCACTTGGCTGTATACCTGAAACTAACACAATACAGTAAATCAACTGCGCTCCAATAAAATTTTTTAAAATGAAAGAGATGCACAAGAGCAGAGTCTGTAGAAGAAGAAAGAGAAGTAGGGGTAGAGGAGAAATTTTATTTGTTCCAGTTCAGTTCAGTTCAGTCGCTGTCATGTCCAACTCTTTGAGACCCCATGGACTGCAGCACACCAGGACTCCCTGTCCATCATCAACTCCCGGAGTTTACTCAAACTCATGTCCATTGAATCAATGATGCCATCCAACCATCTCATCTTCTGTCGTCCCCTTCTCCTCCAGCCTTCAATCTTTCCCACCATCAGGTCTTTTCCAATGAGTCAGCTCTTTGCATCAGGTGGCCAAAGTATTGGAGTTTCAGCTTCAACATCAGTCCTTCCAATGAATATCCACGACTGATTTCCTTTCAGATGGACTGGTTTATTTGCTAAAGGTTGGTTATTTTCAAAAAGTGATCTTCAATGGGAAGATTGGGAATCAAAACAATCCAAATAGTGAGAAGAACATGGAGGCAACACACATGGCTTTAAAAAAATCACCTGTGATCCACGTATATGTATGGCTAAGTCCCTTTGTTGTTCATTGAAACTATCACGACATTGTTTGTTAGTTGGCTATACTCCAATACAAAATAAATTAAAATAAAATGACCTGTGGACCTATTACTTGTGACATGAGAAGAGTTATTCAGAACAGCCAGCAAGAGGC
Source organism: Muntiacus reevesi (assembly GCF_963930625.1). Taxonomy (NCBI): domain Eukaryota; kingdom Metazoa; phylum Chordata; class Mammalia; order Artiodactyla; family Cervidae; genus Muntiacus; species Muntiacus reevesi. Next base: position 49,611,288 of record NC_089254.1, on the reverse strand, counting down.
AGTGTAGGCTTATGAAGTATAACAGATACATCAGCCTGAAGTCCAAGATGAGCCTCTAAATCAATTTTATGCAACACAATATTAACAGGTGGTAAAAACAAACCATAAGATATCATAGTATTACTGTGACACATCATTTTGCAAAATATTCAATAGTCGTTGGTTTCTATTATTGCAAGAACATTTCCCTTTGTTACATATAGTCAGCAGAATTATTACCAGTGTTCGAACTTACAATCTCAAACTCTCTGTAGAAGGCAATTTCCTAAACTTCAGGGAAATCTGATCCAATAGAAAGGTGACCCCCTTAAAATATCACCCAGGGTTCAATCCCAGAGAAGCCAGACTGGTTTCTCAGGCATTCTCAGGCATTTCTCCCACATTCTCAGGCAGTTCCAAGGGACAATTACAATGCCAGTTGCTCAGTTCGGTTGGCAGTCATGCCCCATGTAAGGAAGAAGACAGAGAGGCATAATCTGAGTGGAGCATGCCAAAGAAGCCATAGGGCAGTCTGGAAGTAAAGAGGAAAAGTTTACTTGACTTAAAGTTAACTTAAAGTCAAGGCAGCCAAGAGGCTGGAGAATAGCTACAGAGAACTTCTGAGACTATTAATTTTTGCACAGTTCAGCACTATAAATTCATGGTGCTCATTAAGAATCTCTAGAATTTTTAAAGAACTCAGATGTTTCTAAGTACAACTATTCACTGTCAGGAGTGTCCATTCAGTGTGGTAAAGACTCTGCTACAATGTTAATCTAGAAACCGCCTACTTTTTCTCTAGTACAGTGCTATGCTCCTCTGGTGGGTTGAAATACGAGCGCGCAGTTTAAGCTTTTGCAACGGAGACCTAAAATACAGGCGGTTTACTTTGTGCTCAGGTAATCATACCAAGATAAGAAGTCTCAGGACTGATATGAATGATCTGCCATTCTTAACAGGGGGCTTCCATCTCCTGGCCAACGTGCCTGTCCCATTTCTATCATCATCTAGTGGCAAGCATCACTTTCTCTCCCATCCCTTTGGTCAGAACTAAATCTGTAAGGGAAACTTGGAAAACTAAGGCCTAGAACAGCCATGCTCCCTACAAAAATTCAGAATTTCTTTTAATAAAGAAGGAAAGAATGCCTCCTGGTAACATCTAAAAAACTCTGCCATAGAGAACTTGATAAAGTATTACAAATGTGAGACATCAAAGGAAAAGATTTATGGAGTTTCCCCCCATTTTATAGATGAAGAAACTGAAATATAGTTCTATGACATCTTTCAACCTATTCAGAAAAATCTGGAAAATCAGTAAGTGACTTTCCTTGCTATTATTCACTGTAAAATCACAAGTACTTGTTTTCCTTAAGTATTTATATCCTTTGTAATTACACAAAATATTGCTGAAAATAGTTTTATTCTTTCATAAAGTACTATAAAAATTATTTGTGGCCCAAGAGTTTGAAGACTAAGAATTACAGAATATGCTATGTAAAACCTGGCAACAGTTGAGCTCTCTATTTCTTCTACTAATAAGGAGACACATTTTAATAAATACCTTTAGCTCATATCCTCAAAGGAAAACCCCTTCAACTGAGAAAGATGTAGATCTTACTCAAAATTGTTGCTACTATTAACAAAAAATGCTTATAATTTCCCAGCTAGAGATTATTTAAAAATCTTGAATCCTATTTAAGATTAAATACACAAAAAAAGAGTTACATAAACTAATTATAAATTTTGGTGCAATTCATAGTATTATTAATACTGTACCATAATTGCCTAGGGTGATAGTAGGCATTTTATACATATTAACTGTGACTTACTCATTCAATGGCCTAAATTGTCTTGTGACTACATGGTGCATTTGATACAGAATTTTTCTTCTAGATCCCCTAAGAACATTACCAGAATGTCCATCATATTATATACACTAACCTCTTCAGCCTGTAAGTGCAATTAATTCTTTTACTTTTTCTATGATCAATGCAGTTCTGATTTGGAAGTTTGGTTCAAGTACAGCAATCAGAGAATTCATCTTACCTGTGGAAATAAAACAAATAAAGCAAGAAAATACCCTGGAAACCACACTTTCTTTGGGAAGTTGGTCTATTTTCATAAAGCAAAATGTCCAGTAGAGTTTACTCTTTCTTTCCCTTTTTTTTAACTATTAAGACATGGGCATTTGGTATTCTTCACTTCTCTATTCTTGTTAACATAGTTCCTCTTTATTCTACTTGGGTTATAATAAAACTAATAGCTGTCTTGTTTCTTGTTAAAAAGTCCCTAACGGTGGTGAGACAGACATTGGAATTAAACTGCTGACTCACTCTCACATGACTGCACTGTGAAGTCCTAGAACTTAGGGGATCTAGAAGAAAATTCTGTGTCAAATGCACCAAGTAGTCACAAGAAAGAAGCAAATTCAGAATTGAATAGACTATGGCTAGATGGAACTTCCACAGGTGACACAGTAAGACTAAACTTTTAATTATAAAATCTAAGGTTCAGTTGTACCTTCTGTGGAATGAGTGAACAACTTGTCACAGGTCATTTGCAGGGAAGATGGGTTTCCCCAATGGCTTAGCAGGTAAAGAATCCGCCTGCAATGCAGGAGACTCAGGAGATGTGTGTTCAATCCCTAGATTGGGAAGATCTCCTGGAGGAGGAAGCAGCAAGCCACTCCAGTATTCTTGACTGAAAAATCCCATGGACGGAGGAGTCTTGCAGGCTACAGTCCACAGAGTTGCAAAGAGTCTAATGTGACTGAGCGCACATACACACACAGAGGAGGGAAAGTGCCCATGAAATCTATACTGCCTTAAAAGGCTAAAGAATACTGTTGAGTAGGAATAAACCAACTACACATTTGCCTAAATGCAATAAGAGGAAAAACTGGCTTCTATGAAGGCAAGGTATAAATCAATGTCACTAAGCTGTTGGTCATCTCTTCTCCTATCCTCATGATCAATAATTAGCTGATCAATGGCTGACTGAAAACTACTGAATTCACTCTGAAGTGCAGGCACTAGTGGAATGCAGCAGATTCCTCGTAAGTCAAATGTTTAATCAGCTGTAGAAAAATTTAAGGCATGCTCTTCTGACTCTCACCCATTCGCCCCACCCCAGATCATCCTCTGACCTGCTTTGCTCTGCTCTGTGCCTAGGAACAGAGTCTGAATTACTGTTGAGCTAATAAAGCTTCTGCTTCAGGGCCCCTTCCAAGCATTGTGCCTAAGAAGACTTTGAATTATTTTTCCTGTATAGTACTTCCTAACTGTATAAAGTTCATTGCCACAAGACTTGCATCCAACCTTGCCCAGGAGGCTAAATCTTTAAGACTGTCAACTGATACTATAGGTGGAAGAGTGGTTCCTCCTAAGATGTCCACATTGTTACCCCTACATTTTGAATATATTTCCTCACAGAGCAAAAGATGTCAGAGTGATGCTATATGGGGACTCAGTCTGCCATACCTGACTTTAAAGAAGGAAGATTGAGCTAAAGAATGTGGATGACATCTAGACGCTGGAAAAGCCAAGGAAATGGATTCTCCACTAGAGGAACAAGCCCTTCTGATACCTTGATTTTAACCCAGTGTGACCTCTGTATGACTTCTAACCTCTAGAATTATAAGATTATAAATTTGAATTGGTTTAAGCCATGAAGTTTGTAGTCATTTTTACAGTAGTAACAGGAAGCATAACCCTGGCTTCTGGTTGGATGTGGCTACTGGGAATCATCCAAAGGAGAGTGCAGACTGAAAGGAGAAAATGTTTTTTCCCTGTTCTATGTTGCTGTTGTTATTTAGTCGCTAAGTCGTGTCTGACTCTGCGACCCATGACCTGCAACATGCCAGGTTTCCCTGTCCTTCACTATCTCCTGGAGGTTCATGTCCATTGAGTCAGTGACTGAGCCAGTGATTGAGTCCATTGAGCCTGTTCTATACCTGTTCTGAAACCAGTATCATGGCAGGCACTCATATCTCTACAGCTCATATCTCTAAAATTACTGCCATGGTCCCCTGCTTCATTGATCCAGCTCAGTAGGATCCTGGGGCACAATTCCTCTCCTTGCCCCTTTAACCTCAAGGTTAGTAAGAACTTCTTACTCTTGCTTGTTTCCTTAGTCCATGCACAATTTCATAAATGAACCTATAGTGTTGAATAGTATTGCTCAAAAATTCATATCTACCCAGAACCTGAGAATGTAATTTTATTTGGTCATAGGGTTTTCGTAGATGTAGTTAAAGATCTTGAGATAAAATCACCCTGGACTTAGGGTGACTTTAAGTCCAATGACTGATATCCTTTTCTAAAGAGGAAAGGATGCAAAAAATATATATATATACACAAAGAAGTCTATGTGAAGATGCCTTTTGAAGCCAATGAATGCCAAGGATTGCTGGCAGGCACTAGAAGTTAGAAGAGAAGCACGGACATTTTCTTTTTCCTTTTAGAGGCTCTGCTGCTGCTGCTGCTGCTGCTGCTAAGTTGCTTCAGTCGTGTCTGACTCTGTGTGACCCCATAGACAGCAGCCCACCAAGCTCCCCCATCCCTGGGATTCTCCAGGCAAGAACACTGGAGTGGGTTGCCATTTCCTTCTCCTGTGCATGAAAGTGAAAAGTGAAAGTGAAGTTGCTTAGTCGTGTCCGAATCTTAGCGACCCCATGGACCGCAGCCTACCAGGCTCCTCTGTCCATGGGATTTTCCAGGCAAGAGTACTGGAGTGGGGTGCCATTGCCTTCTCCGTTAGAGGCTCTAGAAGCAACTAAATCTCCCAACACATTGATTTTTGACTTCTGACCTCCTTAACTTTTGTTTTAAGCCACTGAGTTTGTGGTAAGCTGCTTTGGCAACTCCGGGAGACTAATACAATACTTTTATTAAAGTCTATTGAACCATCTGAGTTAGCTTCTGCTTTCTGCCAGGATCCTGGCTGACAAGAGATCTATGCTTATGACACTTGTGAAAGACAGGAAGATGGGAAGAATGTTAAAATCCTAGGCCACAGAGTCAAAATTAAAAATTATCTCACAGTTTAATGTAAGGGGCCATAACTGAAAATTATAAATTGTAACAGCCTTACATTCAGGCTGAAAAAAATCATCTGACGTTATTGCCCATGTAAACTTAGCAAATCACTTAGTATTTCTTATTCTAAATATCACCATGTTTAAAGTTGAGTTAATACAACTTGTTTTTCCTATCTAATGCTGTTCTAAGAGTAAGAGGAAATAGTAGAATATAAGGAAATGATAGCAGCTTCAGATCTAGACTCGACTTTGTCACCAACAAGTTGTGTAATCTTATTTCAATTAATTAACCTCTGTGATCTCTAATTACCTCATCTCTAAAATGAGGAACTTGGACAAGATAATATACAAGTGGATCATTTTGTGATAACATACTATAGTTTGTTTGATTTGAGAAAAGGAAGACATCTAAAAACAGCCCTTCTCATGAAAAAGACCAAGGGGATTTTTGGCAGTTGATCACAAGCTCAGAAGTAACCAGTTAAGTCATGTGGGTGCTAAAAATTAATTAATTAAAAAGAAAGAGAAGTAAAACAATATAGACTTAGTCTGTATTAGAAATATCTATCTAAAGGGAGACAAGAATTCTACTGAAATTTGTTATGTGGTCAGTTAAAAACATTAAATTTATAAAGGAATATTAACAATAAAAATTATAAACAAGGCAGGGTTATCAGAATGATTCAGCACATGGAAAATGTTATATATATATAGGGGAAGAAAATGGCAACCCACTCAGTATTCTTGCCTAGAAAATTCCATGGACCGAGGAGCCTGGTGAGCTACAGTTCAAGGGATCGCAAATAGCTGGACACAACTGAATGACTGAGTATACATAATATATATGTTGATTTAATTAGCAAAGAATATATATCCTGGAAAATGGAAGGTTTAAGATGGCAATAAACAGAGAAAGCTAAAAGGTTAGAGAATCAAAGTGGATCAAAGGTAATTTTAGAAGCACAACCAGGGAAAGAGCAATAATAATTAAAACTATTAATATCAAACAGTGGAGTGGCAATGTTTGAAGCCAGGACGATTCAAACCTAAGGACAGTTAACATTTTAGGGTTCTAATCAACCTATCAAGGTTTGTTGATGCTGGATTGTACCAACTCATAAGAGATAATTGCTAGGAACTCTTCCAAACTCCACTGACATCATTTCAATATGCTGAAACTGGCCTTCATGGGAGTATTTTCACCACAAAAACCACCAAACCCTGAAAATAAGAGTCTCTGTTTTCCCCCAAGACCTGGTAGCTAAACATTTACCATGACACTACTTAGGTATTATAGAATTCCAGCATCAAACAGTTCAACATTCGCAATTTTACTCCCAATCCTATGAGTCTAAGATTCTATTTGACTTGACTTAGTAGAGGGAAAAATCAAGAGAGATGACGCTAAGTACAGTTAAAGTGGCTTCAGGGTCTTCCCTGGAGGTCCAGTGGTTAAAACCCTGCCCTCTCAACAGAGGTGGCATGGGTTTGATCCCTGGTTGGGAAACTTATCCCTCATGCTATACACCACATGGCCAAAATAAATAAATAAAATGCCTTCAAAGTGGGACCTCTGCACCCAGCTTCCTGATTCTACACACTCGTATTCTTCCTCATATTATTCTGTTGATAATGACTTTTCCATGTACTTTTCTATTTCCTCCCCACCAGTTTATCATCTTTCTTATCAAGATCTGACAGGGACCCATAACAAAGACATTCAAATAGGTGAAGGGTTGTTGTGCAGAAAAGAGATAAAGCTTATCATTATTATTATTATATAATTTGTCAGCAGAGGTATTATGGTGTGATTTAAACAACAACAACATCAACAATTGTGTATAGATTAACACCATTCATTAGTTGGCACTAATTATCTACATATATGACAGAAGTTACTTAATATCCCCTGGATTCTGTCTCTCATCTCTGAAGAAGGACTTACAACTTCTAAATCAAAGATTTTGAAAGTTCTATATGACATAATGAAACGAAAATATTTTGTCAAGTACTGTGCCTTCACTGGTGACTCAGATGGCGATGAATCTGACTGTAATGCAGGAGACCCAGGTTTGATCTCTAGGTTGAGACGATCCCCTGGAGAAGGGAGTGGCAACTCACTTCCAGTATTCTTGCCTGGACAATCCCATGGACAAAGGAGCCTGGCAGGCTACAGTCTATGCAGCTGCAAAGAGTTGGACACAACTGAGTGACTAACACACACACACATGTGAATAAAAATTGTTATTGTTAATATACTATCACTAAATTTTACCTGCAACCCAACTTAAAATTGTATTTATTCTATGATTTTAACAGGAGTAAGAACTGGCTGCACATCCAATCTCCTTTATCCCCCATCCACCTCGTGTATCTGAATGTGATTCAAAAGCAAAACAGTGCAGTCCAGGCCTTGCCATTTCCCACATTAACAGCAGCAGTGACCACTGCAAACAATCTTCTGTGACTTTGTTCATCTCTTCAGTAGAATAGTAGGGACTTACAACACCAGGGCCTTGCTCATGTGGAGCATCTCCTTTTTCAGTATGCTCTAAGAAATAAAATTTTTGAAAGTAAAAGCATTTTCAAATACTTCACATTGTGTTTTCCTTTGTATTATCTCCCTTTAAAAGTCATTCCTTCTACCACTAAGGCTAAGGCATTGGGCTCAACAGCCTAGAAAAAGAAAGTGGTAAAAGCCTAGAACAAAGAGGTCAATTTTTTCTCTTTAAAGTTCAAAGTTTCGATTTTTGAGTCCACAGCAAGAGAATACTCTTGAGAGTCAGGCTTTGTTGAGAGAGTAAAGAATGTTCTAAAATCCAAAGTCTGCCTTTGCATGTGAAGCTTGGAGGTCTGAATATATAATATTTTATAAGGTATAAGTAGAGAAGATACAGGATATCGCATCATATCCTAGAGCTTGTGTCTACCTATCAGTTTCAAATGAACAATTAGGAAGGAGAATGTTGGGGGGTGAGGATAGGAGGTAGGATGAGAAATGCAGGGAGTAAGGAGAGAAATTCACATTAGGACAATCCAGGAAGTTGCAAGGACTCTGAAAAGAGCCTTAACCCACTGGTTTACAGAAATTCTGATAGAAATTCCCAATAAGCTGAGAACGAGAGCAACTGAGCCGGTGCTCCAGTTTACACTGCGCGGAACCCTGCAGCAGCGAGGCCAGGAGAAGGCGGCTTAGGTACCTGGGGCTGGACATTCTTGCACTGTCCCCTTACCTCCGGGGTAACAGAGAAATGATTCGGGGACTTCCCTGGTGGTGAAGACTCCACGCTTCCACTGCAGGGGCATGGATTCAATCCATGGTCGGTCACATGCTGTGAGACATAGTCAAAAATTTTTTTTAATTTTTAAAGACTTTATATTTATAAACCCAGGTTCGATCCCTGAGTCAGGAAGATCCTCTGGAGAACGGAATGGCAATCTACTCCAGTACTCTTGCCTAGAGAATTCCATGGATAGAGGAGTCCTTGGGGTCACAAAGATCAGACATGACTGAGTGACTACAATTCACTTTCACTTTCATACACACACACACACACACACACATACATACATATATGTGTGTGATTCAGAAGTTCCCATGAGGGGTGGAAAGATAAAGTGAACTTACCTGGGGGATCTGGATGAATAGTAAGTTTTCTTATGCCACAGAGCTTTGAAACCAAATTCCCATGTAAGGGAGTAAATTGGAGTCATAGCTGGATCTTTGGGGACAAAATAGCGGGAAAGAGTTGTAGCAAAATTTACCACCCCAAAATGTCTCTTTGGCATGCAGATTACTTTGAGATGCAAACAACCAAGGCCCAGACGACTCAGGAAGAAACTCTGACCTTCCCCCTAACTGCCTAAAGAATGTAGATGGGAACCTGTTCCAGAAAGGGAGCTGTCACCATAGAAAACTATAATGTGAATTACGTGTGTAGATGGGAAGGAACCTAGCAAAGTCTGTTTGTTAAAATTTTTCTGTGTCTCTGCATGGCCTAGCAAACATCTATTAACCAAATATTCATTTTTCCATGTTCATGTCAAATGCCTTCTTCCCCTTTGAAGTCCCAAGTCACTCTCCTCAACATCCTCGTTCGTCTTTAGCTGAAGGTGGTATTTAAGATGAGAATTTCAGCCTGTTTGATGAGTTAGATTTTCTGGGTCTCTCTTATGTATAGTGGTTATTAAACTTGTGTGTGATTTGCTCCTGTTAATGTACCTCATGTCAGTTTAATTCTTAGAACAGCCAGAAGAACTTTGAAGAGTGGAGGAAAATTTCTTCCTCCTCACAGAGTCAGGGCAGGATTTGGTCAGATGGCAGAGGTAATCAAGTTTACCTGGAGCAATTTCACACCATATCAATGCTAAGAGAAGAGAACACAAGTTATACCATCTGTGGACACATTAGAAGAGGCAGCTGTGGACACAGAGTGCCCCATGAAGGTGCTACAAACCGTTATCTAGCGATGTGTCAACAATAGACGAATGTGATTTAAATTATGAGAGTGAAATTTAATGCCCAAAGAACCCAACTCAAGGTCCATGAGAGTCACAGATAGAGACAAAGGGGAAAGCAAATGTTCCTCCTTGGTTCTGATGTAAGTTTTGTAAAACAAAGTAGAAAAGAATATATGAAAGACTGGGCTTAATAAAAGAAACATTAAATTTAAGAAAAAGAGGCCAATTTAAAACAGAAGAGCATGAGCTATTTAATTTATTTTTGTGCCCGTTCCCCAAATTTCTCAATAACAAAAATAGGGGCTTGTAAGCAAGGTGATATAAAAATAAAGTATATAAAGGTTACTTTTTCCTGTATATCTGACTAGCAAAGCATATATTTTAACTTCCCATAACCACTCCTAGTCACTTACTTTGAGGAACGATACTTTGGGTAATAAGTCAGCTAATAAAGAGACCAGAAAACCCACTGTTCTTGTTATGAAAGGATTAAAAAAGGAAACTCTAATTGAAGGGCCTGCATTCATTTTCTCTTATGACTGAAGCCAGTCTCCCTGGAATCTGGGCAGTGATAAATGTCAATATCCATCAGACGAAAGCCCTGAGTATCAGACTCAGGTGGATCCAGGGGATGAAGGACCTTCCTATGGAAAGCAGTGGTTATGCCAAGGAAAGATAGCACAGTTTTGAATGGAGAGGGTCAAGGAAGGAGGGTGTGAAGCTAGAAGAGAGACACAACAGGCCAGTCATCTTTAAAAGGTGGAGCAGAAGTCATCCATTAAAACCTCATCCCTGTGAAGCCCTAAGTATTTAGATTCCTTAATATGTGGGATTCAAGAAAAACTTCAAGTTAACTAAGACTTTAACCTTGGTTCTCTCAGCCTTGTAACTCCTTTATAATATTGCCTTTATCCTAAAAATGTCATATACTCTTAGAAAATTAGATGTGATTGTTTTGTGAAGGATGAATAAATAGGATGGCCAAGAGGTTTCATGGATGGAATGGAAAAAGAGTGTTAATATATTGGGGCAAATATACCTCAGAATCCAAAAGTGGAAATAGAAATACTAGAGCCCAGTAGCAAATCCCTGGGATTTGAAAAATACTCCAGAAGGACACGTAGATGAGAGATTTTACAGTCACATCTCCTAGCAGCCCTCACAGGTTACTGAAGGGGCCTAGTGAACAGCCAGTTGCATGGCTATGTGTCATCAGATGACTAATATGGGTTTATGTCATGAGTGGGATTATAGATGATTTTGCTTTCCTTCCTTTATTTTCTAGAGTTTACATACAAATACTGTTTCTCCAACATATAGAATGTACCAGTCATTCTTCATCACTGAGAAAAAAAGGCAAAAATCAATCCTTGCCTGTATTTTAAATAAATACAATATACCATTAGGTTATAAAAAGAAAAATAGCCGCTTTGAATATTTTCAAGCTCAGCAAGCAGATATCTCTCCCTCTCTCTTACTCTTTCCTGGTTATTTCCCGTGTCCTTTCACATTATGACTAATTTTTCATTTCACTCATAGGTTACCTGAATTGCTTAAAGTTCACTGAGCAAAAAAGATCAGTATTCATAAACAATCTATTATATCCTTAAGCCTTTAGTAAATTAACTCAAACAGAATTATAGAAAATGAATCACGATGCTTAGATTAGAACTTCAAGCTAATTTTCACGTTCTACTATACCTACTACACTACACCACCACCACATACTCACACACACGCAATAATGTTAAAATTAATATAAATTTTTAAAACTTCTTTGCAGTTCAACTGTATTTGTTAAAATAATTATTAGTTTTATATGAATGTCCCATGAGGTAAAAGGGAAATTGTCTCTTACAGGATAATGAAAAATATTCCACTTATTCCATTAGGTGGCAGCAAAACACTTCCAAATCCTTTGTCTTGAAATGTCTTGACAGGTTATACTACGCAGAGAAATAAAAATGTTCAATTGTTACCTCTCAGTGGAAGGGGCTCCATAACCACCAAGATTCATAGTGTATTGAATTTAAAGGCTTGATTGTCAGAGTAAATTATCCTTCAAATTAAAAAATATTCAGATTTCCTTTGTTTTTCAATCCAATCCAAAGAATTTGTTAATTATATATGCCAATAATAATCTATGAGTTTTCTATTTTTATGAAGTTGACTCCAGTAGGTAGAAATAAACATGAAATCAATAAATACAAGTAATATCAAAAATACTAGGCTGTAATCTTGATCTCCTTTCTTACCAGTCCTGTGTCATCTGAGTGGAATCATCCTCTTTCTAAAAAGTTACCTCTTAACTAGAAACTCAAGTTTGAAAATCATTATAACACACATTGTCAAAACTGCTTGTCTAAGATTTCCTGAATAAAACAAAGACATCCACTTCCTTCATCCCCAAATTCACCTGTTCTGTAGGGCCCACGTCCATCCCTGAAGTTCTGGTATGGATTGCTGTTCTTGCCCCTGCCTCCATTAATATCTCGGGGTAGAGCAGAAAAAGGTCCAAATAGGGACAGAAATATACCAAGTACAAAGACTAAAAGTATGTATAGAGTTGAAAGATTAACTCTTTACAGATTTACCAAACTGCTTTCCAAAGTTTTTACTATTACACATCAGTGAGAAACATGTGAGGGTTCAGGTCATTCTACATTCTCATCAACACTTGTTATTAATATTGGCAGTAATTTTCATTGTACCAATTCTAATGTGTATAAAGTGGTTTCTATGTAGAAACCTTCCAGAGATTTCTATTTTTAAGGCTCCCATTAGTTCTCCACACAACTTTGTTAAGGACTTCTACATAAGTGAGCTTGGGCATGGTGGTTGTACCACTTATGTATAATAGATATACAGATGTAGCTTTATCTCCCTAGCCCTCAGGGTCTCCAGGGCCAGGATAGCCAGATCACCCAGGCTGCTTTCTTCCAGATCAATGGGTCTCATCTACTTACCTCAGTCTGCCATACAAACTGGATTTTCAGTGTATGTCACATGAAACAGACTGGGAAACTTTTTAAAACATATACTTAAGCTTCTACTTCTCCTGTTGTGTCAGTTTCAATCAGAATCTTTTGGCACCAGATTAGTAACCAGAATTCCTTCATTTGTATTATTTTCCTCTCTTTATTCTGGGAGCAAGGGAGGGGTTGAAGACCCTGGTGGAGCAAGCAGTTTCAGGGAAGATTCAGTAGTGGACTTAGAAAACAGTTCTGAAATGGGTCTACTACATCCTGAGATCCTGTCATTAAGCATAGGACTTACCCATGTTATAAAATATGAAATCTGGCAAAAGTTATGTAAGTTTCTACCTGAATAAATCAGCTCTACATCACGGTTTACAAGGGCCATAAAATGATCAATGTAGAAAAACTTGTTCCTTCCATTTCTATTTTGCAAATGTACGCTATGAATCAGCACACATTTAGGAAGGATGTGCCCTGTAGCTTCCAAAGTTTATTCACCTACCTCTCAAAGCATCCCCACCATGTGTTATCACTGACCAGTTATAGAATCATGGTGTCATGGAAAGGGATTGACTATATGCTTATTGTATTTGGGGGGAAGCTTTTCTGGAGGCATTTCATTCTAGGCTCTCTTCTTATCTTTGATGTTTTTAAACTCACTTCTGAAACTCTGGATCAACAATCACCTCATTAACATCCTACCTCATACTCTCTGTGCCATTGCTGGAGACCATGTTTGGTGTAAAATGATTAGAACAGGGGATGTATTTGTTCTAGAAGAATTAAGTTTCATTATCATGAAATATCAGGCAGGACTAGGTTGGATGTTCCTGTGAAATTGTCTGATGATTTATAGCTTCTGGAGACAAAAAAATTAGCCTCAAGCCAGTCTCAAGTGTTTCCTGGACTTATTTATTTTCCTTAATAATTTATTGAAATAAAATTCATGTAACATAAAATTAACCATTAAAGTGATAATTTGATGACATATCTAATACATTCACAGTGTTATGCAATCACCTCTTTAGTCTAGTTCTAAGACAGTTCCATCACTCCAGAGTAAAACCCTATATCCATTAAGCCATTTCTTCCCATTTTCACCCCTACTTAGCCCCTGGACATCTGAATTCTCTATGGATTTATCCATTCTGTATTTCATGTAAATAGAATCATACAATATTTCACTTTTCATATCTGACTTCTTTCACTTAGAATGTTTTCAAGGTTCACCACATACATACACTGTAGTATGCATAAGTACTTCCATCCTTTTCATGGCTGAAATATATATATATAGTACATATATTTATGTATATACATATATACATAAATATGTGTATATATATATACATATTCTTAAAAGTGACAAGACATTTTTATTTTTCGGCCATGTTGCGTGACATGTGGGATCTTAGCTTCCCAAAGAGGGATTGAACTTGCACCCCCACAATGGAAGTGTGAAATCTTAGTCACTGGACCAGCAGGGAAGTCCTTGAAATATATATTTTTAATCATAATTTGTTTATACACTTATCTGCTGATGAATATTTGGGCTATTTCCACCTTCTGACTGCTACAAATAGTGCCGCTATGAGCATATGTACCCAAGAACTTATTTTAGTACATATATTCCTTTTTTTTTTTTTAGGTGTATACCTAGGAGTTCAATTGTTGGGTCATAGGTAAGTCTATGTTTAATTTTTTGAGAATTTCCAAACTGGTTTCCATAATGGCTGAACCATTTTGCATTCCTGCCAGCAATGTAAGAAAGTTCCAGTTCTTCCTTGCCAACACTTAGTTACCATTTATTATTACTATGATAGCCCCAGGAGATGTGAAGTAGTACCTCATTGTGGTTTTGGTTTATATTCCCCTGATGACTAATGATGTTGAGCATTTTTCGTGTGCTTTTCGGCCATCTGATACCTTCTTTGGAGACTATCTATTTATCTCCATTGCTAACTTTTTAATTCAGTTGTTTGTCTTTATATTCTGGAGTTGCAACAGTTCTGGATACTAGTCCCTTGTCAACTATATTATTTGCAAATATTTTCTGTCATTCTATGGATTATATTTTCATTTCTTTGAATAATATCCTTTGATACACAGAAGTTTTTAATTGAAATGAATTCCAATTTACCTATTTTTTTCTTCTCTTACTCTTTCTTTTAGTGTCATACCTAAGAATCCATTGATAAATCCAAAGTCAAAAAAATTTACCCCTATGTTTTCCTCTCATAGTTTTATGATTTTTAGTTCTTATATTTAGGTCACTGATCCACGTTGAATTAATTTGTGTTTATAGTGCAAGGTAGGAATCCAACTTCGTTTTATGAATGTGGATATGCAGTTGTCTGAACATCATATATTAAAAAAATGAGACTTCACCCACTGAATGGCCTTGGCACATTGTTGAAAATCTATCAGCCCTAATCTTATATTTAGGTCACTGATCCACGTTGAATTAATTTGTGTTTATAGTGCAAGGTAGGAATCCAACTTCGTTTTATGAATGTGGATATGCAGTTGTCTGAACATCATATATTAAAAAAACGAGACTTCACCCACTGAATGGCCTTGGCACATTGTTGAAAATCTATCAGCCCTAGACGTATGGGTTTAATTTTTAAACACTCAATTCCACTCCATCTATCTACACTTCTAGGCTTATGCTAATATCACACTGTTTTGATTACTATAGCTCTGTTGAAGTTTTAAAATTGGGAAACGTGAATCACTCAACTTTACTCTGTTTTTTGAGATTGTTTTGGCTATTCAGGGCCCCTTACGACTCCAAACTAATATAAAATATTCCATTTCAATGTGTTGAGACTTAAGTCTTCATTCTTTTATCTTGTGTTCAGCTAGTATTTTGACAGCACTTTCCTTGTACACTAGGAGCTAAAACACACACACACACACACACACAAAACCCTCCCAGTTTTTATAGATTGACTCTGTGATGAGTCACTCCCTCAGCACTCAGCCAGGCTGTTTACAGCTCTGAATTAGACTTCACTTCCTGCTTGCACTGAGAATAGAGGTCAGCCAGAGGTAAAATCTTAGAGCATTCTATGGTCTTTTCTGAGCATCTGACCTTCCTTGGACAAATATTTGGGTTTCTAAATTCCCAAATATATGTGGATGCTTTTCCAAGCTTGGTTTCTCAAAAAAAAAAAAAAAAAATTCTCCCCAGCTTTTCTTCCCAGCCTTTGGGCAGTCTGTTGCGTCTCAGCCAAAATTTTTAGCCCCAGGTGGCTGTGGGTTGTCCGTCACCTTACAGTGTTTCAGAGTAATGCTGGCCAGTTTTCTACCCTGAGTGAGCTCCAAGTTAGGCAAATCAGAGGCCTTGCATTAGTGTCTCAGGCAGCTCCCAGAGAGCTTAGAACAAACAAACATAATATTTTTCAAGTAGATCTGCTCTGCTCCCTATGGACCAGGGAGTCAGACTCTTACACTGGGTAGGTGGGCTGCCATCTTCAGGAACACCACAACGCTGGGGAGGGGTTTGGGTGAGAGGAAGTAAAAATGCCACAGAGCTTTCCCATCATTGTTAAGTTGCCGTCTGTTTTGATTCAGCATCCACCTGGCTGCTGCAAACCTTTGAGTGTTTTCAGAAATCTAGCAAAGTTGATTCTGCCAGTTTCTGCTTCTGTTCAGTGTTTCTGTAGAGAGATGGGAGCTTGGAGCTACAGCTCTGCCATTTTGCTGATATCCCCCAAATTTCTTTTTAAGGCCATGCAAATCTACTCAGAGTGTATTTAGAAGCTCTTGTGATGGTCTGCATCAACAGAGCAATTGAAATTGGTTAGGAGGCTACTCATAAATTCACTTTCCCAGAAAATAACCTGTATGCCAATATACAAAAAAAAATTTTTGAACAAATTTGGTTTATAGAAATGACTAGAATTTTATTTTAGATCCCTTTGGGTATTTTATAAATATTTATCATTTTAAAATATCATGAATAAAAATAGCTCAGTTAAAATCTATTGTATGCCTAGTAGGTACACCTCTCTATTAGAAAAATGCCACATACTACTATCAAATGTAAAACTACTACAATACAAGGATAATTTGCAGTCTGAAAGATAATCCATCTTCTGTGGTCAAAATTCCATCTTTATATTTCACTAATGTGTTTTTATAAGTAAAGCACTGCTGTTGTTGTTTAGTTGCTAAGACAAGTCCAAATCTTTAATGACCCCATGGATTGTAGCCCATCAGGCTCCTCTGTCCATGGAATCCTGGATACCGAATGGATTGCCATTTCTGCCTCCAGAGGTTCTTCCTGACCCAGGGATCAAACTCACATCTCGTTTATATAAATAAAGACATAATTGCCTCCATATTTTAAAAATAACAAAAAAGTATATTTTGAAGATCCTATTAAATATTTAACATCATCTGAGTCTCATAGGAAGCCTGTGAGGGAAGGATTCCTAGGGCAGTTATCTGAGGCATCAGGAGTGTGACTCATGGGTATCGTAAATATCATTCTGATCTTGTATCTGAGAGAGATAAGCTGTGAGAAACAGAAGAATATAACTTATAAAAGACTACCTTAATTGGAACTTGAAAAATGGGACTAGCCACTAGGGAGGGGAATAAAAACCAAGATATTATCAAAATATTTTAGGGAACTTCTTGGCCAAGAAGATTCCCTTCTCTTTACTGGACTCTTAATTAATTAGTTCTTTTTATTTATTTATTTATTTTTTTGTAGGATAGCATGAAGAAAGATCTAGAGCTCTAAGAGAGAAACATCAGTTAAAAGGGTTTGTTTATTTGTTTTCAATGAAATCTTACTTATTTTCAA
Source organism: Muntiacus reevesi (assembly GCF_963930625.1). Classification (NCBI taxonomy): domain Eukaryota; kingdom Metazoa; phylum Chordata; class Mammalia; order Artiodactyla; family Cervidae; genus Muntiacus; species Muntiacus reevesi. Next base: position 49,594,013 of record NC_089254.1, on the reverse strand, counting down.
TTTTGATCATAAGGGTCTATTTCGTTTCAATTATAGGAAATTAAAATCACTCCACCTCCCCCACCTCCCCACCCCACCTCACTTACTACTGGTGTTAGGAAAGGCAGACAAAAAGCAGAGATTCATCTGTTATGTAATAGAGAAGCAAGCATAAATTTTTTTTTACCACACAAAATAAGATTTAAAGATTTGGTAAAATATCCCTTAATTTTCTTTTATCTATTAAGCAAACTTAAATAAGTTTTTTGTGTGTATGTGATTTGAGTTGCCCAGGTGTTATAGAACTATATTTTTCAAAAAAAAGCTATTGAATTTTTTCCCTGGGATTAACAAAATCCTACGGGAATGTGTGTAGGTATGAGTCATTTTTTTTCTTATATTCTGTTTTGAACTCTGTGTGATCTTTCTCCATACTTTTTTCCTTCTTCTAATTTTAAATGTTTTCTTTTATGTCTTTGGCAATTTTCTTCATGCCATATCTTTTCTTTTTTATAGGACTTCCATGCTGGGCCTGCTGGGTTTACCCTTTATATCTCACTTTTTCCTCTCTCATTTTTGACACAAATATCTTTACAAAGGGTTTACCCCATGTCTCTTCAATAGCGAATGATGGTGCTGTTTCCACTGCACATTTCAAAAGGCCCTGGGAAACCACTGCCAGCTACCCTGTGGGCGCTCGCTGGCACTCCCCAAGGTGCCCTTGGGATCCTGGAGCAGGGTCCCAACAGCCTGACATTCTCTCCACTTTGGATCCTGAAAGACCATTCCCCTTACCCTTCGTAAGAATTCACAGTACATCAGCCAAATATGAATGGCTGGTTCACTGGCAATCAGAGCAATCTCAGAAAGAAATTACAAATTTAAATTCTAATAACTTCCCTTAAATGTCACAAAGAAAGGATTTCCTATGGGTGCCCTGACTCCAACTTCTGACCAAGGTCACCTGCCTTCAAGTTTGTAACCATGGGGGGAAAATGCAAAAGTAGACATACTTTAAAAGACAAACAGCTATTGTGCTAGGATGACAGGAATATGGGGGATAGTATTTATTTTTTCCCATCTTCCAGTATTTGGGTAAAGTATGCATATTAATTTTAAAATAAATAACAAATTCAAAGTAAGTCTTATCATATCAGTATGAAAAGCATATCAGTATTTATTGCTTGATAGTCACATATTCATAACTTTATATGTGCTCCTTGCTTTTTATGCATCAAATTCTGTGTCCTTTTACCTTATTCCCTATTTTAAACAGAAGTCATCATTGCAAAGTTCACCAAAGCATGTAGAATATTGGTGCTTTATGGTATTCCTCAGCTCTTGGAACTTTCCAGTTCTTGATGTAAGATTCATGAGGCCCAAGAGCGCCTCTTGTCTTTGGGCCCTACGGTATTCCTGTACTCTCTATCAATTCCTCATGTTTAGAACAAATTAACCTACAGGATTTCAGTTAATTAGAATGGAAAGTTCCCTTAGAAAGACACAGGGCAAAAATCTCCAGTGATGAAAAGCCACCACCTAGGTAATATGAAGGCTTTAAAAAATGTAATGGAGATATCCGTGTCTTAAACGGACAGTTTGGAAAGGCATTGCCAAAAGCCATTGCAACTGTGCCCTTGATTTGAGTTATAGGAGGAGAAATCAATTAGCAGTAATTTTAGTTAGGAGGACAGCTAACTTTGGAAGTCTATCATTAAGAACGTCACACCTTTTTTTCCCTCTATAAATAGCTCTTGGTTTACTTCTTTAAAGCAAAGCACATACCTTAAGGTTCAAAGTGGCAAGCAGTATTCTTCAAGTATAAAAGTTAAGCAAAACAATTCATTTCTCAAATGCTGATATTTAGTTATTTTTTAAATACAGTTGATCCTTGAACAAAACAGGTATGAATTATGTGAGTCCATTTATATGAAAAGTTTTTTTGTTCAGTATTAAATACTTCAGAACTACACAATCCGCACTTGGTTGAATCCACAGAGGCAGAACTGGGGTGAAGAGGAGCCTCGTATGCGATGGGCATGTGCGCTCAGCCGCTCAGTGGGCTACCAGGGCTTTCCGGGGGGCGCGAATGGTAAAGAATCCACCTGCCAATGCAGGAGACACAAGAGGCACGGGTTCAATCCCTGGGTCAGGAAGATTCTCTGGAGGAAGAAATGGCAACCCACTCCAGTGCTCTTGCTGGGGAGAATCCCACGCACAGAGGAGCCTGGCAGGCTACAGTCCATGGGATGGCAAAAGAGTTGGATGCAACTGTGCTACTGAGCACCCAGACACCACAAAGGTCACATGTATGGAGGGCTGACTATAAATTATATGGGGGGAATAGGGACTCCTTGGAGGGTTGGTGCCCCTAACCCTCATGTTGTTCAAAGGTCAACTGTAGATATTATTACCAACTTTTTACAAATGGGAAGATTGAACCTCAGAGAGCTAACTATTTTGCTTCAGATTTCTAACCTAGTAAGTGCAAAAACTAGCCATAAAATCCTGATTCTAAGTCTACTGGGCTTCCCATCTTTCCAGAGCCACTATTTTTTACAATAAGACTATTTAAAAAAAAAAAAAAAAAAGACTACTTTTTATAATAATACAGTAAGACTATACAGGACACTGATCTCAGTGGAAACCAGCCTTATGAATAATATAATCAACTAAAAAATGTGTTGAGAAACCATGAGCAAAATCCCCTTCTCCAAAATATTTCACTCACTACCTAACAGATTTCCTCATCCTGGCACCCAGGTCAGGAGGAATTTACCTGAGATGAAAGCAGTAAGACCTCTGCCCTTACCAGTCAGTCATGGATATCAAAATAATATTGGTAGCCTTTTCACTGTACAGTACTTATGCCTAGAACCCTCTATCTCCTCCTGCCAAATCCGTATTTGGTGTGGGTAGGGACTACCACATATGTATAATGACAATCCAGGGCATTCTCAGTTCAATTCAGTTGCTCAGTCGCATCCGACTCTGTGACCCCATGAGTTGCAGCATGCCAGGCCTCCCTGTCCAACACCAATTCCTGGAGTCCACCCAAACTCATGTCCATTGAGTCAGTGATGCCATTCAACAATCTCATCCTCTGTTGTCCCCTTCTCCTCCTGCCCTCAAACTTTCCCAGCATCAAGGTCTTTTCCAATGAGTCAGCTCTCAGTATCAGGTGGCCAAAATATTGGAGTTTCAGCTTCAACATCAGACTTTTCAATGAATACCCAGGGCTGATCATTTTGAGGATGGACTGGTTGGATCTCCTTGCAGTCCAAGGGACTCTCAAGAATCTTCTCCAACACCACAGTTCAAAAGCATCAGTTCTTCGGTGCTCAGCTTTCTTTATAGTCCAACTCTCACATCCATATATGACCACTGGAAAAACCATAGCCTTGACTAGACGGACCTTTGTCAGCAAAGTAATGTCTCTGCTTTTTAATATGCTATCTAGGTTGGTCATAACTTTCCTCCCAAGGAGTAAGCGTATTTTAATTTCATGGCTGCAATCACCATCTGCAGTGATTTTGGAACCCAAAAAAATAAAGTTTCTCACTGTTTTCACTGTTTCCCCATCTATCTGCCATGAAGTGATTAGACCAGATGCCATGATCTTAGTTTTCTGAATGTTGAGCTTTAAGCCAACTTTTTCACTCTCCTCTTTCACTTTCATCAAGAGGCTCTTTAGTTCTTCTTCACTTTCTGCCATAAGGGTCGCATCATCTGCATATCTGAGGTTATTAATATTTCTTCCAGCAATCTTGATTCCAGCTTCTGCTTCCTCCAGCCCAGCATTTCTCATGATGTACTCTGCCTATAAGTTAAATAAGCAGGGTGACAATATACAGCCTTGACGTACTCCTTTTCCTATTTGGAACCAGTCTGTTGGTCCATGTCCAGTACTAACTGTTGATTCCTGACCTGCATACAGGTTTCTCAAGAGGCAGGTCAGGTGGTCTGGTATTCCCATCTCTTGAAGAATTTTCCACAGTTTGTGGTGATCCACACAGTCAAAGGCTTTGGCATAGTCAATAAAGCAGAAATAGATGTTTTTCTGGAACACTCTTGCTTTTTCGATGATCCAGCAGATGTTGGCAATTTGATCTCTGGTTCCTCTGCCTTTTCTAAAACCAGGGGATTCTATAGTACTGTAATTTAATAACTGTCTTATCGGGATTTGTTGATAGACTGCAGTGAGTAAACTAGTTTTCTTTCGTTGAGGTGGTTGTTGTTTAGTCACTGAGTCAAGTCGGACTCTTAGTAATTCCATGGACTGTAGGCTTCCAGGTTCCTCTGTCCATGTGAGTTTCCCAGGCAAAAATACTGGAGTGGGTTGCCATGCCCTCCTCCATGGGATCTTCGCAACCCAGAAATTGAACCTGCATCTCTGATGTCTCCTACTTTGGCAGGCAGGATCTTTACCACTAGCACCACCTGGGAAGCCCCACACTGTTCTTCCATCGGTGTCCAAATTTCCTCTTTTTATAAGGACATAACTAATATTGGATTAGAGTCACCCTAATAATCTCATTTTAGCTTAATTATCTCTTTAAAGACTCTGTCTCCAAATATAATCACATTCTGAAGTACTGGAGGTTAGGACTTCACTTTGGGGTAGCGGGGAACAAAATTCAGCCCATAATACAAATTCTTACTGTGTACAATATATAGCTTGCTAGTAACTTCTTTAAGGAATCCTTCATCTTGACTCTTTCCATCTCAGGCTAGGTCAGGTTTCTTTCCTCAGAACTCCCAAAGCAAGATATATATTCCTCTATCACATGAAAGGGTCTGGTTTTTTTTCACTCCACTCTAAGATATGTTTTTATTTTCTTCATTTCAGCACTTATCCCTGTGCTTGGAACAATGGCAAGTGTGCAAGATTCTTTGTATTTATTTGCTGTATTGAAGTGTAAGCCTTCTGGCTTGGCTGTATTATGACAGTATTTCTTAAAATAGGAAATATAGGATTAGCAAGTTTGCCCAAGGAGCTTTCTCTTGTATGCTGAGTTTAAGAGCTATCTATGGGAAATTCTTAAAGAGATGGGAATACCAGACTACCTTATCCATCTCCCAAGAAACCTGTATGCAGGTCAAGAAGCAACAATTAGAACCAGACATGCAACAATTAACTGGTTCAAAATGGGAAAAGAGTACGACAAACCTTAGATATGCAGATGATACCACTCTAATGGCAGAAACTGACAAGGAACTAAAGAGACTCTTGATGAGGGTGCAAGAGGAGAGTGAAAAGGCTGCCTTAAAACTCAACATTAAAAAAACTAAGATCATGGCATCTAGTCCCATAACTTCAAGGCAAATAGAAGGGGAAAAAGTGGACAGTGACAGATTTTATTTTCTTGAGCTCCGAAATCACTGTGGATGGTGACTGCAGCCACAAAATTAAAAGACACTTGCTCCTTGGAAGGAAAGTTAGGCAAATGTAGACAGCATATTAAAAAGGAGAGAAATCACTGCCATAAAGGTCTGTACAAACAAAGCTATGGTTTCTCCAATAGTCATATATGGACATGAAGTCCATATATGGACAATAGTCATATATGGACATAAAGAAGGTTGAGTGCCAAAGAATTGATGCTTTTGAACTGTGGTGCTGTAGAAGACTCAAGGATTCCTTCGACTGCAGGAAGATCAAATCTGTTAATCTCAAAGGAAATCAATGCTAAATATTCATTGGAAGCACTGATGCTGAAGCTGAAGCTCCAATACTTTGGCCACCTGATACGAACAACCAACTCATTGGAAAAGATTCAATGAGAGAAAGATTGAAGGCAAGAGGAGAAGGGGGCAGCAGAGAATGCGATGGTTAGATAGCATCTCCGACTCAATGAACATGAATTTGAGCAAACCTCGGGAGACAGTGAAGGACAGGGAAGCCTGGCGTGCTGCAGTCCATGGGGTCGCACAGAGCTGGATGTGACTTAGCGACGGAACAACAACAAAGCAGGGAGTAGGACGTATGAGCACAAGCTCAACATTTGGTGAATGGGGTGTGATCATTTAGTGAGAATATAAAGATGAGAAGAGAGGCATGAAAAAAGCCTTTAAATAATGACAAAATTTTAAAGAGTGGGAAGAACAAAAATTAAATGGAAAGGTCAGAGATGTAAATGAGACTTAAAGAAGGTGGTTTCAGTTTGCATTTACTCTAATTTCCAAACTAGTCTGGAGTTTTGTGGTGAGCTGTTTTCCCTTTATGCTGCCACCAGGGGTCTCTAGTAACTCCTGCAATATCTGGCAGGGGAGCCCTCAACAAGTATCTTTTCAATATTCAGTTCCGTCAATCAGTCGTGTCTGACTTTTTGCAACCCCATAGACTGCAGCACACCAGGCCTCCCCGTCCATCACCAGCTCCCAGAGTCTACTAAAATTCCTGTCCAAGGAGCCAGTGATGTCATCCAACCATCTCATCCTCTGTCATCCCCTTCTCCTCCTGCCTTCAATCTTTCCCAGCATCGAGGTCTTTTCCAATGAGTCAGTTGTTCACATCAGGTGGCCAAAGTATTGGAGTTTCAGCTTCAGCACCAGTCCTTCCAATGAATATTCAGGACTGATTTCCTTTAGGATGGACTGGTTGGATCTCCTTGCAGTCCAAGGGACACTCAAGAGTCTTCTCCAACACCACAGTTCAAAAAGATCAATTCTTCGGCGTTAGCTGTCTTTATAGTCCAACTCTCACATCCATACATGACTACTGGAAAAACCATAGCTTTGACTAGATGGACCTTTGTTGGCAAAGTGATGTCTCTGATTTTTAATATGCTTTATAGGTTGGTCATAACTCCTTCCAAGGAGTAAGTGTCTTTTAATTTCATGGCTGCAGTCACCATCTGCAGTGATTTTGGAGCTCAAAAAAAAAAAAATAAAGTCTCTCACTGTTTCCATTATTTCCCCATCTGTTTGCCATTAAGTGATGGGACCGGATGCCATGATCTTGGTTTTCTGAATGTTGAGCTTTAAGCCAACTTTTTCACTCTCCTCATTCACTTTCATCAAGAGGCTCTTTAGTTCTTCTTCACTTTCTGTCATTAGGGTCATGTCATCTGCATATCTGAGGTTATTGATATTTCTCCCAGCAATCCCAGTTCCAGCTTGTGCTTCATCCAGTCCAGCATTTCTCATGATGTATTCTGCATATAAGTTAAATAAGCAGGGTGGCAATATACAGCTTAGATGTACTCATTTCCCAATATGGAACCAGATTGTTGTTCCATGTCCAGTTCTAACTGTTGCTTCCTGATCTGCATACAGATTTCTCAGGAAACAGGTCAGGTGGTCTGGAATTCCCATCTCTTGAAGAATTTTCCACAGTTTGTGGTGATCCACACAGTCAAAGGCTTTGGCATAGTCAATAAAGAAGAAGTAGATGTTTTTCTGGAACTCTCTTGCTTTTTTGATGATCCAAGAGATGTTGGCAATTTGATCTCTGGTTCCTCTGCCTTTTCTAAATCCAGCTTAAACATCTGGGCATTCGCGGTTCACGTACTGTTGAAGCCTGGCTTGAAGAATTTTGATCATTACTTTGCTAGTGTGTGAGATGAGTGCAACTGTGTGATAGTTTGAGCATTCTTTGGCATTGCCTTTCTTTGGGATTGAAATAAAAACTGACCTTTTCCAGTCCTGTAGCACTCCTGAGTTTTCCAAATTTGCTGACATATTGAGTGCAGCACTTTCACAGCATAATCTTTTAGGATTGGTGGCTCAAGGGTAAAGAATCTGCCTGACAATGCAGGAGACACAGATGTGAGTTCAATCCCTGTGCTGAAAAGATTCCCTGGAGAAGGAAATGACAATCCACTCCATGAACAACTGAGCAAAAACGTGGCATTAAGAAGAGGGCTTTTCCAGCTGTGTCATCCACACATCAAGAAGTCCAGGTGCCTCACAACAGTAACAGTTTATTGGATGCCTGATACCCTTGGTTGAAGTAAAGTTAGATGAGTCCTTCATGTGATCCATTGACTTCTCTGTTGTCATTTGTATTGGCAGTTTTATCACATGATAAATGAATGAAACATACTTTTCCCATTTCAGAACTGGACTGATTATCTTCCTAGGACACACTGGTGCCCAACATACAGACTGTATAAGGTTTGGTGAGACCTCTAAGCATACTGGAAAAAAAAAAACCTGGTGTTCTAAAAAAAATTCATCATATTATAGTAACTCTAGAAAATATTTTTCTTTCTTAAAAAAAAAAAGATGAGAAGAAAAATAGGTCTGTCTCCTAGAATGATGAGAAAAGAGGAGACTAGATAAAGTTGGCAAGTGTTTATTTCTAAACCTTTCCTTTTTTCTCACTATTCCTACAGATGACACTATTTCTGTAATGACAACATCATTATGTCCAACAGGTTATAAGGCAATTAACTTATGTGCATATGTACTTTTATATTGGATATTTAAAAATTTGCTAATATTAAGATGTTTATCAATACAGAAAAGTAGAAATCGCAAAATATCACCTAGAGATGTCCTACATCACTAACACTTTGCCATGTTTGTTTTTTCTATATGTTTTTTCTCTTGAACCCTTATAAAATAAATTATAAATATTCTGATGCTTCAACCTAACTCCTTTAGTATACATTTATAGAAAAATAAGAGCATTCTCCCAGCTATTGGCAGTACTGTGCCCGTGTGTGTGCTAAGTTGCTTCAGTCATGTCTGACTCTGTGTGACCCTATGGACCATAGCCCACCAGGCTCCTCTGTCCTTGGGATTCTCCAGGCAAGAATACTGGAGTGGATTGCTATGCCCTCCTCCAGGAAAGTCTTCCTGACCCAGGGATTGAACCCGTGTCTCTTACATGTCCTGCATTGGCAGGTAGCTTCTTTACCATTAGCGCCCCTGGGAAGCCTGACAGTAAAGTAATCACATCTAGTAAATTTGGAAAACATCTTAATGTCACCTATTTCCCAGTCTGTATTTAAATATTGTTACCTCTTTCCAAAACACATTTATAGATTTTTACTTTCATACCGAGAGCTAATCAAGAACCACGCATTGTCTTTAGTTGCTTTGTCTCCCTTAATCTAAAACAATTATAATTCCCTCTTCCTTTTTCCACTACAATACAAACTTGAGATAAGACAAACTGTCTTGCAAAATATCCCATATCCTTGATTTGTTTATTTCCTTGTGGTATCCTTTAAATTGGGCTTTCTTCATGGCTCAGACCTGGAGGAGGAAATGGCAACCCATCCCAGTATTCTTGCCTGGAGAATGCTATGGACTGAGGAGCCTGGCATGCCACAGTCCATAGCGTCCCAAAGAGTCTAACATGACTGAAGTGACTTAGCTAGCTAGCAAGCGGCTCAGACAGTAAAGAATCTGCCTGCAGTGCAGGAGACCTGGGTTCAATCTCTGGGTCAGGAAGATCCCCTGGAGAAGGGAATGGTTACTCATTCCAGCATTCTTGCCTGGAGAATTCCCTGGATGGAGGAGCCTGGCAGGCTACAGTCCATGGAGTTGCAAAGAGTCGGACACAACTGAGTGACTCACAAACACAGACACACACATCCTTTAATCCTCTAACTCCTATATTGCCTATATACTGGAGGTTAAAACTGGGCCTCCTGAATTATGTTCAAGTTTAAATTCTTAACAGGAAGTCCTCTTAAGTGATACTGTGAACAACATTTTGCATCGCACTGGAAGGCACTGTCACTGTGACCCTGTCATGCCTGGTGTCCCACTGTTGGTGACAGTAAATGTGAGTATGGCTCTAAGGGGATGAGCCAATCTCTTGGTTTAAAGTTAAGTTAGTTTCCTTTGAGAGCTACATATAATCTGCATTCCCCATCAACCATTTACTTACTGGTTTTAGAATTCATTAACTTTCCCTACTGTGACAGGCACAATAAATCTCTCAAAGATGTTCATGTCATAATCCCCAGGACCTATGAATATGTTACCTTACATGAAACAAAGAAGTTTCAGGTGTGATTAAGGTCAAGGACCTTGAAATGGGAAAATATGCTGGAATATTGAGATGAGTCCAATCTAATCACTTTTCCAAGTAGAGCAGAGAACCTTCTCCACATGTAGTCAGAGAAATTGATATGATGATGAAGCAAGGTCAGAGAGATGCTAAGTTGCTGGCTTTGGAGATGGAGTAAGGGATCCATGAGTCAAGGAATTCAGGCAGCCTCTAGGAAATGGAAAAGGCAAAGACACAAATTCTCCCCTAGATCTTCCAGGAAGGAGTGCATCATGCTGACATCTTTTCAGTCCAGTGAGAATCCTCTAGGACTTCCAACCTACAGAACTGTAAAATAATACATCTGTATTTTTTTAATAATATCTATTTATTTATTATTTCTGGTGGTGCTGGATCTTCTTTGGTGCTGGACCTCTAGTTGCTGTGAGTGGGGGCTACTTTCCGGTTGCGGTGCTCGGGCTTCTCATTCCGATGGCTTCTCCTGTTGGGAACACGGGCTCTAGGGCACACAGGCTTCAGTAGCTGTGGCACACGGGCTGTGCAGCTGTAGCTCCTGGCGCTACAGCACAGGCTCAATAGTTACGCCATATGCGCTTAGTTGCTCCACGGAATGTGGGATCTTCTCAGATCAGGGATCGAACTTGCGTCTCCTACATTGGCAGGCAGATTCTTTACCACTGAGCCATCAAGGAAGCCTTACATATTTGTACTTTCTTAAGCCACTAAATCTGTGGTAATTTGTTATAGCAGCAATAGAAAGCTAATGCAGATCTTGCTTCAACTTACAATGGGGTTACAACCCAGTAAATCCATCATGGGTTGAAAATATGATTAAGTCAAAAATACACTTAATACACCAAACCTTCTGAACGTCCTACCTTAAACATGCTCATAACATTAACCTGCAGTTGGGAAAATCATCTAACACAAAGCCAATTTTATAAGAAAGTGTTGAATGTCTCAAGTAATTGTTGAATACTATACTGAAAGTAAAAAACAGAATGGCTGTATGGATACAGAATAGTTATAAATGTACTGATTGTTTACTCTTGTGATTGAAGGCTGACTGGAAGCTGCAGCATGCCACTGCCCAGCATTTCAAGAGAAGATCAAATGTATGTCACTAACCAGGGAAAAGATGAAAATGCAAGAGTCAAAGTATGGTTTGAAATGCATATCATTTTCATGCCATCATATAGTTGAAAAATCATAAGTTAAACAACTGTAAGTCAGGGTCATACCTACATCAATTATTTATTGAGGGATATGAGTGAAAGTGTTTACCCATTTTCTACATCAGTCATATTCCAAGTCACGTGTTTCTAAAAGCTGTACCTGGTCTATTATGTTGAATTATAAACATAATCATGGCCCATCAACATTTAAATAATTATGCAGTTGAATGATTTTTACTAATTTTAATGTCATAGAATGAGATTTTTCTGGTTTTCAAATACTTTATACCTTCTCTATCAAAACTTAGGACTTTATTATATAGTAACAACCTGACCTACCTCTTGAGAAACCTGTATGCAGGTCAGGAATCAACAGCTAGAACTGGACATGGAACAACAGACTGGCTCCAAATAGGAAAAGGAGTACGTCAAGGCTGTATATTGTCACCCTGCTTATTTAACTTATATGCAGAGCACATCATGCTGGATTGGAAGAAGCACAAGCTGGAATTAAGATTGCCAGGAGAAATATCAATAACCTCAGATATGCAGATGACACCACGCTTATGGCAGAAAGTGAAGAGGAACTAAAAAGCCTCTTGATGAAAGTGAAAGGAGAGAGTGAAAAAGTTGGCTTATAGCTCAACATTCAGAAAGCTAAGATCATGGCATCTGGTCCCATCACCCCATGGGAAATAGATGAGGAGACAGTGGAAACAATGTCAGACTTTATTTTTTTTTGGCTCCAAAATCACTGCAGATGGTGACTGCAGCCATGAAATTAAAAGGCGCTTACTCCTTGGAAGGAAAGTTATGACCAACCTAGATAGCATATTAAAAAGCAGAGACATTACTTTGCCAACAAAGGTCTGTCTGGACAAGGCTATGGTTTTTTCCAGTGGTCATGTATGGATGTACGAGTTGGACTGTGAAGAAAGCTGAGCGCCGAAAAATTGATGCTTTTGAACTGTGGTGTTGGAGAAGACTCTTGAGAGTCCCTTGCACTGCAAGGAGATCCAGCCAGTCCATCCTGAAGGAGATCAGTCTTGGGTGTTCATTGAAAGGATTGATGCTGAAGCTGAAACTCCAATACTTTGGCCACCTCATGCAAGGAGTTGACTCATTAGAAAAGACTCTGATGCTTGGAGGTATTGGGGGCAGAAGGAGACGGGGACGACAGAAGATGAGATGGCTGGATGGCATCACCGACTCAATGTGCATGAGTTTGAGTGGACTCCGGGAGTTTGTGATGGACAGGAGGCCTGGCGTGTCGCGATTCATGGGGTCGCAAAGAGTCGGACACGTCTGAGCGACTGAACTGAACTGAACTGAACAACATGGAGGCAAGCCAGAAAGTATTCATTCTTGGAAAGCATTATCATCATCAGTTAAAGAATACTGCTTATATGGGAATTTTCTTGCATAGTTCAGGAAGTTTTAGAAGCTTTATGAACATTAGTTTCCTCCTCTTTCCTATACACTACTTTGTCCCAGAAGACAAATGCCAACAGTAACTAAAAAGAGCTGGAGTATCTGTTACTATTGCCAGACAAAATGAACTTAAAAATAAGAACTGTTAAACTAGAGACAAAAAGGGCATTTCATAATGGTAAAAAGGATCGTTTCATTAAGAAGGTAAAACAATGATAATATGTATGCACCTAAAAACAGAACTCCAAAAAACAGCTACAAAATGCATGAAGCAAAAACTGACAGAATTAAAGGGATAAATAGACAATTCAACAATAATTGTTGGACACTTCATAATCCTATTTTCAATAATGGATATAACAACTAGAGAGATCAACAAGGAAATAAAAACTTGATCAAATTATAAACATAGCAACAGATAAAGAACATCTATAAAATACTCCCCCAATATCAGAATATATATTCTTTTCAAATGCACATGGAACCTTCTCCAGAAGAGATCATATATTGGTCATAAAAACAAGTCTCAAACTTAAAAGAACCAAAATCTTATAAAGTGTGTTCTCCACCTTCAATGGAATGAAGCTAGAAAAATCACAATAAAATGACAGATGGAAATCTGAAAAATTCACAAACGTATAGAAGTTAAACAGCACACTCCTAAATAACCAACAGATCTACCTGGCTGGGCAGCTGGATTGGGAGATGTTGACTATAGAAGATTGTTGGTGGTAAGCCTTAGGGCTAAAATCAATGTTGGGCAGGGCCTAAGGAGCACTGTTGTGTTCAACTCTCAAATATTTCTTGGATCTGTCTTTGTCTATAAACAAACATACATTTAATGGCTTCTGAGATAAGCTCCCAATCCCATCTATAATCAAACGATTAAACTATTGTTCACTACTGCCAATTCAACTGCCCAGCTAGATGACTCCCTCAGGGTTTTGTAAGTCGAGGCGCCGTCACATCCTCTGTGCCTGGGCTGTACTGCTGAAAGCCTGCTGGCATCTCTCTGCTTCAGTGTGACACTGAGGATGACACTGTGCTGTGTGCTTAGTCCCTCAGTCATGCCCGGCTCTTTGTGACCCCATGGGCTACAGCCCGCCAGCTCCTCTGTCCCTGGGGATTCCTCAGGCAAGAACACTAGAGTGGGTTGCCATGCCCTCCTCCAGGGGATCTCCCCAACCCGGGGAATGAACCCAGGTCTCCTGCATTGCAGGCAGATTCTTTACCAGCCGAGCTATCAGGGAAGCTCCAATAAGACATTCTGTATATGCAATGCCGTATTAACTAGAACAATACATTAATGTAAACTACATTTACTTGCATTAAAATCCTTCAAGAACCAGTTAAATTTTCTCTTCTTCCAAGAATCTTACTAAACTCCTACAGTCCTCATTGATCTCTTATTTCTTTTTCTTTTTTAGATTTTCCTCCCTCCCTTTCTTCCTTTTTTCCTTCTAAAACTGTATTCTCCTTCTTCTGGGCTTTCCTAGTGGCTCAAGTTAAAGCATCTGCCTGCAATGAGGGAGACCTGGGTTTGATCCCTGGGTTGGGAAGATCCCCTGGGGAAGGAAATGGCAACCCACTCCAGTATTCTTGCCTGGAGAATCCCATGGACGGAGGAGCCTGGTGGGCTACAGTCCACGGGGTCGCGAAGAGTCGGACACGACTGAGTGACTTCACTTCACTTCACTTCTCCTTCTTCTATACCTCTATCCCCCACACACCTGGTAAAAATTATTTTGAATTCTATATTTATTATTTCCTAGTTTATTTCACAGCATTTATCATTCATGTGTATTTCCTGAAATAAAACACTGCTACATTTTGTCTTTTTTAACTTCACATAAAATAAATTATAATGTATTTGTTCTTCTGTACTTTGTTTCTTTTTCTGTCAGTTAACTTGAGTAGGAATTATATACAAGGTTCAGAAAGCAAAGCAACACAATACAAAACACTGACTAGCCTTACTCCACTCTCCCCCTCTCCGCAGTTGCAGTCAACCTATGTCTCCCTCTACCTTCTTCCTATGCTTCTATTGAATCTCTCCAGTGAAAGTAAACCAACTGTATTCTTATCCCCACCCCAACTTTTCAATTTAAAAAGGACTTAACATCATGTATAAATCTTTTCACATAATCTTACACAGAGCACTTTCTCATTTTTTTTTATAATATGCATCTGCCATAGTTTCATAACTAGTCCTCTTTAATGGACTTTGGATACTCTCTAATCTTTTACTAATACAATATTTCAGATAATAACATATGCCATTTTCCTCTGTGTGCATGTATTTCTGTAGGATAAATTCCTATAAGTAGGACTCCTGGATGAAAGGGGAAAATACATTTCTAATTTTGACAGGCATTACTAAATTGCCCTTCAGAAAAAGTGTGCTATTTTATACTTATTCAATGATATGTACCTGTTTTCCCTCTGTCTCATTAACCTTAGATTTTTGCTAATCTAATAGGTGAAAAATTCATCTATTGGATTTTGAGTTGTGTGTATTTTTTATTTTTAAGACTATTTGTCTATCTTTTCTATGAGCTAGTTTTTCATGTCTTTGGTACATTTTTCCTCTTAGAATATAGATACTTTTTCAAATTAATTCCTAACATATCAATTCCTAGAATTACATGAATAACAACTTTTTCTCTGATTTTTTATCTTTCACTTTGTGTATTATAGTTTTGCCACAAAGAAATTTTTATAAATGTTAGTTAGTTTTGTCTGTTTTAAAATAGCTCTGGGTTTTTAATCAAAGGTAGAAAGTGCATTCCTAATTTAATTTTGTCAAGATATTCTTCAATTTTTCTTCCAGTACTTACTTACATGATTTCATCTAAATCTTAGAGTTATATTTATGTAGAGTACAAGGACTGGCTCTAAGTGTATCTTTTCCTAAGTGGAGTTACCTAGTTACTCCACCCCCAACATCATGTATAAGATTTACTAGTGACTGTTCATTCATTCATTCTACATTTTGAATTCCATTGTGTAAATATGAACAACTTATTTATTTTCTCCAGTGATCCAGTGATGTTGGTTATTTATAAGCTTTGTAAATGTGCTTATAACATCTTATTTCTAAAGTCTATAGCACTTACTGTCTGTCACGTATAGCTTGCATTAACTGGATAAATGAATTGATATTTAACTGTTTCCTATTACTTATTCACTCTTTTCACACTAGGACAGGAGAAAAAGAAAACAGTAATCTTACATCTTCTCCACTGACTAGAAGAGAGATGAGCTCTCAGTAGTAAATGAATTGAGTTGAATTAAATTGAATAGAATTAGTAGCCTGCTATAGGAAGTGAAATGTAACATTATTTCCTATTATTCACCAAAAGCAGAAGCAACAGGATCAAATTAACTACATACATATTTTGAATATGTATAGCTGTTTATTTTTTAAGGTTACAGGGAACATGAATCTTAACGAGAAGCCCATTGTTATTGTTTAGTCACTAAGTCGTTTCTGACTCCTCTGTGACCCATGGGCTAGAGCCCACCAGGTTCCTCTGTATATGAGATTTCCCAGGCAAGAATACTAGAGTGGACTGTCATTTTCTTATCCAGGGGCTCTTCCCAATTCAGGGATCAAATCCACGTCTCCTGCATTAGTAGGTGGTTTTTTACCACTTAGCCACCTTGTTAGTCCAGTCAATTAATTCATTCACCTTTGATACTCTTGGAATTTTTCATGTGCATATGAATACTGATACAGATTCTGTGTGTGCTGTGTTTAATTGCTCAGTCGTGTCTGACTCTTTGCAACACCATGGACTGTAGCCTGCCAGCCTCTTCTGTCCATGGGGATTTTCTGGGCAGGAATACCAGAGTAGGTTGCCATGCCCTTCTCCAGGGGATCGTCCCTACCCAGGGATCAAACCCAGGTCTCCTGCATTGCAGGTGGATTCTTTACTGTCTGAGCCACCAAGGAAGGCCTTTTATGACCTATCAAAAACAGATGAGAAATGAGAAACGGTGGAAATTTTATTGCAGTTTCCTTTTCATGCATTCAAAAAGAACATGTTGGCCTTATTTGGTGTTATCTCTCACATCATTTTTGACTAATCCTTTTGTTTAAATGATAGGCGTCTAGGAGTTCCTACATCCTCTTATGGTAGAAGCAAATGCTTTTTAGAATGCATTCCAGGCTAGGTTTTTGCCCAGGGATTAAAAGTCTGAGTTTTAAGTGAACAAAATCTACATCTCTTTCAGAACTGTAATTGATTTTCCTCCTTACCCAGCTATTACTGCAAGTACTACACTAAAATAGTCACCAATAAGCTGGAGTCATCCCTTTTTAGGACTGATTAAACTTATGAAAAATAAATTAGTATCTTGTGTTCACACTGAAGCTTACCAGAGGCTCATATTTATACTACAGTTAAGAGGCAATCTTAAAAGTACATTTCCATTAGCAATAACATATTGAGCTCTCAGGAAATGGTATACCCAAGGAAAAGCAGTGTTTAAAAAATGAGATCTATGTACATTCTTAAGGTAAGAAAATTTATTAAATGACAATATAATAGATAGAAGGATGCTTTTCTATAAAGCAAAATCATGATTTTACTATTAAGTGATAATAGTCCATTAAGGCAAGGTGTTGTGTTATAATTTAAGTATTGATAGAATTAAAATGTCTGTGAACTTTGAGCCTACAGGAATTGCACATAGTACTGTCTGACATACAAGCCAATTTGTCTTTTTCTGTACTAAAACACTTTTCTAGAAAAACCATAATTATATTATTTAGGAAATAAACTGCTAAAATAGTTAGAAAAATGTAAGACAATAGTATCTGTTTAATTTTTCATGATACTTGTTGTAGTCCTTTGGGATTGGTATAATAAAAATACCAGAAACTGGTTGGCTTAAACAGCACACATTTCACAGTTCTGGAGGCTGGGAAATTCAAGATCAAGGCACTAGCAGATTAGGTGTCTAGTGAGAGCCTGCTCCTCCCTTTGTGTCTTCACATTGCTCAAGGGCAAGGGAGCTCCCTTGGGTCTCTTCTATAACGAGTGGTACTCAGTCATGTCCAACTCTTTGCAACCCCGTAAGTCTGCCAGGCTCTTCTGTTCATGGAATTTCCCAGGCAAGAATACTGGAGTGGGTTGCCATTTTCTCCTCCAGGGGATCTTCCTGACCCAGCGATTGAACCCGTGTCTCCTTCCTCTCTTGCATTGGCAGGCAGATTCTTTACTACTGTCATTTGAGAAACCCTCTTTTATAGGGACATTAATCCCATTTAAGAGAGTTCTACCATCATGACCTAATCACTTCTCAAAGGTCCCACCTCTTACTATTACCGCATTGGGGGTTAGATTTCAACATGAATTCTGGGGGGATGCAAGCATTTAACCTATGGCAGTGCTCATGGTTTTTTGTTCCTGCCGATGAGCAAAACTTTAAAAAGCCCTCAGTACTTATTCCTAAAAGGTATCATTCTATCCAGGGAGCATGCTGCCATAGACCATAATTCCACAAATACCATTCAGCCCTCACTGAATTTGCCCACAAGGAAATATTTATTCTAAAAATGATGTAAAATTCTCCATTGCAAGAAACACAGGGATTCCTAGCCAATGACTTCAATAAACTCCAATGCTCTAATGTCTCATGCTTTTATTTTACAGCCCTATCCTTTACATCACATTTTCCTTGTTTGCCTAGGAAAGTAGTGAGCATTTAGCATTATTATTAATGTTTAACACTGACTTGTGGAAGAAACAGATAATAGCTTCGCTTTCTGCTTTTTACATCATTTCTAAATTCATCCAGCAATTCAAGAGGGATTACTCAATGCTCTAGGTTTAGGTTAAAAGTAAATCTTGCTAAATTTTGGTGAAATAGTGATGGAGTTCTTGTTATCAAAACAACAAAAGAAAAAAAATATCCCTAGAATTGAAAAATGATTATGCCAGTATTTCCCTTAAGATTATAAGGGACTTAAATAGATAATAACACCTTGTGACTCCTTAGTTTAATAAGAAAAGAAAACTTGATTGATCATAGATCATTTCCAGAATTTCTCAAAATTAAACTTGTAAAGAAGAGTCTTATTTTACTTGGTTATGAAAGATGTGAACTGGAACTATCTGTTGCCTTGTCACTGGTAACATGAAGAAGCTTTGTAAGGGAATGAATTTGAAATACTGCAAGGGAGAGAGGGAAGAATTCTAATGAAGTCAATAAACCCAATTGGGTTAAACTAGTTCAAATTATGTTTCTGTCCTATGCTACCTAGATAATGGCAAATCATTGAGAAATTACTATCTGGAAAATGGGGTCTTGCAAAGGAAAGGCCTTAATATGTGAATCTATTGGGAAGGGAGACAATGGTGAGATACAATCCATTGAAAATGATATTAAGAAAGTTAGTTAAATTTATTTCCAGTTTTCTATTAGGACACAGGCCATGGACACCAAGGCTGTTACTTAAAAGAATTCCAAAACAAATGTCAGGGTATCGGAGGGTGTGGGTAACATCTTGCAGTCTTCATAAGCTATAAGGCAGAGATAAGCTAGGATCCAAAGCTGGATCATCAGAAAGAAGAAAGGATCCCTTGGTATCAACCAACAGTGTCAGTGTTGTTAAGAGAAGTACTGTCTACCTGTTGCTAGAAATCCAAAATAGCAGAAATCAAAAAAACACATACAAAGATGAAACACTTTGCTCATACAAAGATGAAACACTCTGTCTAATACTGAAAGTAGTGTGTTGGCTTAGAGAGTTGCTTTCAGGAGGAATCAGAGAAATGGGGAAGATTTTATCCCACATGACTCACCAAATGATCTCCTGTGTCCTCACTGTTAGGTTACTCTCCAAAAGTCTCATTTCAAGATGCAGTAACCTGGAATCAGTCCTGTGGCAAGGTGAAGCTTTCTATTTCTCTGACTGTTTGAGGACAGTGACCTAGAGCAGGCAATTAAATTGAGGTTAGAGGGGTAGACAGAAAACCAAACTTATTGCTCAGAAATCAAATCTATGACTTAAGGCTAGAGATGCAAAGATTTCACTTAAAAAGGGTGGCAGATTGTATCCAAAGATGACCATAAAAATATTTCCCATGCCACATTCTTACTGTGTGATATTTACATCCTTCCTATTGTACAGTTAAGTCTACGACACCATGACCTTGAGGGGACCTTTGTAACTATATTGATCAACAGAATTTAGTGAAATTGATGCCATGAGACTTATGAGGCTAGTTTAGAAAAAATGTCAATCACTTTCGCCTTGCTCTCTTGAGATGTTTATTCTTAGAACCCAGCTACCACATGTGAAGAAGTTCAAATCAGCCTATGCCGAAAGAACACATGGAGAGATCATTTGTAGATGTTTTTACTGATAATCCTAGTCACCAGCCATCATCAACTAGACACATGAAGCACCTTCAGATTATTCTAACCCTAAGCACAGAGACAACCCCAGGTTTCAAGTCTTTCAGCAAACAAGCCTTTCCTATGCGTGTGGTCCCCAAGACCACTCTCAGGCTCAATGATTCAGTAGAAAGACTCACAGAACTCAGAAAAACTGTTAAACTCATGTATGATTTATTACAGTGCAAAGATAGATTAATTTCAGCAAAAGAAAAAGACACACAGAGCAGAATCCAGGAGAGACGTGAATTTCTAGTTGTCTTCTTTCAGTGGAATTACAAGGACAGCACTTACTCCTAGTGATGATGTGTGACAATATTCAGGAAATATTGCCAGCCAGAGAAACTCACCTGAACCTTGGTGTCCACTGTTCCACATAGACGTGGGGTGTCTGTGTGACGGACCTTGGTCACTCAGTCTATAGCCACCCGAGAGGTCAAACTGATACAGCACAGCCCATGAGTCACATTTTTAAATGATCTAGTACATCTTAAGTCTCCAGATCTATAAGTGCATTTTTCTGAGGCAGGATACTCCAAAAGTTTAGAGGTTATCTCCTAGGTGACAATCAAAGCCAATTTTATATTTGGAACTTGCAGGGCTTGAACAACTGATATCCATTGAGTTCACCCTCTACTGAGTGTGAGGCTAGTTCAGAAAGATGCCAAGCACTTCCACCTTACTCTCTGGGACCTTGGAATTCAGCTACCATGCTGTAAGGAAGTTCAAACTAACTCAGGCCAGAAAGAAGAAAAAAAGAAATCATAGAGAGGCCGTATTCAGATGTTCCTGCTGGTAGTGCTGGTCAATATCTATCATTAATCATACATGTGAAGACATCTCCAGAGAATTTTGTTCCCCAAATATTTTGTCATCCTTAGCCTTTAAGACTTCCAGCTGAAGTCCCAGAAATCATGGAATAAGACTTTCCCACTATGATCTCTCTAAATTCTTGACCCACATAGTTTCTAACCCTACTAAAATGGCTGTTTTAGGCAGCTAACTTCAGGCACTGGAAGTAGGGTCCTGCCTCCTTCCCCACCCTGCCTCACACATGCAAAAAAATCTAAAAGATCTTACACTGGCTTTGGGAAGAAGTGAGAAGAAACTCAAGGGCCTAAGTATACTATTTGAAAGTCTAAAGGGATTCCAGGCGACAGTTATCTAAAGCTAAAGAGGGCTGTCAGTGAGTTTTTAAAGGAAAGTATGAAAGTGTTACTAGAAACTGGAGGAAAGAAAGCAGTTGTTATGTAGTGGTAGAAAATTTGCCAAGACTGTTGTCTGTAGTAATGTATAAAACAGAAAACACCTAGAACTGGACAACTGGAGAATACTGAAAGTGCCACCTGGCTTCTTTTTACTCTCTATGATAAAATGTGAGAAGAGAGATGAACTAAAGAATGAAATGCACTGTTTAATAAAAAAGGGACTGGTACTTTCTGGGTTCAAAAGTAAAACTGTTTCACATAACCAACATTTCCATATGTCTAACAATTTTTAAATTAAGTATTGAGAAATTGTTCCTTGGTGAATATCAAACCCAGGGTGCTGTATAACACTCTTTGTTAAGATAGCAGAGAGATTTAACAGATTAACACATATATAGTCTCTTAGACAGATGGAAGGCCCCCTGAGGATCTTAAGGGTGTGCCTCAGATATTGTCTGCATTTTAAAGTGTTTCTAAGAATACTAAATATAATATCTTATGGAAATTTCACACTGGAAGGACAAGATAAAGAAAGGATGCTATCAGAGAAGTTTGTGGATGTGGCTTTGGCTTAACAGAATATATTACACATTGGCACATAAGAAACACAAATGGTTTTTCAAATAATTATAAAAGCTTGAACTGAAAGGGAAAATTCAGTACAAAATGCTAAAAAAGGCCTTTGGACTCCTATCTTTTGCATTCAGGAAGCAGGTTGAGAAAATGTAAGTCATTATGCAAGCATGGTGTGCTCTTGGCAGAAAAAGAAGAATGCATCAGAGAGCAAAGCCAAGATTCCAGAGTGGAGTCAAGATCCATGAAGAACAATTGCCAGGGGACAGAAATGAGTGCCAATCAAGGAAGTCCCAAAATGGTACTGGCCAGGTTTCAGAATTGCTATGGAACAGCGGTTATGTGTCTCCTGTTTTACACATCACTGAAGGGGACTGTCTACACCAGGTATTCTAGGACTCGCCCACTATACACTAAGTACGTGTGAGGCACAGATATCTTGTTTCTTTAGTTCAGAGTTTTTCAGATCAAGAGGAATTGTACTCAAGGAGCTGTAACCAATTAGCTGCACTTGAGGGGTATCATCCACATCTGGACTTGATGTGGATGACAGAGACTAGACTTTGTACTGAGGAGACCTGAGGATCTGAGAGAATGACATAGTTATATCTGGCATGTGAAGGAAGGTGAGTTTTTCTGATGAAGGGTAGGTGGTAGAAGATTATATTTTCCAAAGAAGATGGCAACAATATCTCCTATTTTATATACTCTTCTTAAACTGTGATTTGGATACTCCTCTCATCAAGGTGGGGTCTATGTCTCTTCCCCTTAAAACTGAGCAGATGTTTATGATTATCTCAAACAACAGTATGATAGAAGTGGTTCTACTGGATGAGGTCCACAGCCGGAACATTAAAAGAAGCCATGAATCCTACCTAACTCTCTTGGAACACTTGCTTTTGAAACCCAGTCACCAAGCTGTAGAGAAGCCCAAGCAGCTCAGAGAGGCCCTAGCTGGAGAGGAACTGAGGCCTCCCCCACCCACAAACATCACTGCGGTCCACGCTGAGAGCCAGCACTAGCGTGCCTGTCGTGTAAAGCCACCCTGCAGCATGTCTCGTAGTATTCAGTCATCTCAGCTGATGGTGCAGTAGAGACGGGGGATTCGGGCCTTTCCTGCTCAAACTGCAGGTTTGGGAGCAAAATAAATTTGTTGTTCTTGTTGTTTAAAGCTATTAAGTTTTAGGGTGGCTTGTTACACAGAGATAGATAATAGACTTCCAGAATCTTTTTAAAGCTGAGTGGATCTCAGCTGGGGATAGTTTTGCTCCACAGAACACATCTGACAATGCCTGGAGATAGTTTCGGTTGTCACAATTGAGGAGGGATGATATTGGCATCTAGTGGGTTAAAGCCAGGAATGCTATTTAACATTCTATAATACACAGGACAGCCCCCTGCAATAAATCATTATCTGGCTCAAAATGTCAGTGATCTCGTGGTTGAGAGATAGTCAGACATAACTAGCACTTTGACTTGTCTTAGCACACAGTACCTGAGACATGAAGTCTTCTCAATCTTCTTTCATCACAGGTCAACCTTCTGAAAGCCATCAACTAGATTTTATTTGGGTTTCCCAGGTGGCACTAGTGGCAAAGAAACTGTCTGCCAATGCAGGAGACATAGGAGACTGGGGCTTAATCCTTGGGTCGGGAAGACCCCCTGGAGGAAGGCATGGCAATCCACTCCAGTATTCTTGCCTGGAGAATCCCATAGACTGAAGAGCCTGGCAGGCTACAGTCCGTAGGGTCACAAAGAGTCAGACACAACTGAAACAACTGATCACACACACAAAATGTCATTGGTCAAATGGTTGAGAGATGCTGATTTAAAGTTCCCCTGAAATAAAAATGACAGGCATATTCTTAAGTCTCAAGCCTGGCAAAAGGTGGTGTTTTATCCCAAACATCTCAGTCCTCCAAAAAGCTGTTCTTGTGCTAGCACAGCTTTCCAGAAGGAAATCCTCAATCAATGCCTCTTTAGAAATTCATTTTAGGGAACAATGGATAAGGAAGAGTTTTCCAGAAATGATAATCCAGTGCATCTAAAGTAGAAGACAAGGAACTAATGCCACTGACAGTAAATTTAGTGCTTATATTCTCAATTCTGCAAGATCTAGAGCTGAGTGTGGAAGAAAGGTCACTGATTGCTTCTGCTTTTTCCTAGTAACAGTTTTGTTGTGACTATGTTGCTTTTGTTCTCCCACTGTAATGGGTTATATTATGTACCCCCCCCCAACCAAAATTCATATCCACCCAGAACCTCAGAATATAACCTTATTTGGAAACAGAGTTTTTAATAGATGTAATGAGTTAAGATGAAGTCATATCAGATTAGTGTGCATGCTAAATTGCTTCAGTTGTGGCCAACTCTTTGCCATCCTATGAACTATAGCCCACCAGGCTCCTCTGCCTATAGTTGCCATGCCCTCCTCCACGGTATTTTCCCGACCCAGGGATCGAACCCATGTCTCTTAAGCCTCCTGCATTGGCAGGTGGGTTCTTTACCACTAGTGCCACCTGGGAAACCCCATACCTCACTAGGCTTGGCCTTAAATCCAATGACTGGTGTCTTCATGAGAGAGAGATGAGAGATTTAGACAGAGATACAGAGAAAACAGCCAAGTGAAGATTCCTCAGGAAGGGCTCATGAGACCTGTATTTCCTAAATTCTATGTTTATAGAAGTCTTTGCCCTTTAACTTGAAAGTTATTTCATATAAAATCCTTGGTTTACACTTTTTCTTGAATAAATTAAAATGTTACTCTACCCTCTTCTGATCTAGAGGATTGCTAAAGAAAAAGTGCAACGTTAATATAATTGTTTTCCCTTTTAAGTCACATCCCTTCCTAAAGCTGAATACCCAGAGGATTTTCTTTTCTATTCTTCAAAGTCCAGTAACTTTACTAGAATATGTCTTGTGTTGGTTATTTTGAGTCAATACCTGAGAATACTCAGGTATGCAATATGATCTTTCAATATCTGGTTTCATACCATTTTTTTAACTTCGGAAAGTTTTCTTGAGTCACCATTTTTTAGTGTTTGTTCCTTTGGTTTTCATCTTCTATCATCCACGTACTTGATCTCATCATCTTTTTGATATTTGCTAGTTTCTCTAGAATATATTTGCCTTCATTACTTTAAAAAAATTTTTATTTAAATTGAAGGATAATTGCTTTACAATATCGTTCTGGTTTTTCCCTCACATTGGCACGAATCAGCCATAGGTATACATATGTCATCAATTTTTGATTTTTTAGAAAGAAGAATTTTTACTATCCATTGGTTGTAGGCATTATCAGTTTTAAGGCATAGTATTCTTTTTAGTTTAGCCTTCATCTATGTAATATTATTTTCTTCATTTCTAATTCTTTCCTGAATTCTATTACCTCACTTACAAGTTTTTCTAATTCTAATCTGTGTGATCCTTTCATGACATGCATTAACTTTTTGATGTCTTTAATTTGTTTTCAAGTAATACAGTTTTGCTCTGTTTTGTGGACACATCTTTCTGATGTACTGTAGGGAAGTTATTTTGCTGTTTGCTCTCTTTTTTTACAAGTTTGTATTGGATTTGACCTTAATAACTTACTGTTACCCATTTTTATGTGACATTATTTTCCTAAACTTATACAATGAAGTAGAGTTTAGAAAACTGTGTCCAACTTCAGAGAGCTCCATCCTCCCTTGTTTTTATCAAGCGCTAACAAATACAACAGGATTTTGGAGATTTCCTGACTCCATTTCCTTTTCTGGCTGCTGAGCACTTGAAATGTGGCTAGTATGACTGAGAAGTCAAATTTTAAGTTTTAATTGATTTTAGTTAACCCAATTAATTGAATTTTAAATAATTACATGTGGTTACTGGCTACTACATTGGAGAGAGCTCCGTTTGCCTTTTACTTTCCATTGTTTCTTCTGCCCCAACCTACTTATTCTGATTTACCTTGACAAAGTTTCTTATTGTGGGACCCTCTCCTAGAAAGAAGTCCTAGTGGGTGAGTTATGAGATATCACAGGGTAAGATTAATTCAGCCCCTTCAGTCACATTTCACTGTTTCAGCTGCTGTTTGAAATTTGGCCTTCAGTGTTTCAAAATGGATACCTGGAGGAGAACATCTTGAATTTTTCTGGTGTCCATCAGACACCAACTTATTGCTTCTCTCCCTCTCCTGTCAGAATTTTTTATACATGCATGTCTTGTGGCTCTTGTTGGCTTGTCTTTATCAGTCGTGTTTTTGGATTTATGGAGATACCTTGCCAGTTTTATTGTAAAGGCTGTCCATGGCTTTTGATTTTGCTAACCAGTTGATCAGTTTTTTGTGGTTTTTTTTTTTTAATGTAGATTTTTTAAGCAGACTGAAAAATTACACTGCCAATGATCCATGTTCCTAAAATGCTTTGAATAATATATTTTTAGATAAGGTTTTTCAATTAAGAAATATGTCATGATCATCATGGAATATTTTTTAAAGGAAAGAAGGAATTCCCATGGACCCATCAATCAGAGACAAACCACTGCTAACATTTTATGAATTTTCCTTATGTTTCTTTTCTGTGCATATTTTTGCACAGTTGTGAGCACAGTCTATATACCATTCTACTTTCTATTTTGTTCCTATAACATTATGATTGTTTACTGTTAGAAAAAATTAATATAAACTTATCATGTGAATCATACATTATTTCCCTAGCCAAACCCCAGTGTTTGGTCAATTAAAAATTTTTTTTACAGGGAATAATTTGCTCTGAAAAAATATTTGTATCCCCATAGAACAATGTGTAATCCATACAAGCTGCTAATGAGCAATAATAGCTAAGTCAGTAGCACAGGAGTTCCTCTAACAGGTGTTAATAAATTATGAACATTTGCTAAAGAGGCCACCTGGGACTACATTAATAATTGAGGAGACAGGTATCTTTACCTTGGAAATTTACCTTACCTGGTGTAGAAAACTTTCCTATTGGTGTTTCCTTTTCCTAGTGTTTTTAGAATGTTGACTGTGTGTGTGTTTATACGTACATGTATATACGTAGATGTTTGTGCCTGTGTGTTTATAACCAGTCATCTGTACCTCCAGCCCAGATGTCTCTCTTGACTGCCAAACTCAGATCCAATCGGCCTTGCAAAATCATTACATACAAATGAAACTCATCTTAAGGTGGGAAACTTCCCACCTCAAGGAGAGATTCACAGCCATTGTACAAGTCACCAAAACAGATTCCTAAGAGTGACTCTTAGGAATGCTCATCCTTCCTCCCTTCGAGTCAATCACTCAATTCCAATATTTTCTACTTTATTAAAATCACTGGTTACTCCTTTAATTCTCTATGTTGCTGCCTCAGTTTGTCCCATAGCCTATTTGCTATGGGATACAGCTTTTACTCTCCAAGTTTACTTTCTGTTAAATTCAATGAGAATTTGACCCTTTTCTACAGCTGGACATTGTTGATGAATTCCTTCTTGAATTTCTTCTCTTGGTTGTTGGGAACTCTAATTTTTTTTTTCTTACTAACTAACCTTTATTTCCTTTCTGTGCTTTTCTTGCTCAACTTTGCTCAATTGAGGTCATTGATATGCTCTCTTATTTTGCTATATCCCATGTTGATCTTTTCCATCTATGTCTTTCAATTATTTATCTATGTAAGATATTGACACCTAAATCACCATTATACTCCAGTTCTCATCTCTAAGGTTAATATTTGGATACTTCAGTATCCCAACCTCAAACCTAATTATTAAAATCTATACACTTTATCCTCATCCCACTCCCAGGAAAACACAACTAAACAAAACACAGCCTATCATCCTATATTTTCCTTTTTCCAGAACCACCTACAAAAATGAGCAAGCCAGAAACATGTGTATTATCTTCTACTCATTTTTATGTCATCAATTACTTCTTGTCATCAAACAATGCCAGTGCTAATTCCTTAGTATCTCTTATAGCGTAACACTTGAACAGCTAATAAGAAATTGGAACCTAATCCTCCTAACCTAAAACTTATCTACCTCAATGTTACTTTCTATATAATTGGCTCAGTAAAGTTTCCAGGTAGATATCACTTAATTTCAACTAGCAAATGATACACAAAGTGAAGCTAGGAGGTTTGGGAGGGAAGAGAGAGAGAAGGGCAAAATATGACGCTAAAAAGTTTCCAGATATTTTCTTTAGTGTTGTTTCTCAAATTTCACAAAATAAGCCCAAAATTTATGTTACAACATTGTTTGATGTCTTATTTAAACTGTTTCACTGGACATTTTCCATCTGTTAAGCTCCCTGAAAGAGACCAAATTGCCTTGTCATAACTAAACCTCATGTTCATTGGAGTTTACATTGGGTAAAATTTGCAGGAGCCCAAATATTGTAGCATGGTTGGGAAAACGGCTTGGAAAAGTTTTAATTAAACTGAGTGAGGAGAAAAATTCATGACCATCTTGGTCATTCCATTTTTAGTTTATTAATAGAATAAGAAAAACATCACATCATAAATCACTGCTCTGTTTGTTACTGAACTGAACTTGGATATGCTCATCCAATACCAGACAAAGCTAAGCTACTGACACCAGGTTGTGGTGAAGCAAACTGTAGTGTTTACTGCAAAGGCACCAAGCAAGGAGAACAAGCAACTAATGCTCAAAACATTAAAATTCCCCAGTGGTTTTTAGGGGAGGGTTTTTAAAGGCAGCATTTGGGGTATGGGTTGTAGGGCACCTGACCAGCTTGTGCACAATTCTCTGACTCGACAGTGGTGAAGTAACAGCATGCTATTTCAGGAATCCCAATCGTCAACCTTCTTAACTCCAACTGGTCTGGGCCCTACATGATGGTGGTCCATCTGGTTGGAGTGGGGGCTGGTTCCTATAAAATCAGTACAAGGATATGGCTCAGGATACTATCTATAGCACTGAAGGAAGAAACTAAAGGTCCTTGGCTTTACTTTACAACTAAACCATTATTATTTAGTTTCATTTGACTGTTTTCCTTTGTTTTTGCAATTTCTCATTTAACTGATTAAATTTGCTTTTGGGAACTTGGGAAAAGCCTAGGAAGTTAATGTTCTTCTACAAACAAAAGGCAGGGGACACCAGGGGTCTGTTCATGGGAAGGTCCTAGGGGTTGAAAACGTTAGCTAAAATGAATTTGGGTTTTTTTCAGTTACCAAATTTCAAGAGGTAAAGGGGAGAGAGGGCTTCCTTTGTAGCTCAGTTGGTAAAGAATCTGCCTGCAGTGCAGGAAACCTGGGTTTGATTCCTGGGCCAGGAAGATCCTCTGGAGAAGGAAATGGCAACCCCCTCCAGTATACTTGTCTGGAGAAGCCCATGGACAGAGGAGCCTGGCAGGCTACCCTCCATGGGGTTGCAAGAGTCAGACATGACTAAGCGACTAAACCACCACCACCACCACCAAAGGGGAGAGAAATGCGGACCTAAATAGTTACACAATTTGGGACTTTTTCCCTTTTAAAAGTAGATGCAGATTAGGTGGTCACTTGCTATCTAATCATTACAATTTTCTATCATTACCATGAACAGAGGGGGGAAAAAAAAAAGGACTCCCTTCTTTTAATTAGTCAAAAGGTTGTTTTTTTCCATCCCAAATATGCTGAAGACACTGCTTAAAGACTCATGAGCTTTAGCTCTGTCCCCAGGAGACTAAGAAATTGGGCAGGTCCCTACACCTCTGGGGTCCTCAGTTCCCTGCAAAGTGAGAAAGTTGTACTCAATAATCCCTAGAATTCCTTTCAAGTCCACCAAACCAACAGTATTCATTGCAATTGCTCCTGAACGAGGCCATGATATGGATCCAAATCTAGAGCTGCAGCGCTGCTTGTTATGCCTATACTGCTTCATCAAAGCCTGAGGCACAAGAGCAACCTTACATCATTTCACGCAACAGGGACAAAGGGCGAGCCTCTCCCCCCAAAGGAATGGTGTAAGTTATCTCTTTAATGGTTCACATTATCCTCATTTTTGAACTAATAAATGCTCAGAAAACCCATATAACCATCTTCATTGGCTGTCTGAGACAAGGTTTCCTGCCAGTGCTTGGGATATTGGAGAAAAGTATTTAACCAAGGGCCATTTCCACAACTCAACAGTGAAATTATAGAGTGCAATCAATGCCCATCACGAAGATCCCTAACAATCCCCACAACTTCTTCTCTCTCTCTCTTTTTTTTTTTTTTTTTTTTGCTCTGAATTCATATTTAAAGTCCCAAGCAAAACAGGTACAAGTTGACTGAATGGAAAAGGCTCTTCCTCATTTCAGCTGGAGGCAGCCTGGGCTCCAATTTCTGGGGAGCAGGTAGTAAGGACGCCCAGCGGAGCCTCAGACACCAGCTCGGGGCCACCCGACGGAGCTCCGCAGGGTACCGCCCCGAACGCGGCCCCGCCCCTCACCTTGCTGGCGCCGCGCTCGGCCGCGAAGGTGCGTGCGGCGCTCGGTGATTGGCGACTGCCCGGCGGGGCCCGGCTGCCATTGGCTGTTTGGGCCTCTTTGTTCCCGGTCCCCGCCGCAGGCCGGCGGCAGCCTACTTGGGGGCGGAAGTTTGACCGTGCCGGGCAAGTGTCTGCGGCGGTGGCGCCGGTGTCCCGGCACGTCTCCAGTCCCCGCAGCGCTGCCAGTCGCCAGGCGATCCTGGGCGTGATATCCCCGACAGGAGGAGAACCCCCTCTGACACACAGACATGGACCTGGAGGCCAAAGTGAAGAAGGTAGGGTGGCTGGCAGCAGCCGCTTCACCTGCGCGGGGCGCCGCCCCTGACTACCAGTGGCTGGCGGGGCGCAAGGGCCGTCAGGCACGAGCGGAGTCGGGATCTGCGGCGCCCCGGGCCCCAGTACCCGGTCCTTCGGGTAGACGGGGTGTCCGCTGGCTCTACTGACTCCTGAAACCCAGGAGCGACAGAGGGTCGCGCGCGAGGGCGGGCGCGGGACATTTCTCCCTGTCTAACCAAGTCCAACGGTTGGAGGTGTTTAAAACTTTTCCTTAAGGTGTTTCGGCTGGGCCTGTGCTTCCCTAGAAGAAAAGAGTGAGGTTAGGGCGAGTTCGGGCGAAACCATGACACTACTTCTTCCTGTCTCAGGAAGCTGAACTTTATTAAGTCTTTGTGGTTTGGGGTCACTGATGAGACTTTTGACAGCTCAGACCTCCTCCCTTCCCAGCTAGGCATTCAGAGGCTCTCTAGAGTGAGCGTTGATTTAACGTGCTTCCTTCACAGCAGCGGCTGGTGATGGCGTTGAAAGGTGAAGTTTTTGGGGTTGTTTTTTGTTTTTCCTTTTTGTCTCTCTTTGGTCATTCATTACTTGACTTCCAAAGCACTGCCTTCCTCTTCCAAAGAAAATGTTCTCCTTCTTTGGCAACTAGTCCCAAAGGACAATTGTCAGCGGTGGTTTACCTCCAGGTGTCGTTTCCTGACTGGAAACTGAGGCCCTCCGGGCTTCAGGACCCACTACCTGAGCCGCTCCGGGATTTCAGGTGACTCGCGTTTCCTGGGCGAAAAGGGTGGGGACCAGACTCAGAGGGAATGCTGATGTCACATTCCAGTGTAACGTTCTGTGTGAAAGGTCGTCTCATTCCAGGGAATTGCTTATATTTACTTTGCAGTAAATTTAAGCTAGTTTGCTCCTTATCAAATAAGGAAGGAAGTTCTGTTGAGAGTAAAGGGGGGTAAAATAAGAGAACCGAATTTTCTTCTCTTGCTCATTGTGGGTTATCAACATTGCCATTACTTCATCTTCTAAAAACAAGGTTTCTGACCTAAGCATTAGTTCTGTTTCATGCCCAGAATTGGATTTATGAAAATATATGCAAGTGCAAAATATTAGATTAAAATATTAAAAAATAATAGGTTAAAATATTAAAAAAATATTAGGTTAAAAGTAAAAAGCCTGAAGTGGGGGAAAATACAGGTTTGCCCCTTACGACTAGACTCAGCATCCAAAAGGGAGTTCAAGAACAGGAAAACGTCAATTCTGAGAGTACAGTGATTGAATTCTATTGTCTTCTAGTTTGGTTTCTTATTCTTTTCTTTGCTTTTAGATGACACTAACATTTTTTGTTAATCTTGCTTGCTACTAGGAAAGCATTTTGTTTGCCCCTTAATTAGCCTTCTATTGATGAACCCTGCTTATTTTGTTTTTCATGTGGGAAACAGTGGGTAATTTAGTACTTGTCTAAATTTTTTTTTTTGGGGGGGGTCTTATCTATGCTTAAACATAGTGCTTCAGAAAAGACTTTTTAAATGCCCAGATCCTTTGAGAGGGAGGGATGAATGGGTGAAACCATTCTGTATGCTACTGTAAATGTGAATACATGTCATTATATATTTGTCAAAACCCACAGAATGAACACCAAGAGTGGACCCTAAATAAACTATGGACTTTAAGGGATGATGATGGGCTAGTGTAAGTTCATCAGTTGTAGCAAATTATCACTTTGATGTGGGATATTGATAATGGGGGGGGTCTGAAAGGGGCTAGGGAGATATATGGGAATGCTGTATCTTCTGCTAAATTTTGCTGTGAGCCTAAAAGTGTTCCGGGGGAAAAAAAAATGCTCTATTTAAAAGGAAAAAACAAACAGTAACATTCAAAAGTGATTTTGAAATTATTTGGGACAAGAAGTAATTCTGAGGGAGAAAGTTCAGAGTTAAGAATTAGATGTGTTAGCAAGGGAAAAATCCAGACATTATTTATACACAGTTTCCTTAGTTTCAGAATGTGGATTATCATAAATAATGGTCTTGATATATGGTGTAATTTTTCTCCAGCATCTTCCCTTTACTTTAAAAGGTTATCTTTTCAACAGAGAATCTTATCCTTCTCTCTAATCCTCCTCCTCCTCTTCCCCCAGCCCCAAGGAAAAGGATTCCATAAATTTAAAATTTGTACAGACAATACCATGACAGTAACAAATCCTTGTTTCACTGCCTTGTCATCGCTGGTGATTCTCAGGGCAAAGTCCTCAGCTAGTAAATTGGAAAGTAAAAGATCCCAAAGATGTCCAATCTGATTGCCAACATACCCTCTCTGTGTCTAGGTAGGACCCTTGACAGATTAATGTTCTGTGTATTTGTTAGAATGTTACCCAGTACAAAGAATTTAGAGGTCCCAGGAATACATTTCATAATCTCAAAAAGAAACTTGCATTCCCTTTAGAAATTGTTTTCTAACACATGAGAAGAAGGAAACATTACAAGATCATCTATTTTGGTATCTAGATAATTTTCAGGTCTCCCTTCTTTTTGACTTGAGTATACAAAAAAACTGATAGTTTGAATATACCTTTTAAAAATCATAGCTGAAAGTTGAAATAAAGACACAGCCATTTAAGTAAAACTAAATTTGACTTCTGTTTAAGATACATGGCATTTTTTCCCTTTTAAAACCCTTTTACTGTTGTTTTCATAAGAAATTTTCTCCAGGCAGATTACAAATGTTACTTTCCCATTAACATTTCATGTAAAAAGAATTAGAGTGTTATCTTTATTTCACATCCAGCTAGGTGGATGATGTTATTATAAGGTTCTTTGTTTTTAAAAGGAGAACTTGCGTGTCCATATCATTGGCATAAATTTGGATTAATGACCAGTTAAAATACACCATCAGAAAGGCAAGGCATTTTTATAATTAGATTTTACTATATTGTGTTTGAGAGAAGTGAGCTATTGCTAGGATGTGAGAGCTAGTTTGGTTATACAGAGCTTTTGTTTTAATAATATTTTAGAGTAGAATTTGACTTTTACATCTTTGCCCTTTCTTTGGAGTTACTTGTCTAGATCTCTTCCTTATGTCTTGTGTCTCTTCATTATAATTGACTTTGTGTAAGTAGAGCCTGTGTCTGCTTGGAAAAAGCAATGACCTTTGAGATACAGAAACAGAGTCTCATTTTGTGGTGAATGCTAAATCATGGCCCACAGCCAGCTGTTTTCCTCTTTCCTTTCTGTGTTACTCTCCCCTGAGAATCACTTTTTTCCCTTTAAAAACATACCAGAGAGAAAGAAAACTATAGTAATTTCCCTTATGCTGCCTGGAATTGCTATAGAGCTTTTAATTTTACACCTTATTCATTGTTTGCCTCCTTTCTAACCTCCATCTTTTGATCCTTCCTGATGTCTTCTGTATTTTTCCTGTAGGACACTTTTCTTTGTTTCTTTAATTTTAAAAAGATGAGATTTTAAAGATTACAGAGTCACTAAAATATCCCGTTTCTCAGCATCCAAACATGTTCTGAAAGCTTCTGTCATTTGCTGAAAAATCAAAGTGAAATCATGTGATTGCAGTTGGAAAGATAACTGAACCACGAAGATTATTTCCATTAGAAATTAGAATGAACCTTTTCTCTTAGGGTGGTCCTTGACTGAAGTGGAAAAGGCAAGTAAATGGTGACCTGGAGGTTCAAATCTACAGTTGAATTCTCTGCTTGAAGCCATTCTTGCTGAGAATCATTGGCAAGACTTGGGGTAATGGGAGGGCAGGGTGCTTCCAGGGCTTTACGTTAGAGGCAGTTACTCTCTCAGAACAAGTACAGAATAAAGTGTTCCTCAGCAGGGCTTTTATCTCTTTTAACCCATAGTGTGAGTCATTACATTAATTGGATATGAAAAGTTACTTTTTCTAACTTGCTTTGAATATTGGTTTGAATAGAACTGTAGTAGGTTTTCTGTTGACTTTGTTCCTTAATGCTATCCTATGAAGTTGAATTAGGGGTTTATGTCTCTACTGGCGGTCAAGCTGTGTACCATCACCTCTCTCCTTGACTTTGTTAGCTAACCTTCAATAATACTAAATATTACTAATCCAAGACACATTCCTCACCCTACCTGCCCCCTTCTCCCCACAACACACACATCACTCTCCAGTTAATTGTTCTTCTTGTTACTAGCTAGATGGAAAATCTCTTTCATCTATATTCCCAAAGCATGTTATCATAACTCTTAGCACACTCATTACTTTTTCCCTCTAGATTATAGTCTTTTTCTTATCTAGATCGCAAGCTTCTTGAGAGCGAAATTCATATCCTATTTATACTTGTATAGTTATTTTGTTTGCTATTCAAAGCAATTTACGAAGCAGACTAGCTTCATTTTAAGGGTAAGGAAACTAAGGCTTAGATAGGTTAGTCTAAAACTGGCAGAATGTAACTATGATCTTGCACCATAGTCTTCATAATCCATGTGACTCCATCACATCACCTAGCCTGAGTCATCTGATACCCTTGCTTTGATTATTGCATGTATGTTGAATGAAGTACCCTAATATAAAAGAGAAATAACTTAAGATGCATTTCAGCATTTTTATTCATTTAAAGGAATTATATTGGAGAAATGGTTTGTATTCCAATAAAATTACCACTCTACTGGTTTTCTATATTTTGTTTATACATTCAGTTCAGTTCAGTTCAGTCGCTCAGTTGTGTCCGACTCTTTGCGACCCCATGAATTGCAGCACACCAGGCCTCCCTGCCCATCACCAACTCCTGGAGTTTACTCAAACTCATGCACATCGAGTCGGTGATGCCATCCAGCCATCTCATCCTCTGTTGTCCCCTCCTCCTCCTGCCCCCAATCCCTCTCAGCATCAGGGTCTTTTCCAATAAGTCAACTCCTCGCATGAGGTGGCCAAAGTATTGGAGTTTCAGCTTCATCATCAGTCCTTCCAATGAACACCCAGGACTGATCTCTTTCAGGATGGACTGGTTGGATCTCCTTGCAGTCCAAGGGACTCTCAAGAGTCTTCTCCAACACCACAGTTCAAAAGCATCAAGTTTTTGGCGCTCAGCTTTCTTTATAGTCCAACTCTCACATCCATACATGACCACTGGAAAACCATAGCCTTGACCAGATGGGCCTTTGTTGGCCAAGTAATGTCTCTGCTTTTTAACATGCTGTCTAGGTTGGTCATAACTTTCCTTCTAAGGAGTAAATGTCTTTTAATTTCATGGCTGCAGTCACTATCTGCAGTGATTTTGGAGCCCAAAAAAATAAAGTCTGACACTGTTTCCACTGTTTCCCCATCTATTTCTCATGAGGTGGTGGGGCTATATGTTACCCATGGTCATATGTATGCCTTTAGTGTAAGTTGCCTTTGACCTTTTTTGCATGGAAACAAAGTCTAAATAAATACAAATATCATGAAAAGTAACTTCTGGGAGATTTTACAGTCAAAGAAATTCCATAAGCTCCAATAATGTTCTGGACCATATCTTCTAGGATTCCCAGGTTTTGTTGGGAGCAGTGATAATGCTGCCTTTTAGCTACTTAATATGGTTCTGAACAATAACAACCTTGCTTTTGACTCTTTGTGTTGGGTTTTCAACTAGTGACATCTGGAATTGTATACAGTTACTCATGGTTGGCCTGTAGAAAAACTGTTCTACCTGCTGAACCCCAGAGTTGATAGTAAACCTTACACATAACATGGTAGGCTAAACCTCTGTTTCTTCTAGCAACAAAGTGCTCTAAGTGTCCCTGGAATAGCAAACCATGCAGCTTAGAATAGAGCAGTTAAAAACAAAAGGTTCAATGTTAGAATTGTTCATACAAGAAGCTCTATTGAGAAGCAGGGGTCGCACAGAGTTGGACACGACTGAAGTGACTTAGCAACAGTAGCAGGAAGCACCAAAATGAACTATTTAATGAGGCACTCGCTGAACTCCAGGCGGGTACCAGCCTTGTGAGCCTGGAGTTAACATCATGGACCATAGAGTTAGTCTGAGGGGCCTATTTAGTAGATATGATAAATTGGTAAAAGAGTACTACTTCCTGTGTTCTTTTTCTGAAAACCAAAAGTAGGGATATAGTTTGCCCCATGCTAATTTGAATATGGTTTTACACACCAAATCACTGCAGTGTATTCAAAAATTAGAAAAGGTTAGTTAGTGCCCAGTATAGGTAAATCGCAGTAGTGTACAGAGAGATCTTCTATGGTATATTAGCTTTCTCACATCTGTTTATCAGTATGATATTTTAAACTCACTCTGGGCTGAGAATTAGCAGATCTGGGTCCACTGTAGTCTTTGTGATCTTGGCCACTCTGGATCTCAGTTTCCATATCTATAAAAATCAATAGGGGAGCCAAGTGATTTCTAAGATTTCTTCAAACCCAGTTACTCTTTTTGACTTTGGAAAATATTATCAGTAGTTTACCAAATATAATAATGTCCCACAGTGCTTAAAAATCACACAAGCCAAGAATATATGAATATATATGATTTTCAATGGAATGGCCTGCATATAAATGTTACATATTCCTATGAAGTCCATGAGAAAATGAAAATTTTTTTCATAGATCTTAGCTGCTTTTTCAACTTGTTTTTACTTAAATAGTTTGCCTTTTAAATATTTGTGGTGTATTTGAAAACATTACGTTTAATTCATTTAACTGTTTAGTTTACAGCTTCAAAGGCATATAAATTGCTCTGTTAGCATGAGGCAAATAAACCTAGTCATGATGTATATCACACTCTATGGTACTTAATTACAGGAAAATGATAAATAATGGAGCTTTTATTGTCTTTAAAAGTTATCTCTCCCAAAATAAGGTGATTCATTTAAAAACTATGTCAGTAGTTTATGTGTAAAGAATTTTTCTAAACCCTGGGTGTATGGTATGAATAAAAAGACAAGATACCTTGTATTACAGAACTTACACTATTTAGAGAAATGATAGAGCAAAATAAATAAATAAATAAATGACAAAATAAATGCTAGAAAGTAAGTACAAATGGGATTATATCCCTTAGTGAACTCCTTACAGGTCAGGAGTACACTAGATTTGTAACACAGAATGTCCTATTTTAGTGGTGATTCTTAGCATTTGTTCGTGGCTTTGCAAGCTTTGTAATTAGGAGTGATTATTTGTCTTAAGTAATGGTAAATGAAAAAGAAATGAAAAAGCCGCTTATATGTATTGAATGTGAAGAAGCTCATAATCAGATAAAGCTAAAATATTTACAGTGTTACACCTATAGATACACAAACTGTCTTTTTCCAGATTACAAATGCGCTACAAGGGTCATTCCTGTATTGCATTTCCTATTTACAGTCATTACTAATTTTTGTTTGGTAACTACTGTCATGGTACCTGAAAGAATGACTTTTAAAAATCTATTTATTAGATCATTGATATATAATACATACAGGAAATTATTTTGCTTTTTACAAAGTAGTGATGTTCAGGGATTATATAAATTATGAATTATGAAATAACTTTTTCAATGATTAGAAAATAGAGAAAAGACTAACCAAATTGAAAATGGGTTTTAGAACCTCACATTTTCAAGATTTTAAGGAAAAATTAATTTGATAGTTGATAAACTTTTATTTGATCTTTGAGTAAAATCCATGGATTAAAATGTACCTTAAACACTGTTATTAGAGGATTAAACTTAGAGGTTATGCTTTTCAGCTATCCAGCTCCAGTCTTTGATTCTCCTATAAAAAAGCCCCAGTCATATTTAAAATAGTTTCACTTATTTTTTTTCCAAATACCTGATCTACCTAACTCCCTACTTAAATAATAGGAAATTAGAATAATTAATATGCATGACTATAATTTTCTAAAGCAAGTTCAAGCTGTGATTCTAAAATTATTTTTTAACTATTTTTCTTTCTTTTTTCTTCTCAACCATTATAATCACTGTTCATTTCCAGTGACAAAAACTATAAGAAAGAATAGAAGGTGATAGAAAGAACCTAAAGAAACTCACTAAGTATAATCTGGGGACTGCTATGGAAGTATTTCATGTTTCTGTAGTATTTAGCCATAAAAATTGGTTGATTGTAGGTATCACTGCTTTTATTTTGGTCATATTCAACAAAGGAGAAAAGCATAGTTTAGGAAGTTTCTCTTATCCTTGGCTAGTCAAGAATGCAGGACTGCTTGGGTTTGAGTACTGCTTGAGGGAGGGATTGTAGGAGAAGCCAGGCAGTTTGAGGACTGCTGAGAGCACATCTGCCAAGCAACAGCCAGGCTACCACTGTGTAAATAGAATTAAACTCTGGATGAGGCCGGATCATCCTCAGATCACCTGTGCTTCAGTCTCTCTTTATTACAGTGACATTCTGACCACCATACAGATTTTAAAAAGGGGTTTCAGGGCATCTGTTGGTTACATAGCTTCTTCTTTTTTTTTTTTTTTTTTTTTATTTTATTTTTTATTTTTTATTTTTTTTAATATTATTTTATTAGTTGGAGGCCAATCACTTTACAACATTTCAGTGGGTTTTGTCATACATTGACATGAATCAGCCATATAGTTACACGTATTCCCCATCCCGATCCCCCCTCCCACCTCCCTCCCCACCCGACTCCTCAGGGTCCTCCCAGTGCACCAGGCCCGAGCACCTGACTCATGTATCCCACCTGGGCTGGTGGTCCGTTTCACCATAGATAATATACATGCTGTTCTTTCAAAACATCCCACCCTCACGTTCTCCCCCAGAGTTCAAAAGTCTGTTCTGTACTTCTGTGTCTCTTTTTCTGTTTTGCATATAGGGTTATCACCACCATCTATCTAAATTCCGTATATATGTGTTAGTATACTGTAATGTTCTTTATCTTTCTGGCTTACTTCACTCTGTATAATGGGCTCCAGTTTCATCCATCTCATTAGAACTGATTCAAATGAATTCTTTTTAATGGCTGAGTAATATTCCATGGTGTATATGTACCACAGCTTCCTTATCCATTCATCTGCTGATGGGCATCTGGGTTGCTTCCATGTCCTGGCTATTATAAACAGTGCTGCAATGAACATTGGGGTGCACGTGTCTCTTTCAGATCTGGATTCCTCAGTGTGTATGCCTAGAAGTGGTATTGCTGGGTCATATGGCAGTTCTATTTCCAGTTTTTTAAGAAATCTCCACACTGTTTTCCATAGTGGCTGTACTAGTTTGCATTCCCACCAACAGTGTAAGAGGGTTCCCTTTTCTCCACACCCTCTCCAGCATTTATTGCTTGTAGACTTTTGGATAGCAGCCATCCTGACTGGCGTGTAATGGTACCTCATTGTGGTTTTGATTTGCATTTCTCTGATGATGAGTGATGTTGAGCATCTTTTCATGTGTTTGTTAGCCATCTGTATGTCTTCTTTGGAGAAATGTCTGTTTAGTTCTTTGGCCCATTTTTTGATTGGGTCGTTTATTTTTCTGGAATTGAGCTTCAGGAGTTGCTTGTATATTTTTGAGATTAATCCTTTGTCTGTTTCCTCATTTGTTATTATTTTCTCCCAATCTGAGGGCTGTCTTTTCACCTTACTTATAGTTTCCTTTGTTGTGCAAAAGCTTTTAAGCTTCATTAGGTCCCATTTGTTTATTTTTGCTTTTATTTCCAATATTCTGGGAGGTGGGTCATAGAAGATCTTGCTGTGATTTATGTCGGAGAGTGTTTTGCCTATGTTCTCCTCTAGGAGTTTTATAGTTTCTGGTCTTACATTTAGATCTTTAATCCATTTTGAGTTTATTTTTGTGTTTGGTGTTAGAAAGTGTTCTAGTTTCATTCTTTTACAAGTGGATGACCAGTTTTCCCAGCACCACTTGTTAAAGAGATTGCCTTTTTTCCATTGTATATCCTTGCCTCCTTTGTCAAAGATGAGGTGTCCATAGGTTCGTGGATTTATCTCTGGGCTTTCTATTCTATTCCATTGATCTATATTTCTGTCTTTGTGCCAGTACCATACTGTCTTGATGACTGTGGCTTTGTAGTAGAGTCTGAAGTCAGGCAGGTTGATTCCTCCAGTTCCATTCTTCTTTCTCAAGATTACTTTGGCTATTCGAGGTTTTTTGTATTTCCATACAAATTGT
This sequence comes from Muntiacus reevesi, assembly GCF_963930625.1. Lineage (NCBI taxonomy): Eukaryota > Metazoa > Chordata > Mammalia > Artiodactyla > Cervidae > Muntiacus > Muntiacus reevesi. The sequence continues at coordinate 49,553,464 of NC_089254.1, read as the reverse complement.
GAAATTATTTGTTCTAGTTCTGTGAAAAATACCGTTGGTAGCTTGATAGGGATTGCATTGAATCTATAGATTGCTTTGGGTAGAATAGCCATTTTGACAATATTGATTCTTCCAATCCATGAGCACGGTATGTTTCTCCATCTGTTTGTGTCCTCTTTGATTTCTTTCATCAGTGTTTTATAGTTTTCTATGTATAGGTCTTTTGTTTCTTTAGGTAGATATACTCCTAAGTATTTTATTCTTTTTGTTGCAATGGTGAATGGTATTGTTTCCTTAATTTCTCTTTCTGTTTTTTCATTGTTAGTGTATAGGAATGCAAGGGATTTCTGTGTGTTAATTTTATATCCTGCAACTTTACTATATTCATTGATTAGCTCTAGTAATTTTCTGGAAGAGTCTTTAGGGTTTTCTATGTAGAGGATCATGTCATCTGCAAACAGCGAGAGTTTCACTTCTTCTTTTCCTATCTGGATTCCTTTTATGTCTTTTTCTGCTCTGATTGCTGTGGCCAAAACTTCCAACACTATGTTGAATAGTAGTGGTGAGAGTGGGCATCCTTGTCTTGTTCCTGATTTCAGAGGAAATGCTTTCAATTTTTCACCATTGAGGGTGATGCTTGCTGTGGGTTTGTCATATATAGCTTTTATTATGTTGAGGTATGTTCCTTCTATTCCTGCTTTCTGGAGAGTTTTAATCATAAATGAGTGTTGAATTTTGTCAAAGGCTTTCTCTGCATCTATTGAGATAATCATATGGTTTTTATCTTTCAATTTGTTAATGTGGTGTATTACGTTGATTGATTTGCGGATATTAAAGAATCCTTGCATTCCTGGGATAAAGCCCACTTGGTCATGGTGTATGATTTTTTTAATATGTTGTTGGATTCTGTTTGCTAGAATTTTGTTAAGGATTTTTGCATCTATGTTCATCAGTGATATTGGCCTGTAGTTTTCTTTTTTTGTGGCATCTTTGTCTGGTTTTGGAATTAGGGTGATGGTGGCCTCATAGAATGAGTTTGGAAGTTTACCTTCTTCTGCAATTTTCTGGAAGAGTTTGAGTAAGATAGGTGTTAGCTCTTCTCTAAATTTTTGGTAGAATTCAGCTGTGAAGCCATCTGGTCCTGGGCTTTTGTTTGCTGGAAGATTTCTGATTACAGTTTCGATTTCCTTGCTTGTGATGACTCTGTTAAGATCTTCTATTTCTTCCTGGTTCAGTTTTGGAAAGTTATACTTTTCTAAGAATTTGTCCATTTCATCCAAGTTGTCCATTTTATTGGCATAGAGCTGCTGGTAGTAGTCTCTTAAGATCCTTTGGATTTCAGTGTTGTCTGTTGTGATCTCACCCTTTTCATTTCTTATTTTGTTAATTTGGTTCTTCTCTCTTTGTTTCTTAATGAGTCTTGCTAATGGTTTGTCAATTTTGTTTATTTTTTCAAAAAACCAGCTTTTAGCTTTGTTGATTTTTGCTATGGTCTCTTTAGTTTCTTTCGCATTTATTTCTGCCCTAATTTTTAAGATTTCTTTCCTTCTGCTAACCCTGGGGTTCTTCATTTCTTCCTTCTCTAATTGCTTTAGGTGTAGAGTTAGGTTATTTATTTGGCTTTTTTCTTGTTTCTTGATGTGTGCCTGTAATGCTATGAACCTTCCCCTTAGCACTGCTTTTACAGTGTCCCATAGGTTTTGGGTTGTTGTGTTTTCATTTTCATTTATTTCTATACATACTTTGATTTCTTTTTTGATTTCTTCTATGATTTGTTGGTTATTCAGAAGCGTGTTATTTAGCCTCCATATGTTGGAATTTTTAACAATTTTTTTCCTGTAATTGAGATCTAATCTTACTGCACTGTGGTCGGAAAAGATGACTGGAATGATTTCAATTTTTTTGAATTTTCCAAGACCAGATTTATGGCCCAGGATGTGATCAAATCTGGAGAAGGTTCCTTGTGCACTTGAGAAAAAGGTGAAGTTGATTGTTTTGGGGTGAAATGTCCTATAGATATCAATTAGGTCTAGCTGGTCCATTGTATCATTTAAGGTTTGTGTTTCCTTGTTGATTTTCTGTTTAGTTGATCTATCCATGGTTGTGAGTGGGGTATTAAAGTCTCCCACTATTATTGTGTTACTATTAATTTCCTCTTTCATACTTGTTAGTGTTTGCCGTACATATTGCGGTGCTCCTATGTTGGGTGCATATATATTTATAATTGTTATATCTTCTTCTTGGATTGATCCTTTGATCATTATGTAGTGTCCTTCTTTGTCTCTTTTCACATCCTTTATTTGGAAGTCTATTTTATCTGATATGAGTATTGCGACTCCTGCTTTCTTTTGGTCTCCGTTTGCGTGAAATATTTTTTTCCAGCCCTTCACTTTCAGTCTGTATGTGTCCCTTGTTTTGAGGTGGGTCTCTTGTAGACAGCATATATAGGGGTCTTGTTTTTGTATCCATTCAGCCAATCTTTGTCTTTTGGTTGGGGCATTCAACCCATTTACATTTAAGGTAATTATTGATAGGTGTGGTCCCGTTGTCATTTACTTTGTTGTTTTGGGTTCACGTTTATACAACCTTTCTGCATTTCCTGTCTAGAGAAGATCCTTTAGCATTTGTTGAAGAGCTGGTTTGGTGGTGCTGAATTCTCTCAGCTTTTGCTTGTCTGTAAAGCTTTTGAATTCTCCTTCATATCTGAATGAGATCCTTGCTGGGTACAGTAATCTAGGTTGTAGGTTATTCTCTTTCATTACTTTCAGTATGTCCTGCCATTCCCTTCTGGCCTGGAGGGTTTCTATTGATAGATCAGCTGTTATCCTTATAGGAATCCCTTTGTGTGTTATTTGTTGTTTCTCCCTTGCTGCTTTTAGTATTTGTTCTTTGTGTTTGATCTTTGTTAATTTGATTAATATGTGTCTTGGGGTGTTTCGCCTTGGGTTTATCCTGTTTGGGACTCTCTGGGTTTCTTGGACTTGGGTGGCTATTTCCTTCCCCATTTTAGGGAAGTTCTCAGCTATTATCTCCTCGAGTATTTTCTCATGGCCTTTCTTTTTGTCTTCTTCTTCTGGGACTCCTATGATTCGAATGTTGGGGCGTTTCACATTGTCCCAGAGGTCCCTGAGGTTGTCCTCATTTCTTTTGATCCTTTTTTCTTTTTTCCTCTCTGCTTCATTTATTTCCACCATTTTATCTTCTACCTCACTTATCCTATCTTCTGTCTCCGTTATTCTACTCTTGGTTCCCTCCAGAGTGTTTTTGATCTCATTCATCGCATTATTCATTTTTAATTGACTCTTTTTTATTTCTTCTAGATCTTTATTAAACATTTCTTGCATCTTTTCAATCTTTGTCTCCAGGCTATTTATCTGTACCTCCATTTTGCTTTCAAGATTTTGGATCATTTTTATTATCATTATTCTAAATTCTTTTTCAGGTAGATTCCCTATCTCCTCCTCTTTTGTTTGACTTGGTGGGCTTTTTTCATGTTCCTTTACCGGTTACATAGCTTCTTATCTGAACAGTGAGCCTAGCAAAAACAAAAAAAAGACTGAAAATCTAGCACAGATGCCTTAGTGCTGAGTCCGTTAATGTCTGTTGCCACCATGAACTTATTACCTCTGTTTTGTTTAAAGATAAAGTGATATCATGTTTCATTGCAAAATGACCATGCAAATATTAGGTGTATTTTTCTTTTTATGAGTGTAATATCATGGAAGTCTTGATAGAAAGAGTCACAAAGTAAAGGTAAAGAATGTATATCCATTATGGGATACTGGCAAACAATAAAAATAATTGAGGATTAAACAAAACAAAGTCACCATTTGTTTTTCATAGAGGATATTAAATTTTCAATTTAAATGTAAAATTACAGAATCTCAATTCCTTTTCTATCAGTATCACCTGTTGAGCTTGTATCCCCCCAAAATTCCATGATGTCATCTCTGGTGGATCAAAGAAGGAAAGCAGGCAGGCTTGCTAGTGGGCAAGATGTGAATTAACTACAGTGCTGGATGGAATGACATAAGTGCTGTAATACAGTGTTGCTCAAAATATCTATGTTGAGGAACCATTTTTTTCAAAACTCTGAATCTGTCCCAGGCCAAAACTTTTTAAAACACAATAAAAATGAATTACTAAAAGAAAAAAAAAGACAAAAATGAGGCCAATTTAAGAAATATACCAGACATACTGTCAAAGTGCTTAACAGTTCCTAATTTCTTTCAATTTCTTTGTGAGTTCTATCACAAACTGGTGACCAAAAGTTTGCAGACTGCACGCTTTGCAGCACTGCAATAATAGGAATACAGACAACTGCGCTACCACCCTCTACCCTCACTAGTGGAGAATGTGTTCCAAGACCCCCAGTGGATGCCTGAAACCCCGGATAGTACCAAACCCTGTATATACTGTTTTTTCCCTATATACACATGCCTATGATGAAATTTAATTTATAAATTAGGCACAGTAAGAGATTAATAGCAAGAACTAAAAATAGAAAAATCATAACTATATACTATAGTAAAAGTTTTGTGGATGTGGTTTCTCTCCTTAATTAACTTCTTCATTCCTACCACAAATGCAGCAGTGGCTTATTCAATGGCAGACCCAGTCTCTGCAGTAATTTTTATATTTTTCTGTCCAAACCTATTCCCGAATATTTGTAACCATCCCTTGCATGCGTGCTTGTAAGTTGCTTCAGTCATATCCAACTCTTTGCAACCCTATGGACTGTAGGCTGCCAGGCGCCTCTATCCATGGGATTCTCCAGGCAAGAATACTGGAGTGGGTTGCCATGTCCTTCTTCAGGACATCTTCCCAACTCAGGGATCAAACCCGTGTCTCTTTTGTCTCCTGCAGGGGCATGCAGGTTCTTTACCACTAGCACCACCTGGGAAGCACTAAATGGTACAAGTCATTTTAGGGGATCCCTTGCTGAAGTCTTCATGTGGGGTTCGTGTTTTCTGGTGCCACATGTTACCACCAACTCGAATATGTTTCTGCTTATGTCTCCCACCCACGAGTTTAATGCCTTTTCCATCTTAACTAGGCAATTAGCTTGCACTGTGTGGCTATAATTTCTGAAGTTTGAAGGGCAGCAGCAACACTAACATGAATTTGTTTTTCCTTCTTCACAATTTAATGGATAGAAGATTTCTTCCTACCATAGATCTTGGTAGCATCAGCATATAATTTTTTTGTTGTTAAGTGGAGAACTTCCATCTTTCACTTAAAGGAATTACTTTAAGTTTTCTCTTTGGCATATCTGAATTGCCAGCATCACTATTTCTGCAGTTTGGAGCCATTATTAAGTAAAAATAAGAGCTACTTGGAACACAAGCACTGCAATGATACTGTAACAATCAGTCTGGTAATGAAAATGGCTACTAAGTGACTAGCTGGATAAACTGGACAAAGGATGATTTGTAACTAAAGGCAGGACAGAGCAGACTCCAGATTTCATCACAGTACTCAGAATGCAGTTAAAATTTAGGAATTGTTTGCTTCTGAAATTTTCCATTTAATATTTTTGGATCAGAGTTGACCATAAGTAACCGAAACTGCAGAAAGCACAAGTGTGGATAAGGGGTAACTACTGTATTATGAGGTTTCAGAAGCAGAAGCATTATAATTGGGTGGATTGGGACCAACATTGTGGAGGAAACATCATTCAAACTAACTCCTGTAGGATAAGTAGGCACAGAAGGATTTCCAGGAAGAATACATAATCTGAACCCAAGAAACATGGCTGCAAAACATCAGTAAACCCTTGGCATTCTCACCATTAACATTTTCAGCATTGACTCTTCTAGAATAAAGCTAAGGTATATGATTCGTGATTTTCCTTAATTACAGGTTTGAGTTTCAATGTGTGCCAGTGAGCTTGTACGGGAACCTAATCTACTGCTGCGGATCTGTATCTCTATCCTAATCATGATTCTTGTTTAATGTCATCTCTTGACTTGGAGGAAACCTCGCACTGGAGTCTAGCTGAGGTGGCCTGGGCTTGGCTGCAAGCTGTGGGTTGGGACCACACTGGCTGTCCATCTCGCCTTCCTTAGATCACTGGATGTCTTAAGCGGGCGTTTGGAGAACAGTGGGCGTGCCCACCTGCAGGAGCATATTTTAAGCCTCTGCTCGGTCACCGCAGTCACATGGCCAAGTTCAAACTCAAGGGGAAGAAAGTCCCAGTCTAGACTACGAGGCAAGGGTCTGGATGTTTAATACTACTACCTGGGAATGAAGAATTCAGATCATTACTTCAGACTATTACATATTCTATAGTGGGGTTAATTTTTTTAATTTTGGGGGTTGAAGTATACTTTTCTGAAGTTTTTTCTATAACACGAGTCTGTTTCGAGAAGATATTCTGCACAGTTTCATAGACAACTGGTACTTCAAAGCAGGATAGTCTTTGACCTTTCTGAAAAGGGTCTGAAAAAATCTTGGAGTATCCTTTACTTGATTTTTAGAGTGATCTAGTGCCTTTTCTGTTAGTTTTGAGACTAACAGACCTCTCTAGATTCATCCCAGCTAGGTCATATGGTCTCCATGTGAAGAAATGTAGAACTCATTTCTCTGGAAAAGATCAAATTGCCAAAGGTTTTTAAGAGGAATCACAAAATCTAACCTTTTAAATACTGCAATAAATTGAAAGTAGATTATACAAATATTCAAATGATGCTGTGTGTTATACTCTGCCATTGGTAGCAAAATAGAAAATTTCCCAAGAGAAATAGGCAGATTAGCGGTAGAGAGAGGTAAGACAGCTGAGTGGCTCAGTATCCATGTTTCTTTTATGATGTCACAGGTAAAAATAATTGGGATGCTGTTTGTTGGCACTTTTCTCATGGACCAGATGAAATCAAGCTGGGGGATGGAAGTCATCAGTGGACCACTGCTACCCACTTCTCTGGAACACAGGGAGTTTAGAGGGTGCAGAACAGAACTTACATAGGTTTGAATCCTGGTTTGACACTCCTCTAGAAATTTAGACAAGTTTCTTAGCCTCCTTGGCTTTAGGAAACTTATCTGTAAAACATGGATATACCTCCTTATTGGGTTATTGTGAGACTACATAAAATGATACATGTAAACACTTAGAACAGTGCCTGACATGTAGCAAGTACTTGATCAGTGTTATTATTCATGTTCTCTGATGAGTTTTATTTTGTTATCTAGACCTTAGCATCAATAAGTAAATGTTTGGAGATCCAGAATTGCAGAAAGTTCATCAGCTTTAGAATTCTTAGCCCTGATGCTTACTGGCTGTGTGAATTTGGCAAAGTTACTTAACCCTTTAATCCTCAGGATCTTTATCTGAAAATGCATTACAACCATCACAGGGGTATAAAGAATAATTAACATGAACATTTTAAAGCACAAAGTATGGTACCTGCACATACGAAAAATAGGTGTATCATAATTATTATCAAGAAATTCAGTTTAGACAGCAGAAAATCCTTCATGAATTTTTAAACCATTTAACAGGTACCCGAATATATCATCAAGGATTTTATGACTTAACACTTTCAGAAAAATTATTGATACTTGATGCTTTATTGGACACAAAGAAATATTTAAAATTCAATAAATGTAATGTATTAAATTACTGGATTTCATTTTTTCCTTTTTTAAAATTTGCAAGTAATTTTTTATGATAAAAATAAAAATTTATAAGTAACTTGCTAGAAGTTGGTTGAGTACATGCTGTATGCTAGTCACTGTGGGAAAGATTTCAGAGCTATATTATTGGGCCTCTAGTGGGGGCACTTGATGTAACATTGCCAGGTACTCTGGTCCAGTGTAGGAAACAGTTACGTTTTCCTGAGTGTAATCTTTCTTAGAGTTTTTGTGGTAAATTGCAAAAATGGATACAGTTCTTTTTAGCACCTCCTATGGAGAAGTAGAGTCTGTTTTCCTGCCCTTTGAATCTGGGCTGCTGGTAGACAGTGGTAGATGTGCTGTAACCTTGGACTTCACAGGGCTTGTTTGCATCTCTGTTTTGGAACCCTGTTACAACCATGTGAACTAGCCTAGCTCAGCCCACTGGAGAATGAGACCACATAGAAAAGATGACACATCTCAGATGAGGCTCCCCTGAACTAGTTGTCCCTAGCTTACCTGAAAGGTGACTACCAATGCAGTGAGCCCAACTCAGACCAGAAGAATCATCAGCTGAACCCAGCCCAAGGTGTTAAACTGCAGAAGCATGAGCAGAATATCATGATCAGAAACTGCAAACTCTAAATGGTTGTTATTTTAAGCCACTCTGTTTAAGGGTGGTTTGTTAGGCAACAGATTATAACTTATACTCCCTCTGTTGCTAGGATGTAAGTCTTCTTGGCCTCCCACGGTGAAAACTATGGAAAAGGTCTTAGAGAAGACTTTTCTCATTCTGAATTACCTTCCTAACCTGCTGTACATAAGAAAGAATCTGGACACTGTAGCTTCCCTGACATCAATGATCACTTGAGAACGGCCCCCTTTCTAACCTAGTCAAATCTAATTTTGATTTTTTTGCTTATTGTTTCATCAATATAAAGGGAAGTTAAATTACTCTGCAGCTGAAATTTGATTCTAGTTGTAAAAAGGTGGTATATGTATGTTTTGAAAGTTGTCTATTTCCCCTGAATCCCAGTACCTTTTGTAGTGAGGAAGTCCTTGGGCTCTAGTTTAAATATAGAACAAAAAAGCATGTGAATCCATACCACTTCCCTAATAAATCAAAAATCAAATGATGGGTCAAAAATTAATTAGTTACATTTACATAGCACATCATATAAAGATAATTCTTTTTTTCCAGAGCAATGGATGGTGTGAAAAGTTTAGACAATAAGTACATAAGCCTAAGGCATCTGGCAGTAGGGTTCCTGCATCTCTCCCTTCATTTCAAAGTTTCTAACACGTCTACCAGTGCTTTAAAACTTTACTTTTGCTCTAAATACACCTGAATGCCAATTCTGGGCAAAGTGGAAAATAAGATTTGTCTTTTGACACCTTTTACCCCAGATTTTCTATGCCTTCTCCTCATTGGGATTTTCCTCTCCAGATTCCCTTGGATGCTTGTGCTTGCCTGGGCAGCAGCTCTAACAACTCTTTCAAGCCAGTGCCACAGGCCTTTCCCTTCATTCTGTCTCTGAAAACATGCCTGTACTGTTCTCTTTTCTGCATGTGCTCTGATTAGGTAGACAGTCAATGGCAATAAATCACTTAATTGTATAGTCATCCTTACTCCTCAGTTATACTCCTAAAGAAATACTGTAGACCTTAAGCCTGGTAAAAAATGATGGCAATATTCAAGTTTTGATATGTACAGTCTTTAAAAAGGCTTCTTAATACACAGCAGTATCTGTGGAATCCACTCTTTGAGCCAGCTGTGGAGTTAGTGACACAAGACCAAATTAGAATTGTTTGTCATGATCTAAATTCTTTTAGGAGACTTCTACAGACGCCTTTTGGAATCACATTTTTTAAATCCCTTTTATAGCTGATAATTAGGAGTCTCTGAGTCCTGTGTATAAAAGCACATGCATTACAAAGTCTTTCCACTGAGCCACAGCTCAGCTAATCCTAATTAAGAAATCATTTCATCAGCAGCTGTAGCCTGTGACACTTTTATGGCCTGCATTGTCTTTGTCAAAGTAACAGAGTTAGGAGGAGGCTCTTTCTGAGTAGAATTCACAGAAGAGAATTGGTGAACAGCTCAGGTGACTGCCTTCATGTGAGAGTTTAGAGATAATTTGATAGTAGTCAGTTTGAAAAATGTTTATAAGGAACCAGCTAAACTGAACAGACGCAATACATTTCTTTTTATAATTGACTTACCTAAGATAAGTGCAATCTTTAAAAAAAAAAACTAAATTATTTTGTCTCCAATAATACTGTGAGGATACATTAGATTTTGAATAAGTATACAGTACTGAAAAGTTAGTTATGAACTGCTGCCTATAAATAGTACCTAATTTGAATCAAGTAATTTACATTCTGATATCACAAAGAAGTACTATATATTTTTTCCTTTTCATAACCAGAAAAGTTATATAATAGAATAAGGTTTATATCAGTCTTTTTCCAGTTTTATCCTCTGTCCATTAAGGAGGACTATGACATATTATATAAATTGTGAAATTTTTCTTTTAAATGTATTTCTAGAAATCTCTTGCTAGTCAAACCTGATAGTTTGTATTCTGGTTTGTGACTATGTTCTAAAACAAGTATGTGTATATACAAGTGTGTATATATGTTGAGATGGTTAGAGAATAAGATGAGAGACAAAATCATCCTACTCTGTCTTCTGAAAGACTGTTCCCTGATCTTGACTGAGTGAACAGTTAAACTGAGGGGAATAAAATGAGAGCATTTATAAGAAAAGAGCAAAGTTTTGTTTACTCTGCCCATTGGGGTGAGTAGAGACATAAATATTTGAAGTGGAAAAAAATAAAGGCAAGGGTGGTAGATAAGCACATTTATATCCCCTCCCTTTGTAAAGTCTGTCATTACAGATCACTTAGTCTTAGCATTTAAAATCAAAACCGAATAGAGGCTGTCAAGATGGCCCCCATTGATTCCACCTCCTAGAATTCATAGTCTTTTGTGTTTCGCTTCGCTTGAGTGTGGGCTGGTCCTGGTCAGTAGCTGCCAAGGAATGTAACATGGCAGATGTGATGGTACATCCCTTCAAAGATTAAAGACTTCAGCTTCCATCTGGGGTGCACTCTTTGTGGTTCACTTGCCCTGGGGAAAACTTGCTGCCATGTCATAGGTACCAATGTGAGAGAGCTTAAAAGTGGATCTTCCCCAATTGAGCCTTGAGTGACTACAGCCCTAGTTGACCCCTGATTGCAACCTTGCAAGAGGCTCAGAGCCAGCTCACCTAGGTAAGCTACTCCCACCTGCCTGACACGCAGAAAGCTATAAGATGATAAATGTTTGTTATTTTCAGCCCCCAAATTTTGGAGTAATTTGAAAGTAATACAGAGGTTTTCCACTAGGAATCTAGGAATTTAGTGATTTGGAAAAAAAAAAAAGAAAATAATTTTTGCAGTTTTTGCTTCATTATATTACCCCTGGACACTGCATAAATATATGGAGTCTTCTATATAATATAGTTAATAATTTTCAATACTATTGATAAACCTACTTGTTTTGAATAAGTTTTGAATAAAGATCTTTCAACTTTGAGATTTAACTTGTTCTTTTGTATTTCGTTGTTTCTTTTAAAACTTCTTTTCCTCTTCCTAAATCATTGTAAGAGACCTGTTTTGCATCAGTACCCTGGGTATTTCCTTGACTCGTGCCCCATACTTTGAGGGTCCTCTCGTGTGCGTGACTAATCACCTCAGGGCTTTCTGTGTTAGTGCAGCTGGTTTGCAGACTCTCGGGTTTCTTATAATCAGTCTCAGGTTTGTCTAGGAAGGAGGAATTCCTAGCTGGTGACAAATAGACTGTCTTTCAGATCAAAATCTATTGTTCTACAGAAGTTACAGATGAGGAATATGACTCATTTAAATTATTACTTATCTTCAGAGTCTCATTTTAGAGGAAAAAATACTGATTTTGTAGTTAAGCTCAGGATTTGGAGTTAGAAAGGCCAAGATTCAAATCAGCTCTGTCTGCATTTGGCAGATTGCCCCCAAGATAGCCGGGCAGTCTTAGACAAATTCCTTAATCTCTCCGAGTCTCAGTGTCTTTATTTGTGAAATAGGAGTAATAACACTCTCCCGTCAGTTGTCTTGAAAATTCAATCAGGTGATATATGTATTGTGCCTGGTAGGTATTAACGTCTTAACAAATGGTGCACGTGCATACTAAGTTGCTTTAGTTGTGTCTGACTCTTTGCGACCCTATGGGCTTGTAGCCCACAAGGCTCCTCTGTCCATGGGATTCTCCAGGCACAAATACTGGAGTGGGTTTCCATTTCCTACTCCAGGGGATCTTCCCGACCCAGGACTCAAACCCGGGTTCTTGTACAGCAGGCAGATTCTTTACCAGCTGAGCTACCAGGAAGTGAAGTGAAGTCGCTCAGTTGTGTCCGACTCTTTGTGACCCCGTGGACTGTAGCCCACCAGGCTCCTCCGTCCATGGGATTCTCCAGGCAAGAATCCTGGAGTGGATTGCCATTTCCTTCTCCAGAGCTACCAGGAAAGCCCCTAACAAATAGTAGTTGAGGTATTTTTATTACCACTTCTACCTTCACAACTACCAGTGGTCATTTAAGAAAAAGCAGAATTGCTTTAAGGTACCCTAACGAAACTACAATTCATTATTGTTTCCTAGAAAAAAGCAGCAGGATCTACTTCTGGTCTTCGTCAAAAATGTTACTATATTTATTGAGGTTGTATAGATGTTTTAAGTAACTTAACGATTTGATTATATCCCAGACCAAAGTAGACAAATTGTCTTGGTAACAGTCCTTTTATCACTTACCTAATACTGGTACTGCCTTAAGGAATGTAGGGAAAGACGGACTGGGAGTTATCTATTTAATTTGTTTGTTAAAGTTCCAGGAAGATTGATCCAGTACCTCCAGAAGAGAATTTATTATAAACTATTTAGACTGAAAGATCACTTGTTTCCTTTTCCTTCCTATCACAGTGATTTGTTAGTGATGATTTACTACTATGTGTGAACAAAAAAGTGTCAGTTCATTTGTCTCACAGTGGATTTTATGATATAGTTTCGCGAAGGGCTATGCCTTTGTACTTCATGCACTGAAAAGCTGAAAGGATGTGAAAATGAATTCTAGAATCTGCTATAAAGAGTTTTATTCCCACTTGCTTCTGAATAAGTGGTCCTGACAACTAAAGACCCTTACTTGATTATTTTATTCTTGGTATAATATTTTGATCTCAAATTAAAATTTATATTTCTTTCTATTTAAAAAGAATTAATATATTAAATATTTATCTGACCTGAGGTCTTTCCATGTTCATGATCTATGTATGCTTAGGCACTAGTGGTTAAGAACAGGCATTCTCCAGTGCAGCTGACCTTAGACCTGTCAACAGTTTTCTGCTTTAGTTTCTTCACCTGGATGAAAATGCAGATAATAATTAACAGGTTTCATAGCATTCTTACGAGTATAAAATGAGATGACCCAAGTAAAAACTTATAGCCATGCCTGACAATATAATTGCTCAATAACTATTTGCCATTGCAGTTATTATCACCACCACCTTGCCAGAGCCCTTTTAAAATCTTTATTTTTTGTGAAAAGCAATGGGAATTCCTGGGTGCTATGTTATAAATGATTTGATTAAATTAAAGCAAGTTTTAAATAAGTAGATAACACTTTCTGGCATTTCTATAAATCTCAGGCTGTGCAGCAGACATCAGGAATTCAAATATGAACTAGAAACTCAGTCCAGTGGGTTAAATGAGTATCATAGTATAGAAAAAAAGGAATAAATAATAGAATTTGAACCAAGACCAATGGAATTCAGAACTCTGCTGAGGATGGTTCAAAAGCAGTACAGAGTAACTGCTTTTTGAATTGGGTATATACAGTAGTATTTTACCAGATGGAGGAGAAGAGGAATGAGATCCAGGCAAGGGAAAAGCTCATCTCGAATCAGAGCATGGCTGGAGGGGAGGGGTGCGAGTTGGAGGATTGAGGGTGGTGCCAAGTTGAAAGGTCTTTCTCTGCCAGGCTAAGACACGTGAATTCATTGAACTCACTAAAAGTATCTAACAAGTGTAATATTACGATCACCTTTGGGTTTTATTAAAATAATTTTGGGAGAAGCACTATGACATTACATGAAGGGAGTGATCAGTTTGGAGAGTAGGATCCCAGGTTGATTTGATAGAAATTTGGACATGAACAGTGGAGTGGAGATGAAAGAGCAAAGTGTAGTTTTTAACAAAACTTGGACATTAAAAGCATGACTTTGACAAGGATAAAGAGGCCTTCATGCCCAAGTTTGGGTAACTAGATAGGTGTAATGACTTTTTCTTCATTATTCTTCTCATGTATTTCAGAATTAAGTGAGAGATGGAAAGTTTTTGTTCTTATGAGCAAAGCAAAATATAACAGCAATTTTACTTGGAATGATTAATCATATCTCTTAATCACAATAAGTTACTTCTTTGTATTCCCACCTAAAAAACTTGACACACTATATGAAAGTTGAAGGTGTTTCTCTCTATGTTTAAGTCTGGTTTTCTGTGTAACCTGACCTTTTTTTTTTCGGTGGTGGGTGGTCACTGAGAATCTTAGTAGATATTGGGAAACAGGCATCGAGCTAAAAAACTAAAACAGTTTGAAATCTTATGTTAGATATTAATGAAAACATACCAATTTGAAGTTGGGTTGGAGGGAAACTTCAAAGTTTATACCAGGTTTCTAGAAGAGCCATGTGCTGAGAGGAACTATTTATTTAGAAATTTAATTCCTTTGTCCAGAATATTCACTTATGTGAACAAGATCTAAAATACATGAGTGTATTATGAATATATGTGTGTATACATATATATATATGTGGATGAATAGACGTGTACATGTACAGAGAAAATATATATGTATTTCATATAATCTACCTTGGTCAGCTTCATTCCAAGATGATTAAAGAATTCTTAGTAACACTTGTGTGTTTAGTAACCACATATGATTTTTTGCTCCAGAGGGGAATTTGGTTATGAAAACAGCATGAATCAGATGATCTCACTATGAATACTGAATAATATCTTCCAGACCTAAATTGTATCCAAATCAAGTCAGACTGTATTTGAAATACCAGATGTTCCCTACTTTCCTTTTTCTTTAGAGTATCTGATATGTAATACTCTTTCCTGGGTCAGAAGGGTCACCTGAAATATTGCCAACCTATGTGGTTGCCTGAAATGATAAATACAGAGAAATTGATCCCATTCTCATTTCTGTCTCTGAAATAAGCAGGAGATGAGGGATATTTGCAGGCACGGATAACAGTGCTATATGTTCAGTATCTGGATCCTATAGTTAAGGATATTAAAAAAGTCTTATTTGTCTGTGACTGGTATTTTAGGATAAATATTATACAATCATTTTTATTTTTTCAAAGGACCTAGATAGGTATTCCTAAAGCATGACTGTAGTTTTTCCAAATATAGTCAATCCAAAGGACCTGTTTTCTTGGACACTGAAGAAGAAAAATTAATCTGTCATATCCTTGTATTGATGCTGGCCAGAATGTGTTACTAAAATTATGTGAAGCAGACAACTTTTGGACTTGTATGCTTATGAAAAACACGTGTTTTCTGGCACCAAGTGTTGACTCTACAGGGAATACTACATCCCATTTGCTGTTGAAATAATTATGTACAACAGAACTGTGTCTTACCCCTCAGAACTTAAATTTTGTGTTTCTTATATAGTTTTTAAACTACTCTTCCAAGCTGAATTCTGGATGGTTCTGACCTGTTAGAGCCAATAATACATTAGCTTTCTCAAATAATTATTTTCTGTTTAGTATTTAAATATTAAGCTGGTGACCATGCTGAATAGCAACTGAGATGAAGTTAATCTGAAACACAATTTTCAGCCATAATTTTAGAATTGAAAAGCATCTTAGAATTGATCTAGTTCAGTTCCTTCATTACCTAGATGGAGCCTAGAGAAGAATAGTAACCTCTAAAATCACTGGACTTGGTCGTAATTCCTAAGGACCACATCACAGTTTTCCTGATTCTCTTCCAGTGCTCATTCTACATTTTCACCATTTAGTCGTGTAATTCTTGATCATTAATGCCTGGTATAGTTAATTCTCATATATATTACATATAAGCACATATATATTGGTGTTTATATTAGTCCAAGGATCTGACCTTCCTGTTCTAAACAGCCAGGCTGCCTTAGGTGAGGAACTAATACTTCCTCTACCACCCGCTCCCGCACACCGTGGGTTTCATTAAATAACTTCTTGTTCTCATCACTCACCAAGAATTCTCCAGCCCAGAAACCTGGGCAGAAATTAACCTGTAAGATCTGGATGTCTAAGAGTAGTAGCCATAACTCTTGAGGAAAGGAGAAGGACCCTGACTGACCAAAGAACGCAGTCTGTACTGTGGGTAAAGGGAAGCACGAGGTATAGAGAGAAGAATCCTGGGTCCTGGACTTAAGGGAATCCTGAACACGATGTAAGCAGGAAGAGAAGTCAGTTGAGCCCTTAGAACATATGGTATTCCAGACCCTCAAACTGAGACTAAGACAAGTTGGAGAATCCAAGCTCCTGTGACCTCTGCACAAGAGAGTCTTGGAACAGGTCTTGAGAATGTACCTGGGGAAGCTCTGGCTCTGAAATTCATTTTACTACAAAGTAGACTTAGTACATTTTACTTCATTTTATATGTTTGACTTGTTAAAGGGAGGATGGCAGATGCCTAAATTGGGGCAGGAACAAAAGCAGAAGGAAGTTACCTCATACCAGTAGAGATATGTCTTGCTGGGGTGCAGTTTTATCATATAAATTGGGTTGAACAGGATTAGAGGACACATTGTACTCTGGATTATTACTTAATCTGAAAGTAGGCACTCTATAAAACAGTGTTTTCCACAGATCTTTGTTCTTTGAGTAGGATACAAAAGCTTTTGTGTTCTAACAGAGTTTGTGCTTTTGTATTCTAATAGAGTTTGATAAAGAGGGTAAGATTATGGAGGAAGTTCCCATCCCAGTAAGTGGCATAAATTAGAGATCTTCAGTGCTGGGTGTTAAGGAGGTTGGGTTTATAGCTTCATTTATATCTATAAAATTTCTCTTAATGAAACTCCTCTAAAGAAAGTAAATTTATTTACTTACTGAAACTCTGATCACTTTAGCTGCTAAAATGGTTTTGAAACCTAGGTGCTTTTTTTCACTTGTGCATTTTTTTTTAATTAGAAACATTGGGTTGTAACAGGAGAGTGGGTGTATCATATTGCTGTGACCTCATTCTGCTGTCTTTCATTTACTTGTCTCTTTGTGATATTTTGAGAGTCTCCTCACTCCTTATGTATGGACCCCAGGGGAAGAGGAATGTGTGTGTGTTTGGGAAGGTGGGAAGGGACACATTCTTCAGGTGGACACAAACCCAAACTGCAGGAAAGAAGATGAAGTTGATCTTCCAGGCAGGCCAGCAGGAGTAGAAGAACACTGGAGTAGTGCTTTCAGAGCTTTCCAGGGCAGACTGCGGAACTGTTTTCTCAAATTACTGCTTCTCTCAGAGTTAGGTCTCCTAGTCTCCCTGAGGGTCTTCCTGAGGTTTGGCCAGCAGAACTTAAGAGGGGCCCTTGCTCCCTCGCCCCCCATCCCATCCTGTGCGTGCATGCCTTTTCTCTAGGACCTTCCTCCTTAGAGTCTCATCTTCTCTCTGGGGATGTCTTCTTTTTTAAACCTGGTAACCTAAGACACGGTGCCAGATGCTTCAGGAGATTTATTTGTTCCTCAGGAAAAGGAAAAAAGAAGGATAGAAAGCCCCACTTGGCCTGCTACAAGGCTGGCCCTGTCACCTCTCATGTTCTCTAAGAGTTCCTCAACACTAACCATCCTTCTTCTGTCACAGGCTTCAAATAAGGTGTCCCTTCTGCTTTGAATGTACTTCCTCCTCCTTTTTACTGAGTTAGATGTTCATCCTTTGCAGCTTATTTCATTTATCACTTGTTCAAAAGATCTTTCCCATTCTCCCTGCCTGATTCACGGTGTCTCTTTCTGTAGGTTTCAAAGTCATCTCCATTGAGAGGTATTGCAGGAGACTTGGGGCTTGTAGTCCTTTTCCTTGAAGCAGAAATGAGCCAGGGAATCTCTTTGGAAAATGGAAGGGCTCCCACTGGACACCCTCCAGAGTCTGCCCCAGCAGCACAGTGGAGCACAAGTCAGACACTGGGTTTTAGGTTAGTTTGCTGTTGACTGGCTGTGTAACCAGCAGCAAATCATCTCCTCTAAATTTTGGTTTCCTGATTTCTTACATCACGGGGATGTCTAGGCCTGTCCAGCCCGAAAAATATGTGGGGCACTTTAAAAGAGTAGATGTTCATGGAACACCACCAGTTCTAATAACTCTCAGGAATAAACTGATAACAATTTTGGTAGGAAAGAAACAAATTGCCCCTTTCCAAGACTGACATCCCTAAGAAAAAGAAATGCAAAAAGACAAAATGGTTGTCTGACAAGGCCTTACAAATAGCTGAGAAAAGAAGAGAAGCTTAAGGCAAAGGAGAAAAGGAAAGATATACCCATTTCGATGCAGAGTTCCAAAGAATAGTAAGGAGAGATAAGAAAGCCTTCCTCAGCAATCAGTGTAAAGAAATAGAGGAAAACAATAGAATGGGAAAGACTAGAGATGTCTTCAAGAACATTAGAGATACCAAGGGAACATTTCATGCAAAGATGGGCACAAGAAAGGACAGAAATGGTATGGACCTAACAGAAACAGACGATATTAAGAAGAGGTGGCAAGAATACATAGAAGAACTATACAAAAAAGATCTTCATGACCCAGATAACCACGATGGTGCTATCACTCACCTAGAGCCAGATATTCTGGAATGCAAAGTCAGGTGGGCCTTAGGAAGCATCACTATGAACAAAACTAGTGGAGGTGATGGAATTCCAATTGAGCTATTTCAAATCCTAAAAGATGATGCTGTGAAAGTGCTGCACTTAATATGCCAGCAAATCTGGAAAGCTCAGCAGTGGCCACAGGACTGGAAAAGGTCAGTTTTCATTCCAATCCCTAAGAAAGGCAATGCCAAAGAATGCTCAAACTACCGCACAGTTACACTGATCTCACACACTAGTAAAGTACTGCTCAAAATTCTCCAAGCCAGGCTTCAGCAATATGTGAACCGTGAACTCCCAGATGATCAAGCTAGATAGAAAAGGCAGAGGAACCAGAGATCAAATTGCCAACTTCCATTGGATCATCAAAAAAGCGAGAGAGTTCCAGAAAAACACCTACTTGTGTTTCATTGACTATGCCAAAGCCTTTGACTGTGTGGATCACCACAAACTGTGGAAAATTCTTCAAGAGATGGGAATCCCAGGCCACCTGACCTGCCTCCTGTATGCAAGTCAAGAAATCTGTATGCAAAAAATCTGTATGCAAGTCAAGAAGCAACAGTTAGAACTGGACATGGAACAAAAGGCTGGTTTCAAATTGGGAAAGGAGTATGTCAAGGCTACATATTGTCACCCTGCTTATTTAACTTATATGCAGAATACATCATGAGAAATGCTGGACTGGATGAAGCACAAGCTGGAATCGAGATTGCCAGGAGAAATACCAATAACCTCAGATATGCAGATGACACAACCCTTATGGCGGAAAGCGAAGAAGAACTAAAGAGCCTCTTGATGAAGGTGAAAGAGGAGAGTGAAAAAGTTGGCTTAAAACTCAACATTCAAAGATAAAGATCGTGTCATCTGGTCTTCATGGCAAATAGATGGGGAAACAATGGAAATAGTGACAGACTTTATTTTGGGGAGCTCCAGAATCACTGCAGATGGTGACTGCAGCCATGAAATTAAAAGACACTTGCTCCTTGGAAGAAAAACTGTGACCAACCTAGACAGCATATTAAAAAGCAGAGACATTGCTTGACCAACAAAGGTCCTTCTAGTCAAAGCTTTGGTTTTTCCAGTAGTTATGTATGGATGTGAGAGTTGGACTATAAAGAAAGCTGAGCGCCAAAGAATTGATGCTTTTGAACTGTGGTGTTGGAGAAGACTCTTGAGAGTCCCTTGGACTGCAAGGAGATACAACCAGTTCATCCTAAAGGAAATCAATCCTGAGTATTCATTGGAAGGACTGATGCTGAAGCTGAAACTCCAATACTTTGGCCACCTGATGCAAAGAACCGACTCATTTGAAAAGACTCTGCTGGTGGGAATGATTGAAGGCGGGAGGAGAAGGGGATGACAGAGGATGAGATTGTTAGATGGCATCACCGACGTGATGGACATAAGTTTGAGTAGGCTCCAGGAGTTGGTGATGGACAAGGAAGTCTGGCGTGCTGCAGTCCATGGGGTCGCAAAGAGTCAGACACGACTGAGCGACTGAACTGAACTGAACTGATGCCTTCAAGGCACTTGCAATCTAATGTCCTTTCCAGACTGGCACTGAATTCAGCCACATATTTATTCAGAAAACTACTCTGCATAAAGTATCAAGCCCTGTGAGACACTTAGGAGAAACCCTCTTATGTGGTCAATACTTTCTGAAACTTATAATCAACCAATTACACAAGTACATAATAAACATAAGCATACCTGTTATATGCTAATTAATACTGTACGGTAAGTAAGTGCTGCAGAAGTTTTTCCAGGAATTCACAGGAGGGGTATAGAAGTTAGTCATGATGCAGCGAGTAAAAGTAAAATTTAAAAGGCTAATTGTCATTGCCAAACTTAAATTACTTGAGTAATTTAAAATATCTGGAACTGTGAAAAGGAGCTGGACAGGACTGAGAACTGAACTGGCTGAAGGCTGACTTTGTAAATCAGCAATGAGCTACACTGAGTTCTTGTATTTCCATACAAATTGTGAGATTATTTGTTCTAATTCTGTGAAAAATACCATTGGTAGCTTGATAGGGATTGCATTGAATCTATAGATTGCTTTGGGCAAAATAGCCATTTTGACAATATTGATTCTTCCAATCCATGAACACGGTATGTTTCTCCATCTGTTTGTGTCCTCTGATTTCTTTCATCATTGTTACACTGAGTTCTTAGTATAAAACCTCTCCTAACTGATTGAGGTTCTAGTTATATTAGCTGAGCTTCCAAGTTTCATTCAGAAATACAGAATGAGGTGGTATTGGTCTAGTATGTTTCTGGTATTTTAGGCCAGTATTGCTCAAACCAGATGATTCAGATTTGAAGGTAGGCAAGAATTTGTTTAGGTGGCCATTTAATTTAGAGGCTGAATCATACTTAGTTCTCCATATTATTATAAGCCAGTAAACCTTTGTTTCAGGATTTTATACATACCTACAAACATATAAGTTTGTATGTGTGTGCATGTTCTCTTTCATGAGATAAAATGTATTTCTGTGAATTTAGAAGCAGCTGATTTAAGCTGAGCTATGTGATTAAGCCTTAATAATATAATCTTAATATTCATCTGAGATTCAGTTTAGCAGGAGATACATGGAACATGGTATGAGGCAAATCCATATACCAGACAGATTCAGGATTGTTACCTCTCCTGTAATGGAAAGCTAAAATTGGCTGGAAAAGTAATTGACCTTTTTAGATTTGCTGTTCATTTTACTATGGATATTGTAGTGGAGAAAAAACTTTACTAGTTATGTTCACTGCAAAAGACCAGTAAACTAATATAGCTAGAATCTCTGTCTTTTGGTAATCCCTGTGAACTATAATGATCAGTGACAAGAAAATAATTTTATTCTTTCAAAAAAAACAAAGTGACTAGTGTTAAAATACACAATTTAGAGAATTTTTAATCTTTTGAAAATTGGTAATGGAGACATGGCAAAGGTAATAAAGTGTGGTTAATGCTGGACAGATTTTTATCACGTTTAGCAAATATTCTTGAAATGGTCTAACTTTAAAAATTGTAGGTTCACCTAAGCAGCTGGGTAGACCAGCTGGTTTTGAATATGCCCTTAGTTATGTAAAAGGATGTGGTAAAATTCTTAAGAAAAAAGGAAGGGCTTCATTTAAACTTCTTGGGCTGATCAAGCTGATCTTTCATGGAACAAGTTACAATGTGTTTTGTTTTGTTTTGTTTTAAATTTTTTAATGGAAGGATAGTTGCTTTACAGAATTTTGTGGTTTGATTGCAGTGACAAACACAACTTGGTAAAGCTACAAAAGGGAACCATTGAAAAAAATCTCGTCTGACTTGTGACACTCACTCCAGACACTAAACAGTAACAAATCTGTCAGCAGTCAGTGATATGAATAATCGAGGCACTGGTGATTTGTTGATGTGCTGAAGCAAAGCTAGTTGATCTTTTTCACTCTAATACCAATAGTTGGGTACAGAGCTTACATTGCCTTCTGGTGTCCTTCCCTCATCTGCACCCCTCCCCTTTTGCTTATTAAGTCATGTCTCAGCAGTTCCTGAGAATTACTATTAATACGGTAGAAGGAAAAAAATGGTTTGCTATATAAGGGCAATAGTACAATCCCTGCACTCCTATCTAGGGCATAAGAACGCAGACCTTGGAATCGGACTTGGAGTCAGATCTCTTGTACACCATTTATTAATACTTTGATCTTAAGTAAGTTCTGTGGCCTCTCAGAGTTTCAGTTGTCATCTCTTAAGATGGAAAATAGAATTGCCTACTTTATAAGTATTTTATGAGGTTCTGTAAAATTTCAGTGAGATAAGTGCTCATCTTTATCCCTGTTGTTCAGTGTGTTTGTTGTTGCTATTATTGTTATTATATTTATCAAAAATAAAATAATATTACATCAATATTTAATTAAATAATTAAGACAATATTTCCCCAAATTGTTTGCATATTTCTTGTTTGCCAAAAAATAATGTCATTTGGGGCCAGACTTGCTTTCCAACCTCTGGCTCCTCTGACTGTTCCCTGTACCTATTATATATACAGGGCATGTAGTGGCCAAAAAGATAAATTCATGACTTTTTGTGACTTTTGCAATATGTGTAGTCTTCTATACAGTTGTATTCTAATGCTTTTTTGTTCATGAAAAAAGCAATAAGAATACAGGGTATGTTGTGTATGCACTTGGAATTGCCATATAGCATACCTGGGTGTCATCACTGACTAAACAATGTGATACTCATGAAAGATTTGTTTGAAAGTTATATCAAGAGGAGTGATAAATAGAATTAAAGTTGTAGTCTATTGATTTTTTTAAAGATTTTCTAAAAACATAATAATAAATCTATGTTGTTTTTTCTTTAACAGATGGGTTTAGGTCATGAGCAAGGATTTGGAGCCCCCTGTTTAAAATGCAAAGAAAAATGTGAGGGATTCGAACTGCACTTCTGGAGGTAATGTTTTAAAAACTAAAACCACGTTAGTAATTTCTACTTTTTGGCGCTGCTTCCTCAGACACTGGAGACTGCTTACAAGTTATCCAGCATGGTTGCTAAGTTGTGATCTATTTATTGTTTAATCACAAATATACAGATGAGATGTGCATAGTTGTCCATTTTAATAAAAGAATAGTTGTCCATTCTTAATAAAAGAATAACAATTAAATAAATAAATAGTCCTTCAGGATTACCATAAACTTATTTGCCACTCAGAGAAGAGACATATTCAATATTTTAGTCTCACAGGAAAACTGTGAGAAAACTAGCAAATAAATCAAGCAAATAAATACAGCCACTATAGCCCAATAAGCTCAAATAATGATAGGAAGTCAGAATATCTTTATTTCTTATTTATTTCTTAAAAAAGAATACAATATAGTGGCTGTACTAGATTGTATTCTTATTCTTTATTGTACTAGAATACTAGATTGTATTCTTTTTTAAGAAATAAATAAGAAATAAAGATATTCTGACTTCCTATCATTATTTGAGCTTATTGGGCTATAGTGGCTGTATTTATTTGCTTGATTTATTTGCTAGTTTTCTCACAGTTTTCCTGTGAGACTAAAATATTGAATATGTCTCTTCTCTGAGTGGCAAATAAGTTTATGGTAATCCTGAAGGACTATTTATTTATTTAATTGTTATTCTTTTATTAAGAATGGACAACTATTCTTTTATTAAAATGGACAACTATGCACATCTCATCTGTATATTTGTGATTAAACAATAAATACAATGAGTTGAGCATTCATGTCCTAGTTGTCAGGAAATGGACTTGAATCTAGTTGTTTTGTTTTTTCAAAATTTTCAGCTGTAAATTTACTACTGAAAACCTTTGAAAAGCTTGAGTTTAAAAAAATGATAATCCATTGCCATTGTCTTGATTTGAATCAAGTGCCTACATATGGAAGACAAATGTTAGTGGATCAAAAATGTGAATTTTTTATAGCTCTTATTTGCATGTTTCTTTGAAAATCATTATTCTATGTCATATAAAGCTAAAACTGGTATTTTAAATCCATTCTTTTAAAGAACATAAATGTCGTTCATCAGTGGCTGCCAAGACCATAACGATAGTTAATAAGTGTTCAAAGTTAGAATTAGCACATTATTGCTAGAAGGAAAAGATTAAAGTGATCAGCCATACATCATTAGGATGGCAGCTGACGGTTAGAATGAATCTCATTTGAGGACCACTCTTTCGTACTGCATATTTCCATAGGAACCACTGTCGAATAAAAAATGTCATTGGCTCTGGGGTTGTATACAGTGTAAGCTAAAGAAGAATGTAAAATAAAATTTGGGATATTAAGTTTCCTTAAAATCTCATTTACATAATAAGTTTTAGGAAACAAGGACAGTTTTAAATAGTGAAGGCAAAGGAAACCTTAGCCCTCCCCCAAATGATGATACAGTTCTTTACGTGTAAGGAGCTAAAATGGTCCAGGGAATTTTAAAATTACAAGACTTTACTGGCTCTTCTTTGTGCTACCTCTGCAAGGGACATAGCAGTTTGTGAATATGTCTGTAATATTTTGGCAAGGTAAAGTCACCAGACACAAAATAGTTGTCATGCGTTAGAATGTTTCAGCTCCTAACGAGAGCACAGCCCTTTGTACTCAGTGGGTTTTGTGGAAAGCTGCACTGCCCTCTGCTGGACACAGTTCTTGCTTTGCAGTCTCAAGTCATGCTCTTTTTAGTTTGACTATACATTTGCCAAAACTGCTAATGAGATTTTTATTTAAAGCTCTTTCCTCAGTGATGGTGTCTTTTCTCTAAAGCAGGTTAGTTTATAGTAGTTCTTATTTGCTCTATATTATTTTTATATTGTAGATAACTATCATCTGATATTTTCAGATAAAAATATCAGATAAGAGCAGATCTGTATGACATGAAAATCACTTTATTCATTATCATTTTTTCATGTAGTCTCATCTCCTGACGTCAGTATTATCTTAGAATCTGTTAAGAACCATAAAAGACTACATCTTCTTCTGGTTACTAACCACAGTGTTGGGTATATGATGTAAGCTGACCCAGTCATGGTACATCATTTCCTTGTTCACACTGATTGGTTTATTTATCCATTTATGGGCACTTGACAAAAGTCAGATCAGTTGAAACTCTTCCTAGAGGTGGTAGTTGTTGAATAATTTTACCCTCTAGGGACCTGCAAACTTCTTCTGTTTCTGATTGCCTCAGGTTGCTTATAAGAAACCATATGCAAGTAAAAAGAAACAAACTCTGGCTACTGCCTAGTAGTATTTTCATTAGCATGTTGCTGCCTGATCTCCCAGGGTCTCAGAACTCAGGCTGAGTTATTTGCTGTTCCACACACATTCACCAAGCATCTGTTATGATTTAGGTATTTTGTCATGTGCTAACTCCAGTACTTTGGCCACCTGATGTGAAGAGCTGACTCATTTGAAAAAACCCTGATGCTTTGAGGGCACAAGGAGAAGGGGACGACAGAGTATGAGATGGTTGGATGGCGTCACCAACTCAATGGACATGGGTTTTGGTGGACTCCAGGAGTTGGTGATGGACAGGGAGGCCTGCCGTGCTGTGGTTCATGGGCTTGCAAAGAGTCGGACATGACTGAGCGACTGAACTGAACTGAAGAAAGATAAAGTCCCTAATCTTACCCAAAGTGTGGATATTCCTATGATTTACTAGTTTCTCTATGTTTCCTAAAGTATTTGAGAAGTTATTTATCCCCCATAATACAGTTTTTTCCCCCTACATTTTCCTTTACATAGTCTGCACAAATGATATTGGTTTCTTTATGCTGTTGGGTAGCTGCTCAACCCTCAGATCATGGCTTAAATGTTACCTCTTCGGATAGGTTTTTTGTTTTCTCTTATTTCCCCATTTACGTGGATTTATTCTGTTGCTGCTCTATCTTAATGTACCATGTTTCTTTCCTTCATGATACACATTGTTCTAGGGCTTCCAAGCTGCCTCAGTGGTAAAGAATTCACCTACCAATCTAGGAGACACAAGAGATGTGTGTCCAATCTCTGAGTCGGGAAGCTCCTGGAGTAGAAAATGGCAGCCCACTCCAGCATTCTTGCCTGGAGAATCCCATGGACAGAGGAGCCTGGTGGGCTACAGTCCATGGCGTCACAGAGTCAGATACAACTGAGCACGCATACATAGTCACACATATTCATAAAAGACTAGAGCTTTGCCACAGCTTCCGGTCTAACTTGGATTTATATAGTCTGTACAAATGGTGTTATTTAGTAGTTCTGTCTTCTTCCTGGCATGAGTCCAGACACATTTCTCAGAATTTTTGATAATTCCTTGACCTTTTCACCGCAGTTGGAAAGCTTGAGGGTGTCTTTGACCTCCAGATGAGCCATTTTCAGTACAGTCTTTGAAGACTTTTACAGACTTTCTAAGGCTGGTTGTCCTGAGTGTAACAAAGATTCCAGATTTGGTCCAGGGCCCCAGAACTGCTGTGATTGAAGTGGACATGGGGTCTCAAGTTCCTGCCCACTTAACCTCCTCCTCCATCTTCATGGTGACCCTTGACTTCTAAGACCCTTAGGGCTTCTTGGAGCACATTGTGAAAATCAGAGCCTAGTTATTCTTTGCTTTTATCAGTCTGACCTTCTATGCAGCCACAAGAATGGTCTTTTGAAAATGGATAGTATTGTGTACTTACCAATAGCTTAAGAATTTAATGCTTTCCCACTGGACTTGATCCTTTGAACAGAGTCTTTGGCTTTGATCTCAGAATCTGTCCTCTGCTTACTCTTCCAACCTTCCTTCAATTTCAAGTACCCTGTGCTTCAATTACTTAGACACATGCTGTTTCTTAAAATGTCTGTGCCTTATCTCATGTTCCCTTTGCCTGGAAAGACCCTGTATGGTCAAACTAAAAAGAAATCTCACCACATGGAAACAAAAAGTCCTTCCTGTTCTCTTCAAGTCTTGGCCCAGGCAAGAGAAGTCTCTTGTGTCTGAGAAGTCGTCTTTGCTCCCTGTATTAGTCAGCTCAGCTTCTGTAGTAAAATACCATAGACTGATTTCTTAATAGCAGAAATGTATTGTCTTACATTTCTGGAGGCTAAAAGCCCAAGACTCTGAGCGTGGTTGGGTTCTGGTGAGGAACCACTTCCTGGTTTGTAGATGGCCACCTCTGGCCGTATCCTCACATGCCCTTTTCTCTGTGTGTGTACATGCAGAGAGAGATGGTCTCTCTCATTATATGGCCACCAATCCTATCTGATTAGAACTCCACCCTTATGATCTCATTTAAAGTTTACCTCCTAAAA
This sequence comes from Muntiacus reevesi, assembly GCF_963930625.1. Classification (NCBI taxonomy): domain Eukaryota; kingdom Metazoa; phylum Chordata; class Mammalia; order Artiodactyla; family Cervidae; genus Muntiacus; species Muntiacus reevesi. Next base: position 49,526,195 of record NC_089254.1, on the reverse strand, counting down.
GCTCTCCCAGTACAGTCACATTGGGGGTTAGAGCGTCAACATATGAATTGGGGGAGAGACCCTGTTCATTCCATAGCACCCTCTTTTCCTGGTCCACACACACCCAAGTAGAGTAAATCATTTTCCCCTTTAGCACCTTGTACATGTGTAGAAAGCAAGGAAATAAATGCTCAAATTTCATTTTCTTCATCGTTCGGAACTCCTGCTGGTGCTTTCCGTTGGTGGGGCAAGGTAGCCCATTGCGGCAGTCCTTAAGGGTCTGCCTGCTAAGGCACTGCGCGGGGTACTGTGCAGAGTGGGTCTAGAGAGTGAGTGGGAGAGATCCAGCAGGCACGACTGCCTGTTCAGAGTGTGTCTCAAAGGTTGTAAAAAGCTGAAAACCAACTCTTACACATACGAACGTTTATAGAGTGGGATTCATAAGTTAGCTAGCCAAAGCTCATTTTATAGATCGAACTAAAACCGAAAGGAGTTTTTTAAAAAAAGACTTATTTGAGCCTGTTGGTTCTTAGTAAGAAATATATGAACATCTTTGTCGCACACCAATAAACACTTGTCTGTTGCTCTATAACAAATTACTATAAATTTAGCAGGTTAAAACAATAACTGGATGTTAATTAACTCAACATCCATTTGCGCTTTAGGTCAGAAGTCTGGGCTGCTTAGCTGGATTCTCTGCTTAGGCTCCTAAAAGGCTGAAATCAGGGTGTTGGCCAGGTTGAGCTCTAAGAATCTGCCTCCAGGCTCACTTCTTAGGTAGGTAGAATTTATTTCTCTGTGATTGTAGGTCTGAGGTACCTGTTTCCTTGCTGGCTGTTAGCCAGGGGCTACTCTCAGCCTCTGGAAGCCACTCACATGGCAACCTCCAAGCCAACATAGTTGGCTTAGAATCCTTTCTGCACCTCTGATGTCTTCAAATTCCTCTTACACTCCCAGCCAGAGAACTTATTATTTTTTAAGGGCTCTTGTGATTAGATTTGGCACACCTGGATAATCTCTTCTTTTCCATATAAAGTAAATAAGAGGAATAATACCAAGGTGAAGGTCATAGGGACTGTCTTAAAATTCTGCTTATCACAGCACTTTATTTACTTGATTGTACCTAATCCTCATAATACCTTTTGAGATAAGTGGTAGTATTCCTTTTTTTATATTTGAGAAGTCAAAGACTTAAGGAAAGTTAAATAACTTACTAAGGCATGGCTTCTAGATGGCAGAGCTGGAATTTGGACCCAAAGCCTACCAAAACCTTCCTATCACCACCTTTCTATAGGACATAAGAAAAACTTGAACCCACGTTCCTCTGCCAGTGAACTGTGGACTGCACCAGCTGTGCACCCTACCAGTGTGGCACTTCTGCAGCAAAGACATGGTTGTGACAAAAATATTGTAACTGCGAGCTCTCCTTTTTTCCAGTGTACCAGTAATTACAAACCTAGAGGAAAATAAAAGGTTGAGGATACCTGATATTAATACTTATATAAAAACTACTATCTTCTGGGCACACTTTTAAGTAATATTTAGAAGTAACAAATATTTATGAAATGCAAAACAGAAACCCAGGATATCAAGTTTATAGCCAATTATTTATTTCATATTGAAAGTAATATCATTGGAACCATAGATCATTTATTATATAAGTAATAAAATAAGTAATAAAATTATTATTTTATCTAATCCTTGATAAATCGTTTCAATAAAACAGTTGCATTTTACAAGAAAACTGTTATTTGAATGAATATAGCATACATCTGTCCAGAGAATTTCTGATTGGGTTAGAGCTGTGTGAAAACTGAAAATTCCCCACCATAAATGGATTAATGCTTGTGTTGAATTCTATAACAGAGGCCTTCTCTTAAGTCCATATATGTATATCCCTGTTGTAAAAGGACAGCTTCCAACCCTTTTAAATTTTTCATTTATAGCAGTGTCATGACCATTCCGTTAAATCACTATGACTGCTGGCGGTATGTCAGAGCACTCCAGTTGCTACTACTTGCCTTGGAAAAATAATAATTTTTACAAATAGTACTACAAAAATAATTTCTCTTTTGAGAAGCTATGAGGGATAGTTTCTTGACTGCTTTCAGCTTGAAACTATAAATCTATCTACTTTTCTGAGGCAGTGCTTTTGGTAAGTTTTGTACTCTCTTGAAGTTAAGAACTCTGAAGTTGTAATATAAAATTGTGAGTATACAGTTCTGATTTGTCATGCATATTAATCTTTGCAGGTGTATGTGTTAACAGCTTTAAACTTTTTAGGATGAATAGCCCTCCTCACCCTACATCATAGAACTTCCCAGTCTACCAGTCTACCCTCACATCTTTTTTAGAAAGTCATATAAAAAAGACAGTTTTAAACTAACTTAATTCAGAGTCTCCCCCACATTTCCCCTTCACACGACTTTAATTAACCTCCCATGGAAAATTTGGGCAGAAACGCTATAGGGCAGCTTAGAAGATTTAGAGATAGGACGGCTGTGCTAAGTATGGGAGCTGATTTATAAACTTCCCTCAAACGAATAGCTCAAATAAATTTAATAAAAAAAAAACTTTTTAAGCCTTACACATATCATCAAAAGTCATGTGTGAATCATCTGAAGAAACATACTGTAAAAACCTTACAAACATAGCCCCTTGCACATGGATACTCTGCTCACCTATGCCGTTTTCATTTTATTTCAGGTTGGTCTAAAACCAATTTTTAAAAGTTCCTTGTTTTCTTAAATGTCCTACTCATCCTCAAACTTTCTCTTAGATAAAAAATAACGGTATCTCTCTCTTCCCTAATTTCTCAACAAAATTTTCTGTTTAATAAATTTATTGACTATTTTCCAAATGACTTGAAATTTCCTAAAAGATATTTCTAAAAATTAAAAAAATAATAATTTAAATATGGGAGATTACAATATAAAACGCTGTAGACTAAAACCCCCAAAAAACATTTTTTAAAACCTAGATAAGCAGTGAATAGTGCACATTTCCACAAGGATAGCTCTTGGCACCCAGCCCAGATTTTATGGGTTTCTTTCTTGCCTAGTGGTTGGTAGCTGTCCCTTTTTATTGCAGAAATGGAGCTCTGGGTTTAGGAATCTGGAAGGAATGTGGTCGTTCCAGCTACTTCATTGATGACAACTCTCTGGCTAAAAGAATGATCCTACCCTTCTTGAGTCACATTCTTGCCAGTTCTGTTATTTCAGTTCACAGTGTTAGAGTAAGGATGCAGATGAGGCTTATAATATATTGGGATTTTAAAAACGATCATGAATCAATCATAGGTTTTCCCCACTTAGGAAACTGTTAATCAGACATAGGCTGACTCCTTTAGCTACTACTTCTTCTCTCATCACTGTGCTATCAGTGTGGTGTCTTAACCTGAATTTACTTGCTTAATAAAGTTATATTGGATAGGTAAACAGGTAGACAGGGAATATAGATTTTCTCAGAATGTAAATCTTCTAAGAATAGCCAAGACTAATAATAAGAAGAAGTATAGAGACGGCCAGTATGTCATTGGTTAATATACTTTTTTTATATAACATTTTCATAGTAAATATAATTTATTTAGCCATGCTACAGCTTGTCACAGTATAGTTCATGCTTTAGAAAGTCCACAGGCTTTGTTTCACTTACTCTTTTACTATTACTCTTTCAGATTTTAGAATCTTACTCTATTTCATGGCATACATGTTTTACTGGAGTACACCTGGATAATAAACATTTTTAAAGGAACTCCAATATTTATCAATATCCTTGTTACTTCCTTCTTTAGTCAGTCACTTTGCTAATACCAGGATGCATGCCATAGTTCACAGCCATATAAGGAACTATTTATTTATATAAGAAGTAAATTCCCAGCCCACCTCTTTCCCTTCAGGAAGGCGTCATTTTAAACTTGATCCAAAAGCACTGTGATAGTTTTATGAATAATTATATTGTTTTTGTTAACTGAAGAACAAGAATGAAGAACATACTGTAGTAGGATAGTATGCTCCTTTCCAGTAGATGGAAGTATGAGATAACCAGTTGTAAGAGTCTTTTATAGCTGAACTAGAATATGCAAACTATTCAGCGAGTTATTACCAAATAAAGAATTCTGACCGATGTGTACACAAGGGAAGTATTTTGCCTCCCTACCCCACATCTCCTGACACACTTTCTCTCTCTTTCTGGGACTGTATAAGTCCAATGTAATATTTTCAGTTTGCATATCTCACTTTAAGAAAAACAGAACATAAAAATAAATAATTATTTAATAATTTGTTATTCGGCAAAGTGTTTAGGGTTTTTTTTGTAATTTTCTGATGTAGAGAAATCCAATGATTTATATTAATTTTAAATATGTAAAATTTAATAAGCTTTTAATGATGCTAATACATTTTTATATTATTGATTCGAGCATGTGTAATTAACAGTTTAGTTTCTCCGTTTCTGATGAATCCTTACCACTTGTATTTCTTTGAACTTTCTTATTGCTCTGATTAGTATCCAAGGAAAAATGAATGGAGTGGCAATGGCAAGGTTGCTTTCTTGCTTCAGATCCTAAAATGAATGCATTAAGTATAATGGATGCTGAGTGCTTATGGACTTTTTCCCCCAGAAACCCTTTCTAAAATCCTAATTCCTTTCTACAACTAAAATTACTTTAAATGTAATCAGAAGAAATGTTGATATGTATTGAATGTTTTCTGTATCCGATGAGAAGCAAACCTTTATTAGTTTCTGTTATTGTCTTTATTTTCCTTTTTACTTTAGGTTTTGTCTGAATATTTCCTAACCTCCTGAGTTAAACACTTAGCTTATTAATTTTTATTCTTCTTTCTAATTTAAGCATACTTTAACTATAATTTTCCTCATCATCATCCCTTTAGTTGTGTTTTATAAGTTTCAGGAAGTAATAGTTTTGCTTTCTTTTTTCCTAAAATATTTTTTGTTTTAATTTATATTGTAATTCTTTTCTTTCAACATTTAATTTTTTAAGAGTCTTTTTTTAAAAGTACTTTGTAATGTTTTTGGTGATGATTTCTAACATAACTACATTCTGTTCAGCTTATCTGGTTAATGATCTGTCTTTGAGACTTGCTCTATGGCATAGTAGATGTTCGGTTTTTCAGAGTGTTTCAAATAGCTGTAAAAAGAATGTATATTCTCCAGTCACTGGATATAATGCTTTCATGTGTCTCTTAGGTCAGGCTTGATAGTTGTGTTATTCACATCTTTATCTCTAATTTTTTTAAATCTCACCATAATGATGGATTTGTCCATTTGCTTCTTATAGTTCTGTTACTTTTGCTTATATATGTTGACGTTAGGTTATTAGGTTGTATTAAGTTAATTGTTATAGCAGAGAAGTGTTTTTAAATATTTGTTACTGTGAAGTGACTCTGATACTCATTAAGGGAAAAAGCCTTAATTGTACGACATTTGGGCTTCCCTAATATCATGGCTCAGTTGGTCAAGAATCCGCCTGCCAATTCTTGGGAGACCTGAGTTTGATCCCTGGGTTGGAATGATCTATAGAAGGGAAAGGCTACCCAGTCCAGTATTCTGACCTGGAGAATTCCATGGACTTAGTCCATGGGGTCACAAAGAGCCAGACTCTACTGAGCGACTTTCACTTTGAATATACGGAACGTTTTGCTGGTATTTGCCAGGTTTCTTTTTGTGTCATCATACTTTTCATCCTTTCTATGTGGTTAAAATATGAGTGAAGTAAGCCAGAAAGATAAAGACCAATACAGTATACTAACGCATATATATGGAATTTAGAAAGATGGTAACGATAACCCTATATGCAAAACAGAAAAAGGGACACAGATGTACAGAACAGACTTTTGGACTCTGTGGGAGAAGGCGAGGGTGGGATGTTTTGAGAGAACAGCATCGAAACATGTATATTATCTAGGGTGAAACAGATCACCAGCCCAGGTGGGATGCATGAGACAAGTGCTCGGGGCTGGTGCACTGGCAGGACCCAGAGGGATCAGGTAGAGAGGGAGGTGGGAGGGGGGATCGGGATGGGGAATACATGTAAATCCATGGCTGATTCATGTCAATGTATGGCAAAAACCACTACAATATTGTAAAGTAATTAGCCTCCAACTAATAAAAATAAGGAAAAAATAAATAAAATTTTTTAAAAAACACTAAAAAAAATGTGTTTCTTAAACAGCGTATAGTTTAACTAATTTGTTATATTATCTTTCTGAAAGCCTTCATCTTTTAACTGGAGAAATGAGTCCATTTATTGTGACTGTTGATATGCTTGGGTTATATCAGCCATCTAATTTGTGCTTTCTACATGTCGTTCCCAAGTTCATTTTTCTCCGATCTTGTTTGACTAATTACATTTTCATACTTTCATCCCTTTTTGTAATAGTTAGAATTACATTTCTTTCTTTTAGTTATCTAGATATTTTAACATACATAGTTAACAACATCCAATGTTAATATGTATCTTCAGTATCTTCCTGAACAGTGTAAGGATATTAAAATTTTTTTTTAACTCTCAGATTTCTCCCTCTAACTTATATGCTATCATTGTCCTGAATTTTAGCTCCAGCTTATATTTGTAATCCCACAAAGTCTTTCTGCTCTCTTTTCCTCTGTCATCTTTGCCAGCTGCTGCTGCTATACCAGGCTCCCTCCTGAGCCCTCATCTCCCTCCGCTCTTACCCCAGGAGGTGAAAGTGCTCTGTTCCACTTATTCCCTGACTTCTGAATTTATATTTTCCACCAGGCTACAGTTTCTAATAATAGATCTATATATCCTGTAACTTAACTTGATATCTATACCCTGTTTCATAGGCATTTCAAATTTATTATTTCAGGTTGGATAGATTTCACCAACGTTTTCATCCCATACCTCAGTTCTATTCTTATTTTGCTTTTATGATCTAATAAATTACATTCCTTTTACCATCTTACTCATCCCAGAAACCTGGTTCATTTTTTAACTGATTCTGTCTTCCCTTCATCACTGTATTCACAAGGCTTAATTCATTCCACATTATTTGTTTAGTCACTCAGTCTTGTCCAACTCTTTGCACCCCATGGACTGTAGCTTGCCAGGTTCCTCTGTCCACGGGTTTCCCAAGCAAGAATACTAGAGTTGGTTGTCATTTCCTTCTCCACGGGATCTTCATGACCCAGAGATCCAACCCAGGTTTCCTGAGAGTCTCCTGCATTGCAGGCAGATTGTTTCACCACTGAGCCACAAGGGAAGTCCAGTTCACATTAAGGATATCTTAAATTTGTTCCTTTCTTTTTATCTCCACTATCAGATACTTCAGTGCAAGCTATTACACATCTTACCCAGGTCAAAACAATAACCATCCAAGATGTAAATTCCACTTTTGAAATAGCAGTAGAATCCCTGTTCCTTAGGACCTTGCAGACTGGATGCACTGTTGACGTGTTAACTGGTCTCCTGCTCTAAGTTACATCTATCCCAAAGTCATTCTCCATATGGCAGGTATTACAGTTTTTGAAAATGATAGATCTAACCATGTTATTCATTAACTTAAAAGCCTTCAGTGCCTCCTGATTGCCCTTACAATGAAAGCCAGACTTTTTAATATGCCTTAGAAGTAGTCCCTGCATGATCTCAGACTTGCCTACCTCTGCAGCCTTGTCACTACCCAATTTACTTAGCTCACTGTTGTCATACATACCAGACTTCTCTGATCACAGGGCCTAAGGGTGCAGTCTCCTAATACAGGACGACCACACATACTCTTTCTACCCAAAATGTCTGGAGGCTTTTCTTCTCCTGTCTCTACCGCTTCTCAAACACATACACACAAAGTTCACATTCATTTTACACATCCTTCAGATTTCAACCTAAATTAGGAGTAATGTTCTTATGGAGTCCTTTGCTTACCAGTTCCAAGTCAAAATTATATCCTCTCAAAGTATTCTGCGATTATCACAAATGCAGTTATAGGTATTTGTATGTGTGTGTGTGTGTCTGTGTGTATATTTGTTTAATGTCTGTCTCCTCACCAGGTGGTAAGCATAAGTTCTAGACTGTCAGAGACTGGGCCTAATTATTTTCATCTTTATGTCCTAGTATCAGGTACATTGCTTGGCACGTGGACACTCATATATTTTCCATGAATGAAAGATTACATCCCATACCAGATTGGGGAAGGGAGACTGTGTCTTTCAACTATAAGAAAGGAAGAGACTTTATCTGTCTTTTATACATAAGGGAGGAGCACAGGTTAGGTGGTCACTAATGTTTTGAAGAAATAAAAGAAGGGAAAGGAAGAAAAGGAAATGCAACATGAGAAAAGAGAGAAAAGGAAATTGGAAAAGGGACAGGAAAGAAAATGAAAAAAACTAAACATAAATCTTGGGTTACCGTCCTTGATGAGAAAAGTTATATCAACTTCTTTATCTCTCACTTAGGGAAAAAAATGGATAATGGCTGCTATCATGCAATAAAATATGAAAATGCTTGCTGTGATAGTTTTTGGTGATTTTGTTTTATTTACATATCTGGTTGAGAGAATGAGGAATATCACATGGGGTTACCCTCAGCCATACCCCCTTGAGCATGCACTTTCTAATCAAAACCTTTTTCAAAGTCTTATGAAGCAAAGATGCATTTTTATGTTTCCTTACTTAAACTTATGGATAGCTACTTGTAATCCCCTCCTCCCTACCCATCGTAAGACTTGACTTTGCATACCATTATAAGGAATATTTGTAAAAATATAGTTTGAACTATATATGTATGATTGATTAAATATAATTAATCATTGCCTGCTTATCTCCAAAATTATAGAAAAATATGTCGTAACTGCAAGTGTGGCCAAGAAGAGCATGATGTCCTCTTGAGCAATGAGGAGGATCGAAAAGTGGGGAAGCTTTTTGAAGATACCAAGTACACCACCCTGATTGCGAAGCTGAAATCAGATGGAATTCCCATGTATAAACGCAATGTTATGATACTGACCAATCCAGTTGCTGCCAAGAAGAATGTCTCCATCAATACAGTTACCTACGAATGGGCTCCTCCTGTCCAGAATCAGGCATTGGTAAATAATGAGGGGGAGGGAAGTCCCTTTATTAAAGTTCCTAGGCTACTTATTTAGGGCAGTTCCTTTAGTGACCTAACTGACCTCAGGTCTGTTATTTTTCTAGGGTTCCCATTACCTTGACTTCCAACTCCTGTTGGACTTTTAGAAGTAAGATTAGATATCTCATAGAATTTTTCTCACTACATAGAAAATCAGTGTTAACCTTTTCAAAGAAATGGCATGACATTTTCAGTAATTAAATGAAAAACATGTTTTGAATAAAGCTAGTAACTTCTTTGTTACTTTTGGGAAGATTTTTCTTAAGATGGTTAAAAAAATCTAAAGAAAAGAATTTCTTTCAATTTTTTGTAACTCAAAAGGTGGTCAACACTATATTTCTTTTACTGTATAAGGCAAAAAAAATTGCAATTTTGTGTCAAGCTCCTTCCACTAAGATAATAACTAGATGAGACATTTGGAAGTCTTTTAAGACGGTTAGTTAAATCATGAGAATGAATCTTGTGATATCATTTTCTTATAGGATAGTGATGATCCTTAGGCCATTCTGAACATGTGGCTTAAAAAATTGTTTTCTTTTGCAGTTACGCAGTTGTATTTTTGTTTGTTTGGGGGGCTTTGTTTTTTCTTATGAATTTTATTGGAGTATAGTTGATTTACAACGTTGTGTTAGTTTCAGGTGTATAGCAAAGTAATTTTAGCACAAGTAAATATTAGTAACCTAAGTCTTTACAAACTGAAAAAAAAAAAGCTTTACTTTCATGAAGAAAAAAAAGTGTTCATTTTTACTGACTAAATCTATTGCACCATTTTTAATGTGTTTTTTAATGTATTAACATCTCAAGATAACTTGTATTATGAAGATCAATTGTTATTAGTGGATAAAACTGACTTCTTCAGTAATTTGATTCTAATGAGTATTACATAGCATCGTTTGTTTGATGGCCACGGCATCTCCCAGTTAACGCTGGTCCCCTTTGTGGTCTAGGCCAGGCAGTACATGCAAATGCTGCCCAAAGAGAAGCAGCCGGTGGCGGGCTCAGAGGGGGCACAGTACCGGAAGAAGCAGTTGGCAAAGCAGCTCCCTGCCCACGACCAGGACCCTTCAAAATGCCACGAGTTGTCTCCCAAAGAGGTGAAGGAGATGGAGCAGTTTGTGAAGAAATACAAGAGCGAGGCTCTGGGCGTAGGAGATGTCAAGCTCCCCCGTGACATGAACACTCAAGGCCCCAACAGAATGTACATCCCTGGAGGGGACAGAAGCACCACAACAGCAGTAGGGGCCATGGAGGACAAGTCAGCGGAACACAAGAGAACCCAGTATGTAAGTAAAGCAGGCATGATGTTGGCCCCTTTGGTATATCTTACAGGTCCATTCCGTTTCTTTGAATTGTGGGACACTGTTGGGGGAAAGTTGCATTCCTCTGTTTCCAGAAGGGAATAGATGAGGGAAGTAAATTGAATTATAATTTCAGTTTAGGCTTATTTTAGAGAATTATCATGTATCATGTTTGAAACCTTGGTCTAAAGCCAAGCTTTCTGATTATCTGTTGCCAAAGATAATTACAAGTGTTATGTATACACAGCAGTTAACATGGTGTCATGCTGGAATAAAACATACAATCTAGAATCTGTTTCTAAACATAATTTTGCTGTTAATTGTTATTCTCTTCCCATAAATAAGAATAATATATGCTTAGGTTAATTCGGTTTTGCTCGTGAGAATGTGCATAAAATTCAAACTTAAATATGTGGATATATAGTCAATCATACTTTTTAAAAATGTCTCCTAAGACAGGAAAATTGAAGTCATTTTTATGCCTTGAAAATAGAAAAAAATTGTGACACAGATGAACCAAAAATAAGAACTAAACTTACTGTAATAATATATTGCTTATAGATCCTGTTAGCACATCAACCAACCAGGCTTAATCCTGTATTAAAACAAAACAGAAAAAAAAAAAAATGATACAGTAAGTTTTCAGGTAATCATTTTTGAGAGAACTACTTAAAACTGAGGTGCAAATTACTATTAGCCTTTTTCCATGAGCAACATTGATCCAGTAAACAGTGCTCTGTTACACATTGGGTGCAAGAATTATGTTTGGAGAACTGGAAAAAGCCAAGAGATTCCTTTTCACAAATACTAACACCGTACTGCCTATATGGATGAATTACTAATTTCAGGAGAAATTACTTCTCTTGGAAGTGGTTCCTCTGAGTTCCCACCAGAACTGTTGATGAGAAGTGCCGGTCTTGGGTGACTAGATTGTTTTGGCTGATTTCCCTTTCAGTCCTGCTACTGCTGCAAACTGAGCATGAAGGAGGGAGACCCAGCCATCTATGCCGAAAGGGCCGGATACGATAAACTGTGGCACCCAGCTTGTTTCGTCTGCAGTGCCTGCCATGAACTCCTGGTCGACATGATTTATTTCTGGAAGAATGGCAAGCTGTACTGTGGCAGACACTACTGTGACAGTGAGAAACCCCGGTGCGCTGGCTGTGATGAGGTATGTTCTCGAGGGCCACCTGCATGCAGGCGCCCTTTTTCTTCTTCCTATGGTTCCCTCACCATGCTAACCAGGCCTCCCTTAGCGAGAAAGCAGAATGAATTAACCCAGTATCGTGTGCTTTATTTACATCCAAAGAAGTTGAATGAAAAAAACGTTTCAGTCATTCTGAATGCCCATGTTAATTGTGTTGACAAATGAAGACTGTCCAGATACCTAAAACATTGATTTGAACTAAACCAAGTAATCATCCAAGTTCAAGCTTTAGGTTATCTTCAGACTTCAAACCCCCCAAAGTAGACTGATGTTTCTTGTGGTTCTAAATCTGTTGTGTAAAGAACGTAGCTTGGTCATTTGAAGCAAAAAGGAAAAAACATGATTGATTTTATTTTTATTCTCTTCCTAGCTGATATTCAGTAATGAGTATACCCAGGCAGAAAACCAAAACTGGCATCTGAAACACTTCTGCTGCTTTGACTGTGACAACATCCTAGCTGGGGAAATATACGTGATGGTCAATGACAAGCCCGTGTGCAAACCCTGTTATGTGAAGAACCATGCTGTGGTAAGACACATCTTGGGATTTGGTAGCCTTGACCTGCTTTATTTAAGTCTCTTACAAAGGAGAGACAGAAAGTACTACTCTCAAATAGGAAACAGGTGAATTCTACCATAGAGTGTTAAAATCCAGGTAATTCAAAAACAGTACATGCGTTGACTAGGATGAACCACCTCAAGATTCTGTATGTGCAGTTTACACTATAAAGTGCTACTCGATAACCAAATCTCCACCAAAAAAATTCCTTAATGGGAGTAAGATTGATTGATTCTCATCATACAGATCGGCTTTCACTTAAATTAAGGTTTTTAGAGACTGTTCATATGCCTTAGCTCTGTTTGAATGTTTATGTTTCTGTTCATGTTACCAGATCACGCACTGTGGCTTTCTTTTTGCTACCTGGAGATTGTACAGTGCCCTTTCTTAAACCCTCACTGAGTTAATATATATGTGAAACAAAATTTCAGAACAAAATTTGACTTGCATGTTTATTTGCATAAGCCAAACATTCAAATATTTAATGTGAAAATATAATGTGTGTGTGTGTGTGTGTGTGTGTGTATACAAACACACAGACACACACATATATGTATATGTATAAAATCTACCATTCTTACACAGACCTTCTATTGCATGATGGCCCAGAGATAGATAAAGAGTAGATAAAAAGTTGACCATATATGTAAAGTTTATAATCCAGGAATATTAAAAGGATAGATGTTTACTTTATACGCAGGTAAATAAGTACTAAAGATCTCCCTGAACTATCAACTAGAGGAGACTCCTGGCAGAGGAATATAATGACATATTTATATAGTTCTAGGAGTATGATATTATTAATATGAAAATAAGGTTAAGAAGTTTTGGTGTCAGTGCCAGTTTTCAGCCTTTACCCATTGCCCTCGGATATAATCTATCAGCTCTCGTTTTCTATCAACTCCGCCTCATCAGTGTATCTCAGGTTCTCACAGGCACAACTACTCCACTTCAGAGCTTTATTTTTTTTGTCATTTTGACTATTATAACGACCTCAAATTTGGCCTCCCACTTCCATTCTTCTTGTTCAAAGCTACCTTCCATAATGATGGAAGATAATCTTTCTAAAACGCAAATCTGATCATCAAGCCTTTACTTAATAGATCCAGCCCCTTCTTACCTGTCCAGCCACTTTTACTAGGAGTTGTTCAGTCGTGTCCAACTCTTTGTGATCCTGTGGACTGCAGCAGGCCAGGCTCCCCTACTAGTTACCTAACCCAATCATTCCATTTCCCAAGGTACCTGCATTTCGTAGTTTATACTGTTCTTTGTCTTCTGCTAACACTCATTCCTTTGTCTGATACATCTTCCTATTCTGTTTTTATTTATTTATTTATTTTTGGCTGTGCCACATGACTTGTGGGCTGTTAGTTCCCTGACCAGGGACTGAACCCAGGCCCCTAGCAGTAAAATCCCTAGGTCCTAACCACTGGGTTGCCAGAAGATCCCCTCTCTGTTTTACCTGATTATGCCTGCACACTCCTCCAGACTCAGTTTAAGCTTAACTTTTTCAGAACACCTTTCCTGATTCCCTGCCCACGTTGCACCCCTTCCTCTCTGGCTAGGCAGGATGTCTGTTCCCTTGGGGCTCTTTGTATACTTGCCCACATGTGTGACTGTCAGTATCACTCATCTGTCTCTTCTACCAGACTGTAAAAAGCTGGAGCACAGAGCTTCCCTCTATTTCCGTACCCTCAATGTTTGCACTTAGGAAATGTTTGAGTGACTGACTTGTGTTTTAACGCTTCTCATTTTCTTTGAGGGTCAACATGGACCCTCTGTATATCTGAGGATAAGATGTTGAATTACCATACAGTCTAATAGATTATTTAGCTTAAAAAAATACTTCCCTGAATGCAGTTGCAACAGTTTCTCTAGAAAAGAGGATTACCATAATATGCAGTTCACTGTATGATGTGTTACCTTGGCCTTAAGGACTAGAATGTAAACTCCATGAGGGCAGGGATTTTGTCTGCTTCTTTTCTGTTCTATTTTCAACACTAGAACACAGCAGACACTCATAGAATAAAGCTTTTAACAGACGAAGCTACTTTGTTATTGATGCAAGCTTCTCTCCATTATGTTGCAGTAGTTATTGGAGAGGAATAACTACAGAGAGAATGCCAGAAACTCTAAATTATTTAGCTTTATAATATGGCATGATTTATTTTAGAAGGTGTACTTTCTCAATTAGATACACTTATTGCCACATGCTTAATGCTAAAATGAATATTCATCACCTGAACAAAACTTAGGTGACAGCAGCATGCTAAAGGATATAAAAATTGGAAGACTGTCTAGTTCTGGGCATTGATCTGCTTAGATCTTTTAATTTAAAAAAAAAAAAAAAAGAGTGAGAATATAATTATTTTTAGACCTGAAGCTAAAACCTCAACTCAAAAAAGGACTTTTCTGAAGAAAAAATTAACCTGGTAGGAGGAAAGTGGGAAATACACTTAGTTTGTCTCTGTATGGTTTCTGGAATTCCAGTCTCAAATGGCCACTCCAAGATTTCACATCTCTGAGATTTCACAGGACCCTTCTGCTAGAGAGCAAGCATCATTATCAGTTTTTAAATTTTATAATTTATATACAAATAAGTAAAAGAAGTAGGAGGAATTGAAGGAAATAACAACATATTGGATTATTAGCAGTTTAATTAAGAATTCAGGATAAACAAATATCAAGCATAGTGTGGTGAATGAAGTCCATCAACTCCCTGACTGGTCCTGGAGGCTCCAGACCCTTAGTTGATTCCTGGGCAGCTTTCAGATTTATGAAGAATTAGGGATATGGATCGGTAGTTTTTACTTGGGGACATGTCAGATTTGGGGATGAATGGCAATCAAATTATTAATAAACCTAAATTTTTTGAAGTGCACAAACCCTACATTCTATGCTAGTTCAGTTCAGTTCAGTCACTCAGTCATGTCCAACTCTTTGCGACACCATGAACTATAGCACACCAGGCCTCACATCATCAACTCCCGGAGTCTACCCAAACTCATGTCCATTGAGTCAGTGATGCCATTCAACCATCTCATTCTCTGTTGTCCCCTTCTTCTCCTTCCCTCAATCTTTCCCATCATCAGGGTCTTTTCAAATAAGTCAGCTCTTCGCATCAGGTGGCCAAAGTATTGGAGCTTCAGCTTCAACATCAGTCCTTCCAATGAACACCCAAGACTCATCTTTAGGATGGACTGGTTGGATCTCCTTGCAGTCCAAGGGACTCTCAAGAGTCTTCTCCAACAGCACAGTTCAAAAGCATCAATTCTTTGGCACTCAGCTTTCTTTAAAGTTCAACTCTCACATCCATGCATGACTATTGGAAAAACCATAGCCTTGACTAGATGGACTTTTGTTGGCAAAGTAATGTCTCTGCTTCTAAATATGCTGTCTTGGTTGGTCATCACTTTCCTTCCAAGGAGTAAGAGTCTTTTAATTTCATGGCTGCATTCACCATCTGCACTGATTTGGGAACCCCCAAAAATAAAGTCAGCCACTGTTCCCACTATTTCCCCATCTATTTGCCATGAAGTGATGGGACCAGATGCCATGATTTTAGTTTTCTGAATGTTGAGCTATAAGGCAACTTTTTCACTCTCCTTTTTCACTTTCATCAAGAGGCTCTTTAGTTCTTCTTCACTTTCTGCCATAAAGGTGGTGTCATCTGCATATCTGAGGTTATTGATATTTCTCCTGGCAATCTTGATTTCAGCCTGTGCTTCCTCCAGCCCAGCATTTCTCATGATGTACTCTGCATAGAAGTTAAATAAGCAGGGTGACAATATACAGCCTTGAAGTACTCCTTTTCCTATTTGGAAATAGTCTGTTGTTCCATGTCCAGTTCTAACTGTTGCTTCCTGACCTGCATACAGGTTTCTCAAGAGGCAGGTCAGGTGATCTGGTATTTCCATCTCTTTCAGAATTTTCCACAGTTTATTGTGATCCGCACAGTCAAAGACTTTGACTTTAAAGCAGAAATAGATGTTTTTCTGGAACTCTCTTGCTTTTTCGATGATCCACCGGACGTTGGCAGTTTGATCTCTGGTTCCTCTGCCTTTTCTAAAACCAGCTTGAACATCTGGAAGTTCATGGTTCACGTATTGCTGAAGCCTGGCTTGGAGAATTTTGAGCATTACTTTACTAGTGTGTGAGATGAGTGTAATTGTGGGGTAGTTTGAGCATTTTTTGGCATTGCCTTTCTTTGGGATTGGAATAAAAACTGACCTTTTCTAGTCCTGTGGCCACTGCTGAGTTTTCCAAATTTGCTGACGTAGCGAGTGCAGCACTTTCACAGCATCATCTTTCAGGATTTGAAATAGCTCCTGGAATTTCATCACCTCCACTAGCTTTGTTTGTAGTAATGCTTCCTAAGTCCCACTTGACTTCACATTCCAGGATGTCTGACTCTAGGTGAGTGTGAGTGATCACACCATCGTGATTGTCTGGGTCATGAAGATCTTTTTTGTATAGTTCTTCCATGTATTCTTGCCACCTCTTCTTAATATCTTCTGTTTCTGTTAAGTCTATACCTTTTCCGTCCTTTATTGAGCCCATCTTTGCATGAATCGTTCCCTTGGTATCTCTAATTTCTTGAAGAGATCTCTAGTCATTCCCATTCTGTTGTTTTCTTCTATTTCTTTACATTGATCGCTGAGGAAGGCTTTCTTATCTCTCCTTGCTATTAACTTTGCATTCAAATGGGAATATCTTTTCTTTTCTCCATTGCTTTTCACTTTTCTTCTTTTCACAGCTATTTGTAAGGCCTCCTCAGATAGCCATTTTGCTTTTTTGCATTTCTTTTTCTTGGGGATGATCTTGATTCCTGTCTCCTGTAACAATGTCATGAACCTCCATCCATAGTTCATCAGGCACTCTATCAGACCTAGTCCTTTAAATCTATTTCTCACTTCCACTGTATAGTCATAAGGGATTTGATTTAGGTCATATCTGAATGGTCTAGTGGTTTTTCCCAGTTTCTTCAATTTAAGTCTGAATTTGGCAATAAGGAGTTCATGATCTGAGGTACAGTCAACTCCTGGTCTTGTTTTTGCTGACTGTATAGAGCTTCTCCATCTTTGGCTGCAAAGAATATAATCCATCTGATTTTGATGTTGACCATCTGGTGATGTCCATGTGTAGAGTCTTCTTTTCCATTGTTGGAAGAGGGTGTTTGCTATGACCAGTGCATTCTCTTGGCAGAACTCTATTAGCCTTTGCCCTGCTTCATTCTGTACTCCAAATTGTACTCCAAATTTGCCTGTTACTGCTATTTAGTATGTTAAATTTTTTTCCAAAGCAGTTTCCTTAATTGTACATAGAACAGTATTTATCACTTTTAAAAAATTGCAGTGAAAACGTGAGTTTTGAAAGACTATAAAATGATCTAAAAATATTTTTAAAGGGCTGAGATACAGAGGGTGGATCATGATCTAAAATCAGGGGAATAAAAACTTGAGTGTGAAAACAACAAAGGGCAACATTCTAAGTGAATTACAAAGCTATACAAAAGCCATTTCTTGCATGGTGCAGCTATAGATTAGGAGTCATTGTAATCAAAAGTCGTTTTTGTAGTATTCAGGATCGATCATTCAAAGATCTCCCCTGCTTCTCAGGGAAGACTGGGTTGACATAAACTGTGAGATAAGGAGTTACAGTCTCTGTAATTAGAAACCTTGTAGTTATCTAAAAATATAGAAAATATTACTATATTGCAGGTCTGAAATGGATATCTATACCAAGGCCTCACACCGCATGTTAATTCAATTCACCTGTGACCCTCCTCAACCCATCCACCTTCATCACACAGGAATTCCTGACAATCACATTAAGAGACCAAGAATGCAGAAGATTAGCCACTTTTATGTAATGCTGTACAATCTTACTGGTTTCCTCATTTGTTATAAAATATTTAAAACAAGAATACTAGGCAGTTTCATTCATAACACATATAAACAAGAAGGCATATGAACTATCTAATGTTTTGGAGCTCTCAGTTGGGTAGTTTTGTCTTCTGCTGTGATAGTGCCAATTATTCATTTATTTTCCTGCTAAACATGTTCAGTTAAAGAAGAAATTATGTGTGTTTATGGGTGTGGATGTGTATATCTCATATTTATCTGTACATAACATACATATATACTGAATGGCATATGGAATATAAGTGCTAACATTCCATGATATTTGATTTCACATAAATTATGACATGACAGAAGAGATATTTTTAGTGCACACTAGTTATTCTCAAACACTGTCAGTATTTTTGATTGAGTCCTGAATTACTCTGAACATAGTTTTCACTTGTGTGTGCTAAGTCACTTCAATCGTGTCTGACTCTTTGCGACCCCGTGGACCGTAGCCTGCCATACTCCTCTGTCCATGGGATTCTCCAGGCAAGAATACTAGAGTGGGTTGCCATTCCCTTCTCCAGATTTTCACTTACTGCTGTTTAGAAATTAGTAGTGTTAATCATCTCACGTGTCATAGGTAAGACTGGTAAAATTATCACTTCGGAGCTTTAGTGAATGAGGAAAAAATCATTTTAAAAAAGACTATTTTTTTAGAGCAGTTTTAGGTTTATAACAAAATTAAGAGGGAAATACAGAGATTTCCCTTATATTCTCTACTCCCACACATGCATTGCCTTGTGCATTATCAACATCACTCACTAGAGTGTTAACATTTTTTAATAAGGATGAGTCTACATGGACATATCATAATCACCCAAAGTCCATAATTTAGCTTAGAGTTCACTCTTGATGTTGTGTGTTCTCTGGTTTGGACAAATGGCATATATCCATTATTGTAATATCATAGAGAATATTTTTACTGGCCTATAAGCCCTTTGTGCTCTGCCTATTCATCTCTTCAACCTGCCTGTCTCCTACTCCATACCCCTAGCCATCAATGGTCTTTTTATTTTCTCCATAGTTTTGCCTTTGCTAGAATGTCATATAGTTGGAATCATATAGCATATAGCTTTTCCAGGTTAGCTTCTTTCACTTAGTAATATGCATTTCCTCCATGACATGATAGCTCATGTCTTTTTAGCTCTAAGAAGTATGAATGTGTTATAGTTTCTTTATCCATTTACCCACTGATGGACATCCTGGTTGCTTCCAGATTTTGGCAATTACAATTAAAGCATCATATGCAGGTTTCTTTGTGGACATAAGTTTTCAAGTCATTTGGATAAATACCAAAGAGCATGACTGCTGGAGTATATGATTAAAGTATGCTTAGTTTTATTATAAGAAACAGCCAAACTGTCTTCCTCATGAGTTGAAACATTTTGCATTCGCACCAGCAATGAATGAGAGTACCTGTTGTTCTTGCCAGCATTTGTGATGTAGGAAAAATCATAAAACTTAAAAAAAATATATAACTGCTAATATACAATCTAATAGATACACTGGAACCGAACACACTGCTTTGGAACTTCAAGACTTTCTGCCTTAAACACCCATGGTTTATCTTAGAAGCATCAAGTGCTGTTTGGACTTCACCTGTTATTTCTCGCATGCTCCGCATATAGCTGTGAAGGTTAGCTAGAAGGTCATTCTCAGTTGTGTATCTTTGAGGTTGTCATTCTTGGTTTATTTTGCCATCTAAAGAAATGTACTGTTCTAGCGTGAAAGTGTTCCCATCACAGTTTGATCTCTCATGCTCTTCTCTTCTTTGTATAACCGCCTTAACAGGTGTGTCAGGGATGCCACAATGCCATCGACCCCGAAGTGCAGCGGGTCAGCTACAACAACTTCAGCTGGCACGCGTCCACGGAGTGCTTTCTGTGCTCCTGCTGCAGCAGGTGTCTCATTGGGCAGAAGTTCATGCCCGTAGAAGGGATGGTTTTCTGCTCGGTGGAGTGTAAGAAGATGATGTCTTAAGAGGAGAGCACCAAGCAAAATTGAGCCCTAGCTATCCAGAGTGGTCTGCATTTCTACTGTAAAATGCAATTTGGAAAAATAAAAGAAAAAGAAAAGAAACTATAAAGGAAACCAGGAAATTTGTTCCGTATCTTTCTTTGCTGTTTTTCCTAATCAAATTTTTGCATCTCAATTTTTAAAACCTGCTTTAAGCATTTAATTTTTAAAATGGTAAAGAGTTTTACCTTTCTTTGGCTTTCCAGATGTAAAATCTTTTGAGTTGGAAGCGTGAGTTTAATATCTTCATATTCCTACCTTCTTTGTGCCAAACACAGTATATATGAAAACTTAAAAGTTAGTGTTTGAATGGAAAGATGAGCATTTCATGTTCTATATTCTTTTTCCCTTCTTGTATAAAATGAAAAGGAAATTAAACTTGCCCTAATGCCAGGGCTCTACGTTTATTGCCTCATCTTATTCGCTGAATTTTGTAGTAATACACAGTGAATTCTTTTGACACAGAGAAAATAGAAATGCAGCATAATATGAAGAACTGTTATCATTTTAATGTCTATGCATTTGCTATTTCCTAACTTAGGCAGAAATGGCTTTACTGCATACCTCTATTTTTTTAATCTGCTCTACCTCTCGATAGTCTCTTTGTAAGCTGATGACCTCCATTTGTGGCCTTGAATATTTTATTGTCACATGTGGCTTCCACACTTTTTACTTCTATAGATGATTTTTGGCAAGTCACTCATTTATGTTATATTTTCAATCCAAAGAACATGTATACTTTTTTTGTATCCAAAAAACTATAACTTGTGCTCTTTGCACTTGGCTGTGTGGTTTAAATAAACTTTTTGCATGGTTTCCATTCTTTTCTAATGGATACTGTCCTATGATATAATGCCTGTTCGTGGATATATAACAAATGCCTTCTTTGCCTGTATACTTCCTTCCTAAGGTATTTCTAATGTTTATTTTTCCTTTTCTACTTCCATACATAGCTATGCACTATGAAAGTTAAATGTAATGAATGATATATGTATTATTATTCAAAATAAAGCCTCTTTCACTTTAATAATTATACCTTTATTTTTTGTATCTTTTTCATTTGAGAGCGAAAAAAATCCTTCTGCAATTAAGCATTTGTTACAGCAGGGGGCAGTGTTTCCAAGGATAAAAAATAACCTGACAAATAAGGGCTACTTCCTGACGAAACAGGACAGAAACTAGACTTTTCATTATGGTGAAGGGATAAGTTTTATGAAACTTCATAATAAGTGAAAGCATTTAAATAGTTGGTTTTCAAGTTGTGTATGAGTTTTTTCTTTCAGAAAAAAGAAAGTGTCGTTTTAATTGAAGTTGGGAAAGCTACTTTCTTTTGAGGTAAGTCTGCTGCTGCTGCTGCTAAGTTGCTTCAGTCGTGTCCGACTCTATACGACCCCATGGACTGCAGCCCCCAGGCTCCTCTGTCCACAGGATTGTCTAGGCAAGAATACCAGAGTGGGTTGCCATTTCCTTCTCCAAGGAGATGTAGAGGCTCAAGAAATTTGGCTAAATCCATCACCCACTACCTGAGATACTGATTGCATGAATATTAGGCACTTCCTAGAGGAAGAAACTACTTTGCCTGAGGAATACAGAACCTTTGTTTTGATTCATTACCGTGACTTAGTTTTACTTTGGCCTTGTAGTACAATAGAATGAACTGTAATGAAATGTGATGCAAGAGAATGTGAACCATTTTCATTGTTCATCACATTTTTTTTTTAAATGTTCTTCGAATACTTTGCCCTTGAAGCACTTAACAAGAGAGTAAGATGGTTACTAGAGTCTATAAGATTTTCCTTTTCTCTAGCACTTAGGATATGGTCACCCCATTTTATATAATCATCACTTTATATTTTGCATTGACTTCAATTCTGAATAATGGCTTACTTGATACAGGTGCCAGAATTAAATCCTTCGCTTGCAATGGGGAAAAGATAAGAAAGTAATATTTCTATCTGAATGTGTGCATTTTTTCCTTCAAAAATAGATATGAAGAATAATCTTTTGGCCTACTTACTTCCTATGGGGTCAATTAATGGAAATTTCTATCATCCAAATCCCATTTTAGTTATATTTTTCAAATATATAGCGTATCCCTTTTTTGTACTCAATATAGCAGGCATTTGAGTAACATGTCTCTGTATTGATAATTAGCAGTTGAGAGACCCTTAGCCTGAAATGGACTAGAATACTGGGATATGAACCACACAATAAAGTTACCACAGACAGTAAGAAAATAAATTAATTTTCCCCTCTTATTCACCTGTTCAACAGTGAGAACACCAATGTTAGATGCAGAAAGAGAAGGGAGATATTTCTTTCCTGAGACCTAGGAAGTTTGAAAGATTTTGACACATCAGTTGGTGGAGTATATTGAAGTAATACATTTATCATCCCTAGAAGAAGCAGACATATTAGAATGACTAATCATGAACTTATCACAGGTTTTGCATATCCTATTCATCTTTTAAGGGCTTCCCAGGTGGCTCAGTGGTAAAGAATCCTCCTACCAATGCAGGAGATGCAGGTTTGATCCCTGGGTTGAGAAGATTCCCTGGAGTAGGAAATGGCAGCCCACTCCCATAATCTTGCCTGGAGAATCCCATGGACAGAGGAGCCTGGCAGGCTGCAGTCCAGATTGTCTCAAAGGGTCAGACATGACTGAGGGCACATGTATTCATCTCTAAGCAGAAGGATTTTGCTCTCAACTTTTGAACACAGTTGTAATTTTTTAAGAAATTAGTGTATTTTTGTTATCTAGTCCCTTTAAGAAATACAAGTTGCTCAAGAGACTAGTCATACTTTTTGGTATGGTGTCTTTTTTATTTTAAAAAAAAAAATTTTTTTTTTTTTGAAAAGAGGGGCTGAAGGTTGTTTTTCCTTTTAATTTACTTAAGCTGAAATTTCTGTGACTCTGAAGTTTTCAAGCACAGATTTCCAAATCTGACTTTGAAGTATTTCAACCCAATTTCACCAAAGGCAAGAGATTCATTCCTGACTCATTCTTAAGGAATTTTCAACACGAAGTGTTTAAGCTCATCCAACTTCACCATGGTTACCAAAGAGACACCACAGCCCAAGATGAGCATTAAGCCTTTGTCTTAAGATGCCCTGGCATATCTGAACTTGTCTTCTGGCTGTTCACTTAATTCCTCAGAAAACTTATGACTCCATCAATGTCTCCATAAAATAGCACTTTACCACACATTCTTGCTAGATATGTTCTGCCCCTCCCTGACCTCTCCCAGTTTGAGTGCTCAATGAGAACTCTTAACATTGAACTGGATATTCACATACATGAAAGGACTCACTGGGGTACAATGGGTGTGTTTTGAGCAAACAACCTAAAACATATTCTTGCTTGATTAATGAGATTTCTTTTTCATGTATTTACTAGATGTTTAAATAGCTTTAGCTAAGTATTTTGTCTCTTCGTGGGCTGAAAACATGTCATTGTAGCTTCTATTTAATCTGATAATGTATTTTGAAACCCTCAAGACATCATTAACCTTTCATATTGTTTTGAATGGCATTTTATGCTGACATTTTTAAAGGAGACTATTGATTTTTCTTCAGTGATACTTTTTCCCAGGATATCTTGACCTTCAGACAATAACACAAACAACTTGTACCCAGTTATCTTTACTAGAGCCAGCCATTATTGAATGCAGAAACATTTGAATTGATATTCCCAAGTAGTGACTAACTTTGAAAGTATCATGGCGTAGTTCAAAGGAGGGTTGGGGTTAGGAGTCTGGAGACCTGGCTAAGTCCCACTGATCCTCTCTCTCCTCACAGTTAACACTGAGTAGGACAGAGGAAAGATTGTTGGATTTGAGGAGTCTAGAGAATAACAGGCCTGAGTGTGGGTTGGACATCTACAAACATATTGAAGTCACCAAGAATGGTGACTTCAAAATTGGGAAAGGAGT
This sequence comes from Muntiacus reevesi, assembly GCF_963930625.1. Lineage (NCBI taxonomy): Eukaryota > Metazoa > Chordata > Mammalia > Artiodactyla > Cervidae > Muntiacus > Muntiacus reevesi. The sequence continues at coordinate 49,502,189 of NC_089254.1, read as the reverse complement.
ATGTCAAGGCTGTATATTGTCACTTTATTTAACTTAAATGCAGAGTACATCATGTGAAATGCGAGGCTGGATGAATCACAAGCTGGAATCAAGATTGCTGGGAGAAAGAACAAACCCAGACACGCAGATGATATCACCCTAATGGCAGAAAATAAAGAAGAACTAAACAGCCTCTTGATTAGGGTTAAAGAAGAAAGTGAAAAGGCTGGCTTAAAACAACATTCAAAAAACATTTGAATGGCATCTGGTCCCATCACTTCATGACAAATAGATCGGGAAAAAGTACAAACAGTGGCAGGTTTTATTTTCCTGGGCTCTCAAATCACCGTGGATGGTGGCTGCAGCTACGAAATTAAAAGACAATTGCTCCTTGGAAGAAAAGCAATAGGCGAGGGTGGGATGTTTCGAAAGAACAGCATGTATATTATCTATGGTGAAACAGATCACCGGCCCAGGTGGGATGCATGAGACAGGTGCTCGGGCCAGGTGCACTGGGAGGACCCAGGGGAATCAATCGGGTGGGGCGGGGAGGTGGGAGGGGGGATCGGGATGGGGAATACATGTAACTCCATGGCTGATTCATGTCAATGTATGACAAAACTCACTGCAATGTTGCGAAGTAATTAGCCTCCAACTAATAAAAATAATTGAAAAAAAAAAAAGAAAAGCAATGACAAACCTAGACAGCATATTAAAAAGCAGAGACATCACTTTGCTGACAAAGGTCCATATACTTAAAGGTATGGGCTTCCCCTGGTGGCTCAGTGGTAAAAATCCACCTGCAATGCAGGAGTAGCAGGAGATGCAGGTTCGATCCCTGGGTTGGGAAGATGCCCTGGAGAAGGAAATGGCAACCCACTCCAGTATTCTTGCCTGGAGAATCCTATGGACAGAGGAGACTGGCAGATCATAGGAGTGCAAAGAGTTGGACACAACTGAAGCGACTTAGCATGGTTTTTCCAGTAGTCATGTACAGATGTGAGAGTTGGACTATAAAGAAGGCTGCAAACCAAAGAATTGATACTTTGGAACTGTGGTGTTGGAGAAGACTCTTGAGAGTCCCTTGGACTGCAAGGAGATCAAACCTGTCCATCCTAAAGGAAATCAACTCAGAATAATCATTGGAATGACTGATGGTAAAGCTGAAACTCCAGTAGTTTGGCCAGATGTGTAGAGTTGACTCACTGGAAAAGACCCTGTTGCTGGGAAAGATTAAGGGCAGGAGGAGAAGGGGGCGACAGAAGATGAGATGGTTGGATGGCATCACCAACTCAGTGGACATATGAGTTTGAGTAAACGCTGGGAAATAGTGAAAGACAGGAAGCCTGGCATGCTGCCGTCCATGGGATTGCAAAGAGTCAGACAAGCCTTAGCGACTAAACACTACCACCACCAAGAATAACAATAGGGAAATTAGCAGAGAGAAGAATGAGCCAAAGGCTAAAATCATGTTAAAAAATGAAGGTGTGTGCTGGATTTGGTAGCACATGGCATCTAAGGATAGAAATAGGTGGTAAAGTCTGTGGCCATGTACTAGATTTTAAAGAGCTGTGACTGAGGAAACAAAAAGGAATTGACGTGAAACCAAGAAGGATCTTCAGGGGCTCCTGGGCACAGAAGTCTTTTTATGCCCCATTTGTTGTAGGCAAGACTCCAGTTTCCATGGTCTTCTCTGAGTTCCAAAAGGCAAATTCGTACAGTTGCTAATCAGAGGAGAAGCAGCCAAGAAAGCACGTGAGGCAACGTTAAAGGGACCAGAGAAGCTCCTAAAGACAAGGAGACCAACTATCTGAGGCCCTGCAAACACCCTAATCTTGTCAGCTGCTGCTGCTAAGTCGCTTCGGTCATGTCTGACTCTGCGTGACTCCATAGACAGCAGCCCACCAGGCTCCCCCATCCCTGGCAACCCCATATAAACCCCATTTTTGCTATAAAACTCCATCAGATTCCCCAAGGTTGTGACACCTAGCTTTTGAAGGCAGGAGCTCACTTGTCCCCCTTTGCATGGCCAAACAATAAAGCTATTCTTTACCCAAAACTCTATCTCTGAGATTCAATTTTACATTGGTGTACAGAGAGGCTGAGCTTTGGGCATCAGAAATAACAAGGGAATGAGGAAGGTACCTACTCCACTGGCGCTGCAGGACTCCTATATGGGAGAAAAAGCTGGCCTCTGCCTGAAAGACAGGATAACCAGGGATCAGTTGGAGCAAGATGAAGCTCTTGAGAGTACAAGGGAGTTTGCAGTTCATAGAAGTTGAACTTCAGAGAGCCCAGATGTAAAGTTAAGGAGTGTAGGAAGGAAAAGAGCCAAATTAGAAAATTCACAAAGAAGAATGGATTTCAAGTTTGCAAATGAGGCCAGAAAAATCTAGATACCTGGAGTAAACAGGACTGAGGGGCGTACCAAGTTTAGATTGCTAGTGAAGGATGAGCTTTTGACTGTACATAACTAAGAACACAGCTAAGATTAGCTTAAAGACCAGACATAGGCTAGTCCAAATTTGGCTCAGAAGAAGCTCTTTTTTTTATCTCTATGCTCTGCTATCCTCTCTCTATGTGTTGCGTTCCATTCTCAGGTTTGTCCTTCCATTCAAGCACCACTCCCTCACGTAATAGCTTCCAAGATACAGAGCAAAAAGAGGGCAAAAGGTTATTTTATTTTCTTAATAAGGAGGAAAATCTTTCCCCAGAGGCCCCAGCAGACCTACCTACCCTTCCATTTCAATAGCTAGAACTAATTCACATGCTCACTCACATGAGAAGAAAAAACAGTAGCTAGGGTTGACTTATCTGATCATAATTCATAACCTAAGAGCTGGGTGCGTGACCATCCAGAGCAAAATCAATGTTCTGATATAGGAAGAAAAGAAACGACCATTGAGTTGTTGATGACAAAGACCACATAAAGGAATAGTCGTTTAGAGCTCAGAGTCTTTTAGCTGGGAGGTATCGGACAGCCGGGCAATTATTTATTCTGAAACGGGGTTTCTGTTTGAAATGAACAAATGAAAGAACAGAAATAGTCCATGTAACCATCAGATCTCGTCCCATCCTTCTCTAGCTGCAGGTCTCCCGTGCACATCTGCTCCATGTTTCTTTTTGCTGTAGACGCATTCTCTCCGGTCCTCAGTCCATGTGATTAGTGAAAGATGGCTGCCCTCACATTTCTGGGTTCAGTCACAATGAGAGACTGATGGGCTGTCTCTAGGTTCTGATTCCAACTTTCCCCAAAAGAAAATCTAATTGACACTAGTTGTTTCATACTGGACAAAATAGTTTAATTCCAGGGGGTAGACTCATGCAATGTAAGTAAACAGTTAAAAATCTGCCTAAATGAGATTTGAGGGAGAAACAGTGAGAATAAGGGGGGTAGGGTCAGCTATTTAGGGAGTCATTGTGAGCAGAAAGATACTGCTCAAGATGACGACTGTAATTGCAAACATGTACACAGAATGATGGTGTGATGTTGTTGTTTAGTCACTAAGTTGTGTCTGACTCTGCAACCCCATGTACCAGGCTCCTCTCTCTATGGGATTTCCCAGGCAAGAATAATGGAGTGGGTTGCCATTTCCTTCTCCAGGGGTTCTTCCTGACCCAGGGATTGAACACACACGTCCTGCATTGGCAGGTGGATTCTTTACCACTGAGACATGATGGAATCCCAACAGTGTGATAAACAGTGCCCATTTCCAGTGGGACTGTATTTCCCAGCATCCATTACAGTTGTGTAGGGCTTTGTGGTTTTATTCAAGAGAATATGAACAAAAATAAGTAGTTTCCTTCTAGGTTTGGCCTTAAAAAAATCAGAATCCCCCAGAAGATGGTGGAGCCAAGAAATAAACTGTTTCACACTGGAACATATGTGAGCCAGAAACAAGCTTTTACTGTTGTAAGCACTGAGATTAGGTTTGTTTGGCATAGGAATTAACCTTTCCTAACTAATACCGATAAATAAAGCAGACCTTTTTCTCATTCTCCAAACATCCCTTGACTTGGTCATGTGTTATATTGGGATGCAGGGCAACTGGGGGTGAACAAGGCAAGGCTTCTGTTCTTCTCTTGCTCTCTTCTCCATAGTCTCATGTAGGAGACAGGTAAATTGGAAATTAAAATAATGAAGACCTGTCCCCTAGAGAAGACAATGAAAATGATCCCAGAGTGACTGTGATACTGAGATATCTTCTCTAGTAGCAGAAGTTGTATTTAATTTTCTTAGGTGAGTGGATGGATAAACAGAAGAAACACTGCAAAAACATAGTCTTCAGAGACCTATCACAGTGGGAGAGAAGGACAGGAAGGAGTCGAGGACAACTCTGAAGCCCCAGCCCTGACAATCGAAAGGATGACAGTAAAATCCAGAGAAACGGGAAAGCTGCTTATGGAGCAGCTAGGTTGAGAGAAAAAATGATGAGCTTGCTTTGGAACACACTGAGTTTGAGGCAAGTAGAAAGATAAGTTTAGAACCTGAAATCTGATGCTCAAGAAAAAACTCTGGCTGCAGATGTAGATAAAGAAACCAATGGATAAAAGTCACATTAGTATCTCATGTTAACTTACAAAAAGAGGCCGAAATTTTCTTATGAAATGTGACTATATGTCAAAGATACTCTTGAAATGATTTTCATATTACTCACTTTTCCAGGATAAAATTAAGACAAGTTTAGGCTATTTCCTCTTTTTTGAGAAAATAAAAAGTATACTAACAGTTTTGGTACTTCCACAATATACATACAAGCTCTGAACAACCATAACCTATCTGTGTCTCAGTTTCTTATCTATAAAATGAAAATATCAATCCCTATGTGGCAGATTGCATTTTGAAAAATAGCTGTGGTAATAGTTCTGGTCCTATGTGCTCTTCCAGAACCTTGCCACTCACCATCTGGAGTCTATCTTCCCTCCCCTTGAACCTGAGCAGGACTTTGTAACTACCTGGATGAAGAGAATGTGACATGCATGCCTTCCTAGGCTAGGTCATAACAAGTGATATGACCTCTCCAGGCTCTCTGCCTCAAGGATTGTACCTAGTCACCATACTGTAAGGAAGACAAAAATAGCTCACTTAGTCCATGTGGAGAGGAACTAAGGCTCCCAGTCCAATACCAACATCAACTGCCAGAAATGTGAGTGAATGATTCTTCAAATAATTCCAATGCAGAGCCTTGAGTCTTCCAGCTGAAACCCTGAGACTGGCAGAGACAAGCTAAACCCATGTGTCCTGTCCAACTTCTGGAACCACAGAATCCATGAGCATAAAGGTTACTTGGTGCCACAAAATTTGGGGTAATCGGTTATGCAGTCATGATATCTATAACACTGATTGGACAGAATTATTATATATATGTTTTACAGGAATTTTCTTGGCTCAGAGGTTAAAGCGTCTGCCTGCAATGCCGGAGACCCAACTTCGATCACTGGGTTGGGAAGACCCCCTGGAGAAGGAAATGGCAGCCCACTCTAGTATTATTGCCTGGAGAATCCCATAGAGGGAGGAGCCTGGTAGGCTACAATCCATGGGGTCGCAAAGAGCTGGACATGACTGAGCTACTTCAATTTCAATTTCTGTATTACTATGCATAATATATATATATATATATATATATATACACATATGTATGTATTATCAAAATATATACACATTATACTTTATACATAAAGGAGCATTCCTGCAAAATATATAAATCTGCTACAGAAAGTATAAAATTTTATTTTTATAAATATAGCATTTTATATTTATATAAATTTACATTTCTTTTATATTTAGGCAAAATTATATATAAATTTATATATATAACTATAGTATTATAAATATTAGTTATATATAAATTTATATATAAACTTTATATATATGTGTGTGTGTGTGTGTATATATATATATATATTTATGCTTTTATATAGAGAGCAAACACTATAGGCAAAGCTGTTGACATAAAGGGTTTCATCCCAGAGGGAGAGTTCTGCAATCCTATCGAAGGCTGAGAATAATTCTTGCTTCTTCACTTAGAAAATGAACATATGCATTTCCATTACTTATCTCCAGTCAAAAAATCTTTGGGGGATAATCACAAAGCCTTTTTCAAAGTACTTAAGGTGGATTTTACCAAAGGAAGAGTTAACAGCTTTAGAGTGATCTTTCTTACTTGTGTGTGTTGGGACAAGCATTATTAAACGAGAGCAAATTTGGGCTGAAACATTTTCTTTAAACAAAATTCATTCTTAGTCACTCTCTCCTTTTTAAAATTTCTTTTAGATTCTTTTGAACAACTGAGTTAGTCACTGTTCTAAATGTTTTATGCACATACACTCACTCAATCCTTATAACAACACTTTCAGGTAGGTATTTTTATTAAATCTTTTGACAGATAAGAAAACTGAGGACAGTGGAATTATGTAATTTGGCCCAAGTCACAGACCTAGGAAGGGGAAGAACTGAAATTCACGTTCTGGCAATCCGGCCAAGAAGTCTGAATTCTTATTCACCTCACCTTACTGCCCTGGTGGCTCAGAGGTTAAAGCGTCTGCCTCCAATGCGGGAGACCGGGGTTTGATCCCCTGGAGAAGGAAATGGTAACCCACTCCAGTATTCTTGCCTGGAGAATCCCATGGAGGGAGAAGCCTGGTAGGCTACAGTCCACGGGGTTGCAAAGAGTCGGACACAACTGAGTAATTTCCCTTCCTCCCTCCCTCCCCCCCTTCTTTCTTTTCTTTCTTTCTTTCTTTCTTCTATACTGCCATAATGAGTATATGTATCTTCCCTTTCATATAAACTATGTCAAGACCACATAAAATTTTTTTTTAATTTGTTCACCTTTGCACAGGGATTTCTTATATGCACCTTTGCATCTTCCAAAAGATTTAGCTCATCCCTTAGAGGAAGTTTTTCTCTCCTTAAGGAGTTGCTCCACATCACACTGACTGTGGGCCACGCATCCCAGCAGCAGCCCTATGTCAGCTTGCTAAAGACAAAATCCTTTCTGTTTCTCAACCAAATCCCTCATATTTTGAGCTGAAAACAAGAACTGCCCTGCTGAGGTGCCAAGGGAAACATACTTACGTTATGAACTGTTTCTAACAAATGTTTTGGAGATTTTAAAGGGACAGCTTTCTAAATATCTGAGACATTTGCAAATAACCCCAGATACAGGCCAGCGTAGCAGCCCAAGCATTGCTTCTGGGTTGTATAATCTTCTTTCTGAAAACAGCTGTTGCAGTGCCCAGTTATCTAATTGTCCAATGATAACAACAGATGTTTTCTAGGGTTAAAGTAACCAAAATAATCTAGGTCTTTGATTTTGAAATGTGCATTGTTAATATAATTTTGGCATTCTTTAACAGATTTCAAAGTGGAATCAAAGGTTTATGTTTATAGAGTTTATATTCGTTCCACAAAGTTCAAGATATTTGGCAGTGCTAGGGAAAATTTGAAAAGAGTAACAAAAGATTACCATGAGGAATTCAAAGCTGCCTTGTATGGTAACACTGATTCAAACCACCACATTGCTCAGCATTGTAAACTTAGCTGTAGTTTTAAGGAATGATCAGTGTGTAGCTACAGAGATTGCTTAGTATAACATGGTGGTTTGCCCATTAATAATGAATAACAGACTTTGGAAAACTTATAATTAATGTCTCAGTTTTGAAAACACTGAAGAAATGAGAGAGAAATACAGAGAGAGAGAGCTGTTCATTTTATTAGCTTCTTTGACTTCTTCAGCACCAGCAGCCCCGCCTTGCCTTGTAATTGTAAACCGCACACTTTTGCCAACCTGGAATGCACAGAGTGTTCCTGCCTAGCCCCAGCTCACTCTGAATCTGAGCACTCTCAAACCCTGCTCTCCCAAGCTCTTGATTTGTTGGCAGGCAGTAAAAGGGGTTTCCTTATGAATCATAGTGCGTGGGGAGACTGAGTGGTATACCCCTCACTTGTGCCATAATCTGTATGGAATGCATTTGAAATAGAAGACAAATCTAGAGTTTAGTTCAACATCTGACTTCAAGCACACTATCAAAAAAAACTGGAGTGCAATATGGAAAAAGCACTGTGTCTCTATTGCTATGGAAAAGTTTATTCCCATTAACATTGTCTCCAAAGGGACAGGAACTAAGTTGCACACTTTTGGGCTCTGAGCTCTGATTAGGAAGGAGTCCATTTCTTGACCCTTTTAGGTGACCCAGCTTTCCTCGTCAGTTAATGTGCTTTTATCCCATCCTTTGGAGTGCCGAAGTGGAAAGGCATGAGTTTGAGAAGACTGAGTTGCCATAAATAATAGTTTTCATTAATTCTACTGAACAAATGTGAAGTCTGATGGCTCACATCATTAACTGCAAGAAGACTAATATTACAAGACAGGTATGTTTATAAAAGTCAGAATAGATGTGGGAACACTTTCTCACCACTTGTCATCACCTGTTTATATTACATAAAAAAATGGACTTACTTATCAGTAATATGCACTTATCTGGCAAAATGAATTGCAACTAGCTATCAAGTTCTAAATTTCGTTTTAAAGAAACTAGATACACTGTACGAACCAAATCTTTTTTTCTTCTTAGACTGCACTAATCACTCAAATATCTTAAATGGAAAAAAAAAAAAAAAAACTAGTAAAAGTACCCTGAATACTCATCAGAAGGATTGATACTGAATCTCCAATACTTTGGCACCTGATTTTATGAGCCAACTTATTGGAAAAGACCCTGATGCTTGGAAAGATTGAAGGCAAAAGGAGAAGAGGGAGGCAGAGGATGAGGTGGTTGGATAGCATCACTGATTCAACGGATAAGAACTTGGACCAACTCCGGGAGATAGTGAGGGACAGGCAGGCCTGGCGTGAAGCAGTCCACGGAGTCGCAAAGAGTCAGACACAGCTTAGCAACTGAAAAACAACAACAAAGGCATTTTTGAATGAACAGAAAAACTGGAAAATATGTGGCTACAAGCTTAGAATTTGTCCTAAAAGCTCATATCAAACTCGCATATTTTCTTAAACTATAGAGGATAAATCATGTTTCAGAAGTATAAAATTCACGTATGTCACAAAGTTTCCTCTGATTACCAGGCAATAAAATGATTATACCTTCTTAGTTCATGAATCTTTGATTAATATTCAGAGAAATAAATTGTTTTACTCATATTCCTTGCAACATGTATTTCCTGGTAAAGGTGAATGATGTGAGAAAAGAAGAATGAATAAAAAGTAATCCTTTTTTCGATACTCATAATTTTGACTTGATACAAAAGTCCCTTCAGTATCAATCATCTGATACAGTCACTGGATATGGCTGATGTTAGCAATCTCATAAGTATGTAGAAAATAACAGGTGTGTGTTCACTCATTTATTCAACAATCAACCTCTCAAGGCTTGCCAAATTTTGTGATGTTTATAAGGTGTGCAAGAGGTCTATAAGCTCAAGAAGGTCACGATGGGGGAAGAAGCAGACATGGAACAAGTAATTAGTATACTGCATGTTAAGCCATCAATAGAAGAGAGTATGAAGGAAGCAGAGAGGAGAAGAGCAGAGCAGACTTCAGGAATAAAGGCAATAGCTGAACTGGGTCATTAACAGAAGTGCAAGTGACCCAGGAGAAGGGTGGGAGGTTGTGATATCGTGATTTAAGAAATACATATTTGAGTAAGAAATATATATTTGGCCTTTGTCCAGTTCCTGTCACAGAGCTCCCAAAACCCTTGGAATTTCCTAAGTGATAATAGAGACAAAGATGTCTTTAGTTGTTCATAACAAGTCCCTTTCAACCAAACTTGAGTTTACCAGGGGAACCAATCATGTGATTAGAAGGTTAGAACTTTCAGCCCCACTCCCTGATCTTTGGGGAGGGCAGAGGGATTGGAGATTGAGATCTGTTAACAATGGCCAATGATTTAATCAATCATGCCTTGGTAATGAAACCTCTAGAGAAACCCAAAAGGATGGGGTTCTGAGAGTTTCCATTTGGTGAGCATGTGGAGATACAGGGTAAGTGGTATGTCAAGAGAGAACAGAGAAGCTCTGTGCCCCTTCCCCATTGTTCTCATCCATCTGGCTTTTCTTGAGTTATACCTTTTGTAATAAACTGGTATTCTTGTAAGTAGACTATGTTCCCAAGTTTTATGAGCCTCCCTAGCAAATTAATTGACCCAAGGAGTAGGCTCTAGGGACCCCCAACTTACAGCCAGTGGTCAGATCCCAGGTAACAACCTGGACTTGTGACTGGCATCTGAAGTAGAGGGGAAGCAGTCTTGTGGATCTGGGCCCTTAACTTGTGGGATCTGATGCCATCTCCAAGTAGATAGTATCAGAATTAAGTTAAACTGTAGAATACCCAATTGCTGTCACAAAATTGTCTGGTGTGGGGAAAGTACCACATATTTGGTGATCAGAAATGCCAGAAGTAAAGTAGTGCAGTGTGATTGCAAGGAAACACAGATCTGGCCACTGAAGTGTTCTCTGTGAGCAGGAAAAGGAACACACAGGGATGTGGTCTTTTTTTCCTTTTTTTCAGAAGAGAGATGGAGCAGTAAAGGGCAATTCATATAATGTCATTTGCAGCAACATGGTGGGCCTAGAGATTGTCAAACTAAATGAAGCCAGTCTGACAAAAAAGACAAATGTCACGATATTGCTCACATGTGGAATCTAAATTTTAAAGAATGGTAAAAATGAACTTACCTACAAAACATAAATAGAATTACAGATGTAGAAAACAAACTTATGGTTACCAGGAGATAAGGGGGGAAGGGATAAATTGGGAGATTGATATTGACATATACATACTATTATATATGCAATAATAACTAAGAAGGACCTACTGTATAGCACAGGGAACTCTACTCAATACTCTGTAATGGCATATGTGGGAAAAGAATCTAAAAAGAGTGAATTTATGTATATGTGTAATTGATTCACTTTGCTCTTCACCTGAAATTAACACAATGTTGCAAATCAACTCTACTCCAATAACTTTTTTTAAAAAAGACATTGTGCAGGAACAAGACATGAGTATGGGATTAAATGAGGTTGTAGTAATTTTTTATTATAAAAAGAGGGAATATTGGTACAGACAGTGACAGATTTCGGGCTGGCAAAGAAGAAAGGCAAGGTGTGAGTCTTACTGAAAGGGTTGCAAAGGAATATGGCAAGCTCTGGAGTTGGTGATGAACTGGGAGGCCTGGTGTGATGCAGTCCATGGGGTCGCAAAGAGTCGGACATAACTGAGCGACTGAACTGAACTCAAGGAATATGGACTACACGGCAATATTTTCCAAAAGGTGTTTTATGAACTATTAATTTCATAGACCACTTGTTTCTTGGATTATCTATAGCAAACTGAAAGTTTCTTATTCACGTAAGTTTGAGGAATGCTGGATTTCTTTTCTACAGAAGTTCTCAGAGTCTTCAGTATGCTGATCTATATGACTGTACAAGAAAGGGTAATAAAGACAGAATTTCCCACATTTATTTGACCAAAGAACCTTATTTTGCACAGGTTATTTTGAAAAACCAGTGTACCACATAAGGTAATTTGAAAACTATACTATAACGAGTTGAGGGGAATTGAAAGTTTTAATTGTTAAAGGTCAGAGAGTTTTGTAGCCAAATCTGTATTTCAGAAATGCAACTTTGGCAAGATTAGGGAAAATGGATTGGGAGTGAGACAGAGTTGGAAGATGAGTGAGGAAGCTAAGAGAAAAATCTAAGCAAAGGCCATGAAAAAGAAGGAAAAAGTCTGAACTGGGGAAATTTTCAGAATTGACAGCACCAAAGGACTAGTTGGACATGGAGAGTAAAGAAGTGAATGAGAAGGGAAAAGAAAAGAAAACTTAACCAAGTAGTCCAAGGTAACATCATCCATAATGAGACAGATTGACACCATGTTCTTACTGATATAATACGTTAAGAAGGATACAGTATCACCTCATTATACTCCAAATAATATATAACCTGAAAATAATTTTCCTAAGTCTTTATTGAATTTGTTACTATATTGCTTCTGTTATATGTTTTGTTTTTTAAGCCACAAGGCATGTGGCATTTTTGCTCCCTGACCAGGGATCCAAAAGTCTTAACCACTGGACCTCTAAGGAAGTCCCTGAAACTAATCTTAAAAAAATCAGATAATTCAAGTTGCTAGACTTGGTTGATGTTCTCTCTAAAAATGTCAATATCACAAAAGACAAAGAAAAGCTGAAGAACCCTATCAGATCAAGGGAGACTAAAGATATATGAAAACTTAGTGCAATTCTTCCTGGACCAGCAAAAAATACGCTATAAAAGACATTAAAAAGGCAATTGGAGTGACTTGAGTAGGTCTTATGGGTCAGATAGTACCATTGTAGCAATGTTAATTTTTGATTCTGAAACTTTTACTGTGATTATTAGGAGAATATTCTTATTCTTAGAAAACAACAGTGAAATATTTGGCAGGGGCGGGGGAGGAGGTACATGATCCACACAGTCGAAGGCTTTGGCGTAGTCAATAAGGCAGAAATAGATGTTTTTCTGGAACTCTCTTGCTTTTTCGATGATCCAGCAGATATTAGCAATTTGATCTATGGTTCCTTTGCCTTTTCTAAAACCAGCTTGAACATCTTGAAGTTCTCGGTTCATGTATTGCTGAAGACTGGCTTGGAGAATTTTGAGAATTACCTTACTAGCGTGTGAGATGAGTGCAATTGTGTGGTAGTTTGAGCATTCTTTGGGATTGCCTTTCTTAGGGAATTGGAATGAAAATGGACCTTTTACAGTCCTGTGGTCACTGCTGAGTTTTCCAAATTTGCTGGCATATTGCGTGCAGTACTTTCACAGCATCATCTTTTAGGATTTGAAATAGCTCAACTGGAATTCCATCACGTCCACTAGCTTTGTTCGTAGCGATGCTTTCTAAGGTTCACTTGACGTCACATTCCAGGATGTCTGGCTCTAGGTGAGTGATCACACCATTGTGATTATCTGGATCATGAAGATCTTTTTTGTACAGTTCTTCTGTGTATTCTTGCCACCTCTTCTTAATATCTTCTGCTTCTGTTAGGTCCATACCATTGCTGTCCTTTATTGAGCCCATTTTTACATGATATGTTCCCTTGGTATCTCTAATTTTCTTGAAGAGATCTCTAATCTTTCCCATTCTGTTGTTTTCCTCTATTTCTTTGCATTGATCTCTGAGGAAGGCTTTATTATCTCTCCTTGCTATTCTTTGGAACTCTGCATTCAAATGGGAATATCTTTCCTTTTCTCCTTTGCTTTTCGCTTCTCTTCATTTCACAGCTATTTGTAAGGCCTCCTCAGACAACCATTTTGCCTTTTTGCGTTTATTTTCCATGGGGATGGTCTTTATCCCTGTCTCCTGTACAATGTCACGAACCTCCGTCCATAGTGCCTTTGTCTGTGTGGATCACAATAAACTGTGGAAAATTCTGAAGGAGATGGGAATACCAGACCACCTGACCTGCCTCTTGAGAAACCTGTACGCAGGTCAGGAAGCAACAGTTAGAATTGGACAAGGAACAACAGATTGGTTCCAAATAGGAAAAGGAGTACATCAAGGCTGTATATTGTCACCCTGCTTATTTAACTTCTATGCCGAGTACATCATGAGAAACGCTGGGCTGGAAGAAGCACAAGCTGGGATCAAGATTGCCAGGAGAAATATCAATAACCTAAGATATGCAGATGACACCACCATTATGGCAGAAAGTGAAGAGGAACTGAAAAGCCTCTTGATGAAAGTGAAAGAGGAGAGTGAAAAAGTTGGCTTAAAGCTTAACATTCAGAAAACCAAGATCTTGGCATCTGGTCCCATCACCTCATGGGAAATAGATGGGGAGACAGTGGAAATAGTGTCAGACTTTATTTTTTGGGGCTCCAAAATCACTGCGGATGGTGACTGCAGCCATGAAACTAAAAGACACTTACTCCTTGGAAGGAAAGTGATGACCAACCTAGATAGCATATTAAAAAGCAGAGACATTACTTTGCCAACAAAGGTCCGTCTGGTCAAGGCTATGGTTTTTCCAGTGGTCATGTATGGATGTGAGAGTTGGACTGTGAAGAAAGCTGAGCGCCGAAAAACTGGTGCTTTTGAACTGTGGTGTTGGAGAAGACTCTTGGGAGTCCCTTGGACTGCAAGGAGATCCAAACAGTCCATCCTAAAGGAGATCAGTCCTGGGTGTTTATTGGAAGGATTGATGCTGAAACTGAAACTCCAATACTTTGGCCACCTTATGAGAAGCGTTGACTCACTGGAAAAGACCCTGATGCTGGGAGGGATTGGGGGCAGGAGGAGAAGGGGACGGACAGAGGATGAGATGGCTGGATGCATCACCAACTCGATGAGCATGAGTTTGAGTAAACTCCGGGAGTTTGTGATTAACAGGGAGGCCTGGCGTGCTGCGATTCATGGGGTCGAAAAGAGTCGGACACGACTGAGCACCTGAACTGAACTGAACGGAGGTGAATGAGGTCTGTAATTCACTCTCAAAAAGAACAGGAAAAGTTATATGAATATATGCATGCATATAGATATATGGAGAGGGTGAGAGAGAGGGAATATGAAAAATTGTTAAAAACTGGTGACTAGGTGAAAGGCATGTGGAAATTTTTAGTTCTTTTTGGCAACTTTTGTGTAAATTTAAAATTATTTCAAACTAAAACATTAAAAAAAAGTAATTCAGCCATTTCACTTGCAAAGCCAAGAGGTGCAAGACACAAGTCAATGATGTTTTTGCAGTTTCTAGCATCAGTGATGAATGGACCACACAGGATAGGGAGGAGCAGGACAGAGGGAGGAAGGCGGAGTTCTGTTTGGGGCATGTTTCGTTAAAATGACAATGTTATGTCCAGGGAAACATGGTTGGTAAGATGTGCCTGAAGTTCTGGAAATAGAATACATGAGGCAAAAATTTTGAAGACATCATTATATATGATAGTCTCCACCTGCTGATATTTTAAATTAAATGACAGTTTATCTTTTCATTCAAACAACTTTTAGTTGCGCCAGAGCAAATTTGCAACTTTAGTTTGGGCTTAATCTTTAATCCCTAAATATGACATGTGAAATTTTACCACCTTTTTGATGAGCCAGACTCTCCCAAAAAAGATACTGACATTAGTGACTTGGTTATAACTAAAATTAAATTATATTAAATAATTTATTCTTAATGGGTATAAGGGATCAACAGCCATAACCTGGCTTCCTGGACATTAACAGCAATTAAGATTTTGTACATGTTCTCAAAAAGTTGATTGAAAATATTAGTTGAGATTGAGTTCAGTTGACTCATAAATACCAGTCATGTGTTTTTAACCTTCCTAAACTTCATGATCTACAGACCTTGTGTTTCAGAAGCAACTTGGATATTAGTTTTGTTAAGTTAAACAACATTACAGTGAAAACATTTACTTTAATAAAGACTTCCTTCTAACCTAAACCTCTAACTTCATTAGAAATTGGGAACACTAATGCTAAAGTAGATTAAACTGGCCAGGCTAAGGAAATGTCAGCTTTTCCAAACCTCGAGGTATAAAAATGAACAGGCTCAAAGTATTTTACCGAAATAAATATTATCTCAATTTTGTGTACACAAGGCAGTTTCAACTTTTCCGGGACTAAATACAAGATATCCTTGATGACTCTTGCCTGTTGTAAAACGCCAGAAATATCTACCTGTCACGCTGGAACACCAACTCACCCAAACATGTAAATAGCTCAAGTATGATTTCCTTCTGTCTCTTGGAGCAATTATTTGAATAGCAACAGAGTAATCCTTCCACTCTCTTTACTGGATGTAAATGCTGTTTAAAACATATCAGACAGAATATCTAGCCAGACTACCTGGGTTTAATTCTGTCTTTGCCTCTATTAACTGTCACCTTGAACAGGATGCTGAATCTCTTTGTGCCTTGTTTTTCCATCTGTAAATGGAGCAATGACAGTACTTAGAGCTTTGGTCATAGTATTGTTGCTGTTGTTTAGCAGCTGAGCTGTGTCTGACTCTTTTGTGACCCCACAGACGGTAGCCTGCCAGGTTCCTCGTCCATGGGGTTTCCTAAATTAGAATACTAGACTGGGTTGTCATTTCCTTCTCCGGGGGATTTTCCCAACCCAGGAGCTGAATCTGTGTCTCCTGCATTAGCAGGTGGATTCTTTACCACTGAGCCACCTGCAAAGCCCTGGCCATAGTATATGTCATTTAAATTAGCCAAAGTAAAATGAATCCCACCTACCTAGAGGGATGGGTTTCCCTGGAGGTTCAGATGGTAAAGAATCTTCCTGCAATGTGGGAGACGTGGGTTTGATTCCTAGGTTGGGAAGATCCCCCTGGAAAAGAGAACAACAACCCACTCCAGTATTCTTGCCTGTGGAATCCCATGGACAGAGGAGCCTGGCAAGCTACAGTCCATGGGGTTGCAAAGAGTCAGACATGACTGAGTGACTAACACACACACACACACACACACCTAGATGAATAGGGCTTCCCTGGTGGCTCAGCGGTAAAGAATCTATCTGCAGTGCAGGAACGTGGCTTCAATCCCTGGGTTGGGAAGGTCCTGTGGAGAAGACAATGGCTACCCACTCTAATGTGTTTGTGTGGGAAATCCCATCGATAGAGCAGCCTGGTAGGCTGCAGTCTAAGAGGTGACAAAGAGTTGGACATGACTTAGGGACTAAACAACAAACAAAAACCAACCTAGATGAATAGAGGTTCCAGCTTCCTCTAGGGTCTCATCCCTAGCATCATCAAGAAGCTACAGAGGTGCTCACTCTCATCCAAAGGGGGCGTCTTAGTATTTCTCAACTACAGTTTAGACAGTTTTCTGGGACACGAGGACTGCACCAACACTATTTATATGATGGCAATTCCAGAAACAAATGCCCTCTGTGCTGCTGTTGTGACTGCTGCCACTCCTGGCCTGACCTGGAGATGCTTCCAGAAGTGACTGTGTCTGGTGCTCATGCTCTGCCTGTGTTTGTTGAACATTACCATGCTCTGATCTAGAAGAGTAAGCGACTTTGCTCTTTACCTCTCTGCCCCAAGAACTCTAATTCTATAAGCCTGTCACTGCTGCTCAAAAATTCCAAAAACTAACCAATCACTAATTTTAAATTATTTAGCACTCTGTTATGTTTTTTTTTTTTTTTTAATAAAATTCTTCAATAAATTGTTCTCATAGGCTATTCTGGGAAAATATCCTCATCCCAATACAGTGTTGAGGAGAGACAATGGAAGGGCCATTGGAACAGGCAGGGGAATTACTACTTGAGGAGGGTGGACTAAAGGTCTAGGTACAGGAACTGTAAAGAGAAAACTGTGACCTAGTTAAAGAAAATTTCTCAAAGCATTTTTCTCTTTCAAAAAGCAATATGTCAGAGAGTTAATAAAAATGAAGTGCAAATAGATGAACACATGAACTTAGGATAATTCTAAACCCAAATATAGAAGGCAGCAAAGCATTTCTACCACTGCCTACCAGTTTGTCAGTGTCTATTGTATTGCACTCAAGGAATGCCTTAATGAAAATCACAATAAAAATTGGAAATGTTTTCTGATGGGTTATTTTCCTGGTACTGATTACCCATGACCTCATATTTTTTCTCCTAAAAATTATGAATATTTTTGGTAGAAGATAATTTGCTTTTCCACTGCAGAGAGTCAGTAACCTGAGTGAGAAGATACTGCATCATAACCAGAGAATGAGTTAAATGCTACTAGCAACCCTGTGTGACAGCCCCAGGACAGTGTACAAGAGGGGCTGAGTGAGCATGCTACAGTATCCTGCCTACCTGAGTCCTGATATCTGGGGCAGCTGGCAGGGGTGGCTGGCATGGCTCACCTAGAGCTCCTCAGATGGCAGCTCAAGTCTTGCTGTGGTCCATGCAGGGGGCAAGTGCAACAGCCGTTCTTGCCACTCAGCACAGACGGGATATGGCAGTCAGCGGACTTCACTTCAGCAGCAAGCTACCAAGTGCCTACTGCCTCCAGGGAGCAAGGGCCCTGTTTTGGTTTCCTGTGGCTGCGGTACACAGTACCACAAACGTGGTGGCTTAAGACAACAGAAAACTATTCTGTTGAGGTTCTGCAGGCCAGAAGTCTGAAATCAAGGTGACGCATTTACATGCTCCTGGAAGCCCTAGGGGAAAGTTTTCCTCTGTCTCTTCTGTTCTTCATCCCTGCTGTTGGCATTCCTTGATGTGCGGCCTTACGGCTGCATCACTCCCGTATCTGCCTCTGTGGTCATATCACCTCCTCCTCTTCTGTCTGTCAAATCTCCCCTGTGTATTTCCCATAGAGATGTGTGACATTGGCTTTAGTAGACTGTATGGATATTCCAGGACAATTGCTTCATCTCAAGATTCTTAATGTAACTACATCTGTAAAGATCACTTTTTCTGAATAAAGTTCTAGGTTCCAGGAATTAGGACATAAATGTATCTTTCTGCGGGCCACCATTCAACCTACCATGGAGCCCATGAGGCTACTGGAGGAGTTAGTATTGGATCTACATTTGGATTCAATGTGGGTTGGATTGGATCCACATTGGATCCATTTGGACTGGAGTTAGCATTTGTACACCAAATTAGATTGGAGTTAGCATTTGTACACACAGTAAAGGGTCAGGACACGACTTAGTGACTGAACAACAACAAGAAGAAGCCCCAAACCAGCGGCCCCACATTTCTGGCTTCCCATAAATTGATTTTTTTTTCTGTTTTCAGTTGATGTGCTTGCTGCACAGTAGCTGTTTTGATGTATAGAAAAGTGAAAGTGAAATTGCTCAGTTGTGTCTGACTCTTTGCGATCCCATGAACTGTAGCCTACCAGGCTCCTCTGTTTATGGGATTTTCCAGGCAAGAGTACTGGAGTATGTTGCCATTTCCTTCTTCAGAGTATCTTCCCGACCCAGGGATTGAACCCAGGTCTCCCGCGTTGTAAGCAAGACGCTTCACCATCTGAGCCACCAGGGAAGTCGATGTATAGAAGATCTGTCCCAAAATAGAGCTTTGATATCATCTCAAGACACATGATCTGAAAAAAAGTCTATTGTGTTAAAAAAAATCTATCCTCATTAACAAAGGAAATTTCAATGTTATAATTGTCAGTGAGAGGAAAGGAAGAGGTTGCTAAAATTTTCAAATATAATTTTAACTTTGAATATTTTAATGGTTTTAATTTATCATGTATGCAAAAAAAAGTGTCTCATCAATGACGATTATCAAAAGTTTGATCATCATTGTTGTTGTTTAGTCACTAAGTCATGTCCAACTCTTTGTGACCCCATAGTTTGCTCAAGTTCATGGCCACTGAGTCAGTGATGCCACCCAGCCATCTGATCCTCTGCTGCCTGCTACTTCTTTTGCCTTCAATCTTTCACAGCATCAGGGTTTTTCCAATGAAGTGGTTCTTCACATGAGGTGGCCAAAGTATTGGAGTTTCATCTTCAACATCAGTCCTTCCAATGAATAGTCAGGACTGATTTCCTTTAGGACTGACTGGTTTGATCTCCTTGCAGTTCAAGGGACTCTCAAGAGTCTTCTCCAGCACCACAGTTCGAAAACATCAATTCTTTGGCGTTCAGCCTTCTTTATGGTCTAACTCACATCTGTAGTGACTACTGGAAAAACCATAGCCTTGACTATAGAGGCTACAGATGCTGTTAAACCTCCTGCAATGCGCTTACCGCAACAAATTGTAAACTGTAAAATAAATGTTTCTCCTAACTTTATTTCTGACTCTCACTTCCATTTACTTATTTTTTGGTGGAAATGTTATTCATTGGAATATGATGCCATTGCTCTCAATGAAAATAAAAACAATAAACCAAGGATGTATATGTTCTTCAGTAACAAGTGTCTATTTAAAGGCCAGGTGAGCCTTCCCTCTTGGCTCATTGGTAAAGAATCCGCCTGCCAATGCAGGAGACGCAGTCTGATCCCTGAGTTGGGAAGATCCCCTAGAGAAGGAAAAGGTAATCCACTCCAGTATTCTTGTTTGGGCAATCCCGTGGACAGAGGAGCCTGGCGGGCTGCAGATCATGGGGTCCCAAAAGAGTCGGACACAACTTAGCAACTAAAAAACAACAGTGTAGCAGCGTGACTACATGTGACTGGAAATGTGGAGAAGGAGAGGATGCTTTTTGATCAAAGAAGAGTCTATCTCCTCTATTGACTTTGAGGTAGACTGGAATCCAGATTTTCTGGACTCCAAGACCCACAAGTTTTCAACTAACTCAAGGGTGGCAGAAGCTGCTGAGAGTTCCTCCATCCCCCAGCCTCTCTTAGAGCTCCAGAGGGACCACACGACCAGTTATAACAGATGGGTTGGAGTGGAATGGCACATGTCACTTTGAAACCATCCTGACTCTCCCACCTCTCTTTCTAGCACATGAGGAAACAAGACTAGAAACAGAAACTGAGTATGGGGTGGGAGTAAATTTAGGGAAATCACTTATTAGTCACATTAAAATGTAACAAGGAAGGTCAGTACAAACAAAAATCATTATTATATAGAGTAGTTATATGATTTTAAAATTTATTTTCATTATCTTTTGCTATTTTCTTCAAATTCCATTTAAGTATTTCACAGCTTTGATCTTACTAATGTCCTTTATGATTTATTTTGTTTTTAATATAACCAAATAATGTAAAATAACATTCATCTGAAACCTCTGTTTCTGCCCCTTTGTGTCGATGTCTGTCTGTCTCCCTGTGTCTTTTTTATTCTCTCTCTCACAAATATATACACGTACCCATTATTTTCCACATTTACTCTGAATATTACAAAAATCTTCTACCACCATGAATAAATTTGCACAAAAAATAAAAATAAAATTTAGACCTAAATGTTGCTTACGGCTTGTTAATAGCAACCTACTACCAGTATGATTCAATGATTAAAACTGCTCTTTCATTTGAATGGTTAAAGAAGAAAGTGTGGGCAATGGGGAGAAGGAGGAGGGGAAGGAGAGAAAGAACAGGGTGTGACTGTGTTTAAGAGGAGGCGTGAGTGTTAGAAATGCAGAAGTACAAGTAGTTAGAGAAAAGAATGTTTTTGAAGAAAGTGATATGGCAGAAAGGAGACCATTACCAAAGCACTGAGTTTATAGTTTAATGCCTATTCTTCTATATACTTATTTGTTAATTTCTTCAATTTATTTTGCTGGCTCACAAATTGTACCACCTTTTTTAGATAGGAAGATAAAGTACAGGCAGAAAGATAACTAGGAAACTGTCTGGGACTTTATGTTGCTTGATGCAGCAGTGCCCCTCCCCCCCTTTTAAATAGAAATATGTAGGCCAGGAGTTTGTTCAGAAGAAAGCTGTCTTCATACTCCAGAAACTCAGGGGGAGGTCGCTGAAAAAGAACAAGCAGTCCACACAGAAACACGCCCAGAAGGAACAGTCATTCCCTGAGCTGGAATGTTAGATCTGCTTTGAAGTAGCTGAGGTGATGCTGCTCTCCCCGGAAAAAAGTGGGAGTAAAACCCAGCAAGGTCATTCACCTTGGGAGCTTGGGTAAGAGCAGATTTGGTCAATCAGTCCATGGCTATATACATACATATATATATGCAATGCACGTTGTAAACTTATTTTTAATTGGAGGATGATTGCTCTACAATGTTGTGTTGGTTTCTGCCGAAGAGCAACGTGAATCAGTCATAAGTACACATACATCCCCTCACTCCTGAATCTCCTCCCTTGCTTCCCCCATCCTACCCCTCTGGGTTGTTACAGAGTACCAAGTTGAGCTCCCCGTGTATACAATAACCTCCCACTAGCTATTTGGTGTCATTTTACATATTGTAATTATATGTTTCAGTGCTTCTCTCTCATTTTCTCCCACTCTCTTCCTCCCCTCTGAGTCGCTATGGCCATATTTTTATTCAATGTAGTGATGGGGTTTAGGATTCCATAACTAAGGAATCAACAGATGAAGAAACCAATTTTAAAAGGTGGGAAAAAAGAAACCTTGACTACTAGGAGCAAGTTGAAGATGCATTTGTGTGCAAACAGGAAGCTAGGGGTTAGTAAGGCATGAGGTGGTGACAAGTGACTAGATTTGGAGACCAGAATCCTGGACTCTTATCTAGTTTGCACCACGTGTGAGTAGCTATTTATGTCTGATCTTCATTTTCCTCATCAGTAAAATGAACTGATTTTTATTAGATGATCCAATAAGACTTTCTCTCATACCATAAACATTCTATGCATAGCTTTCTGACTGGCTGAAAATTCTGACTCAATATGACTCATAGAGTGTAACTTTATTGTGGCTTGTCCTTGATCCTGGAGTACCTCAAAGCCTCAGTGAACTCCTCCTCTGAGGCTCTCCTTGTATAATGGTGAAACTCCCCACAACACAAGAGCCGTCCTTATTGCTAGGGATTTGGTTCTCACTGTGGCCAACTCCATGGCAATCTTATCCTCTGAAGATCTGCCTAACCAAGTTTGCTATAGAAGACTGAACCCTGGTGCTACACTGGGATTTAGATGCTCAGTTTTGCTTTCTGTTCCTTAAAAATTGAGAGCAAAGTAGTTCTGAATTAGAATGAAATGATTAATATATTGTGTTAAAGTTTGCTTCTAGGGCCATTATTCCAGTAATTAAAGAATCATATGGATGCTCCAAAATAGCAATTGCTAATTAAGATGCCGTCAAAAACTACTAGAGCTCATCAGTGAATTCAGCAAAGTTGCAGGCTACAAAATTAATATACAGAAATCTGTTGCAAACCTATACCCTAACAATGAACTATCAGGAAGAAACAGTAAGGAAACAATCCCATTTACAATCACACCAAAAATAATAAAACTTCTAGGAATAAATCTAACTATGGAGGTAGAAGACCTCTATTCAGAAAACTATAAAACACTGATAAAATACATTGAAGACTACATAAACAGATAGAAAGATATACTGTGTTCATGGGTAGGAAGAATTGAGATCCTTAAAATGACATTAATACTCAAGGGAATCTACAGATTCAATGCAATTCCTATCAAAACACCAAAGGCATTTTCACAGAACCAGAACAAATACATTTAAATTTGTAAGGAAATACAAAAGATCCCAAATAACCAAAACAATTTTGAGAAAGAACAGAGTTGGAGGTATCATGCTCCCTGACTTTAAACTATACTCCAAAGCTACAGTCATCAAAATGGTACAGTACTATTTCAAAAAACAGACACATAATAAGAAGCCCACAAATAAACCCACATACTTATGGTCAATTCAAGAAGGCAAGAATATACAATAGGGAAAAGACAGTCTCTTCAGTATGTGGTGCTGGGAACTGGACAGTTATATGTTAAAAAAAAAAAATGACATTTACAAAATAAATTGAAAATGGATTAAAGACCTAAATATGAAACCTGAAAGCACAAAACTCCTAGAAGAAAACAGGCAGAACATTCTGACATAAATCACAGCAATATTTTTTTTTTGATCTGTCTCCAAAGGCAAAGAAAACAAAAACAAACAAATGGGACTTCATTAAACACAAAAGCTTTTAGACAACTTACTGAATGGGAGAAAATTTTTGCAAATGATATGACCAATAACGTGTTAATAGCCAAAATATATAAACAGCTCATGCAATTCAATATAAAAAAAAATTACCTGATTTAAAAAAATGGACAAGACACCTAAACAGACATTTTCCAAAGAAGACGTACAGATGGCCAACAATCAGATGAAAATATGCTCAACATTACTAATTATCAGAGAAATGCAAATCAAAACCACAAGGAGACATTTCTTCACACCTGTCAGAATGACTATTACCAAAAAGACCACAGATAACAAATGCTGACAAGGATATGGAGAAAGGGAATCCTTGTACACTGTTGATGGTAATATAAGTTGGTGCAGCCACTGTGGAAACCAGTGGAGGTTTCTCTAGAAACAGAACTACAATATGATGCAGCAATTCCACTCCTGGTTATATATATCCAAAGAAAACAAAAACATTAATTTTAAAAGTACATGTACCCCAATGTTTATAGCAGCAACATATATAGAAGAGTCAAGATATGGAAGCAACATAAATGTCCATCAACAGATGAATGGATAAAGAAGATGTGGTACATATATATACAATGAAATAGTACTCAGAAATAAAGAAAAATGAAATTTTGCCATTTGCAACAACATGGATGGGCCTAGAGGGTATTATGCTTAATGAAGTAAGTCAGACAGAGAAAGACAAATGCTGTATGCTATCACTTATATATGGAAACTAAAAAATAAATGAATGAATATTACAAAACAGAAAGAGACTCATGTAGAGAACAAACTAATGGTTACCAGTGGGGCGAGGGAAGGGAGGAGGCAGGGGCAGGATAGGGGCAGGGGACTAACAGGTACAAACTACTATGTACAAAATGAATGAGCTGCAAAAAATAAAAAAATAAAAAATAAATAAGCTGCAAAGATATGAATATGGCAAATATAATAACTTTAAATGAAGTATAATCTATAAAAATTTTCAATCACTATGTTGTACTCTGAAACTAATACTATAAATCATCTATACCCTAACTAAAAAAATATAAAACAATAAAAAGTTACCCAAACAAAGTTAGCAAAAGCAAAACAATCAAAATGCCCTTTCATAGATAAGTGTATAAAGAAGATGTGGTTTATACACACATTTTCATTGAAAATGAAAAGCAATTAATGTTACATGATGAATAGTAATGATGTTTTAAACTTTCTTTATTCTTCAAAATCTTAGAATTAATATATTAAAATTTTGTTCTAGCTATATTAAATCACTGATTTGATATCAGCCCAACTTCTGACATGTTCTTTACTTGTTAAGATATGCTGCCTTAGGCATTTAGGAAAAATAAGAATTTCTAAACTATATGTTATTCTTTTTCTCTATGGTACACAATTTGTATTTTTCTAAATGCCTACTCAGTGATGTTCTTCTCATGCTTTGCCTTGTCATATGGTTTTAAATGAAATAATTTTTGATTTGGTTTATATTACCTAACTCCTTTGAACACTGTAGACATATGATAAAAAATTCACTAGACCAGAAAAACCAATCTTGTAGCCACTCAGTGCAATCAATAAAAATCTACAATAAAGAATACAATAAAGTCTACTGTTTAACAAATTATTATTTTTTTTTTGGTGGAGTTTCAATGGGAAATTTAACCCACTCAGATCATCTAAAATGGTTCCTTCCATGGCATTAAATCAACCACTGGGCTGATGAGGTTGTGTCCAATCATTGGAAGAGAGACTAGGAACTTTAACAGCTCTATATAAATAAAGACATTTCAACCCAAAGCACAGTTTAAGATCCAGCCCCAGACACAAGGAAGCTGAAGGCAAGAGGACTTGAAGAAGATTCCTGAATAAACAGTGAATCTATTACTAAGGAAAACCAGGGTAAATCCCTTTTGATAGATCTCAATTAGGCACCAGTTCTAGAAGACTTTGCTCAGAGTCATATTGGAAAATTCTCCAGTAAATATAGCCACAGACCAGACACTTTCAAGGGGTCATATAAAACCCCAAGACAGCCCTGGATCAGAGTCGCCATTGTCTGTACTATCCCAAGGAACACATTAAAAAGACTACAACTTTGGAACTTGGCATGTTAGATTCAGAACTTTTACCAACTTATTGGAATTCAATCCCTTCAAGGATCTGAGGAGACTCTCTGAGCTCTGTCATCTGTGGCTGAGGCCAGGTTACAAACCAACAAGAAGATTATAAATAAGCTGGTGATGGAGCAGTTTAGGATCTCCACATTGCAGGAGTTCCAGGTCTTAGTCAAGAAAAATGGTTTGGAAAATTGCAAAGACCCGAAGGACATGCTAAGAAATAAAAAGAAACCTAATAAATAGACCACAGTCACCTTACAAGGAGAAAAATTTCTTCTGCAAATTTGAATGTTCAGATGGTGGAAGTTGAGGTCAGTGACATGGGTAATGGGAGAAATGTATTCAGGAAGCCCAAACCCTCTATGAATGAGATACATCCAGATGACAGAAGGAACAGAATATTCTCCTGTCAGAGACCATTCCTGAAAAAAGGGTACACTGGAGGGTCTGAGACTCAACCAGAAATTGGAGAAGGACCTGATGGAAGACGGGGAAGAAGCAAGAATACTTAAATTTCAGGAGCCTCAGATTCGAAGGGTCGTGAAAGAGAAGTTTTGACTCAGAGTGGACACAAAAAAGGCTCTCAAAAGAGTTCCAAGAGAAAAATGGGACAACAGTTCCATTTCCCAAGAAGTACCTCAAGAAGGAGCCATATATTTGTCCTGAGATGCTCAGCACAATACGGGCCAAATTCAGTTCCTTCACTGAACACTGTAGGTCATCCTACTGGAAAAGAAGTCACAGACACTGAAAGAAAGTAGGATATGCAAAGAAAAGCTTTCATTATAAACCTCAGTTTGCCAGAACACATACACACACAGGAGAGAGATCCTTCAAATGCAACATCTGCTCCAAAGTTTTCAGACAGTCTTCAGATCTCCAAGCTCACCAGCAAATCCAGGCAGGCAAGAAGCCATACCATTATGAACTCTGCACTAAGGAATTTACCCCCTACTCCACCCTGTACACTCACCTGAAGATCCACAGAAAGAAGACACCATGCCAACATGAAGACTTCAAGAAATCTTTCAGTCACAAAGAGAACCTCAACATTCACTGACAAACTCACTCTGGACTAAAACAGCACCCTCTGTCAGTTGGGAACTTTTAAACACCATAAAAAAACACAATTAAAAATGATTTCCCAATGATTCCACCATCAGATCCAAATCTCTTCTCCTCCAAGAAAGAAATCAATCTTTACAAAAATAATGCATGATAAGTTGGGCAGTTAATAAGATTTCTGGAACACAATGGGGGTTCCATAAATATTAATTTCAAGAATCTTTGAATAATTACATATCTTCCCTATTGGTTTTTATTTTCTACTTCATTATATCCCTTTGTTTTACTATAAGATTTTGGTTTGTGTCACCATTTTCTTCAGTGAATGCAAGTTTCATGAGTTTTCAGTATTTCATAATCAAACTGAAGCTGCTTAAATAAATAAAATATGGTTTTTCACTGTACAAGAATTTAGATTTCCAGTTATATGTATTGCTTTTGCCATTTTACTCCAGCAGTGTTCCAGTTTGCTTAGCATAATAATCTCCCTCTTAATGTCATCTTACTTTCTTATTACTTTAATGCCATCTTACATATTTATTTTTTATTTCATAATTTTAATTTTTTTTTTAATAAATTCGTGGCACTCACAAACATTGTCTTCCATTCTTTGGTATTTTCCTCCAGACTGAGTTCATCATTTTGTCTTTCACATACCATGTTTCTCATCTATGTATCCAGCTATTGATTGATGGATCACACTTTTACATTTCGTTCTTTTATAATATGACTGTGGACACTGTATGGTAAAATCTGCTTGATAGTCTCACCTTATCTTTTGGTATGACATTTAAAGATCTGAATTTTGAGATTTTAAAATCTCTTGTTCTATTTCCTGTATACTGAAGCTACCAAGGAAGAAATGGTTAAATGAAGTCACAAACATGGTTTTCCTTCTGAAACACTGTTACTAAATATATTTTAGCAGGACCTCTGCACCCCGCCAGGGATACATTCACTTCTGCAAACTTCTCCTGCTCTATCCACTTAGTACACATTCCTGGAAATGCACAACTTTTTGCCTTTGCTGGGATCCTACAGTGAGAGCTCATGCACTCAAGTGTTTCCTGTGTTTCTCTCCTGACTTTCCAAGGATGCCTCCTCAATCCACTTCCCTCCTTATGGAAGATGTTGGTGAGAATGTCATAATGTTGTGAATTCACAAAATTAATAGTGCTGTTTCTGCCGAATAGAAACAGAGTGCCACATCAGTATTCACTCCTATATTCAACACATATTTTTCTGTGTCAACTCTGTGGTGAGCACCATTCTAGGTTTACATCAGTGGAAAAAAAAAAAAAACAGACGTGTTTATTAGCCTTCTATATGTCTTCTTTGGAGAAATGTCTGTTTAGTTCTTTTGCCCACTTTTTGATTGGGTTGTTCATTTTTCTGGTATTGAGCTGCACGAGCTGCTTGTATATTTTGACGATTCTTTGTCAGTTGTTTCGTTTGCTATTATTTTCTCCGACATCACTCTTTGTTAGAGAAATGCAAATCAAAACCACAATGATATATCATCTCATGTTGGTCAGAATGGCCATCTTCTAAAAGTCTACAAACAATAAATACTGGAGAGGATGTAGAGAAAAGGGAACCCTTTTACACTGTTGGTGGGAATGCATACTGGTACAGCCACTATGGAGAACAGTGTGGAGATTCCTCAAAAAACTAGGAATAGAACTGCCATAAAACTCAGCAATCCCACTACCAGGCATACACCCCGAGGAAATCAGAATTGAAAGAAACACATGTACCCCAATGTTCATTGCAGCCCTGTTTACAATAGCTAGGACATGGAAGCAACATAGATGTCCATCGGCAGATGAGTGGATAAGTAAGTTGTGGTACATATACACAATGGAATATTATTCAGTTATACAAAAGAAATGCGTTTGAGTCAGTTCTAATGAAGTGGATGAAACTGGAGCCTATTATACGAGTGACGTAACTCAGAAAGAGAAAGGAACATTGTATATTAACGCATATATATGGAATTTAGAAAGACGGTAACGACGATCCTACATGCAGGGCAGCAAAGGAGACAGATGTAAAGAACAGACTTCTGGACTCAGTGGGAGAAGATGAGGATAGGATGATTTGAGATAATAGCATTGAAGCATGTACATTACCATAGATAACCAGAGCAAGTTTGATGCGTGAAACGGGGCACACAAAGCTAGTGCTCTGGGACAATCCGGAGGGTTAGGGTGGGGAAGGAGGTGGGGGAGGCTGTTCATGATGAGAGGATACATGTAAACCTGTGGCTGATTTATGTTGACGTATCGCGAAAACCATCACAACATTGAAAAGCAATTATCCTCCAATTAAAATAAATAATTTTTAAAAAAATAGACAAAGTTTCTGCCTCATGAAGATTACTTTCTGGTGGGAATGAGATAAAAATGAATAAATAACAAAACATATATAAATCAGGTAATAAATGTGATTTAATAAAATGAAGCATAATAGTTACAAGGCTTGCTGTTTTGGATAGGGCAGTCAAAAAGAACCTCTGATACGGTGACAGAGCATGAACCAGAAGAAAGTAAGTGAGCCAGGAAGTTATAAGGGGAAGAATTCTCCAGGCAGAAATAATCTAAATGCAAAAGCCGGGGACTGGGAAGGTGACTGGCGTATCTGAGTCACAGTGAGGAGAACAAGGGCTTCCCTGGCGGCTCAGATGGCAGAGAATCCTCCTGCAACACGGGAGAACTGGGTTCGATCCCTGGGTTGGGAAGATTCCCTGAAGGAGGGCATGGCAATCCTGACAAGGAGACTGGTACGCTGTGAGGTCAGACAGGTGGTGGGAGCCCAGGAAGACACTTGCACTTTTACTTTAAGGAAGACGGGAAGCCATCGGAGGGTTCTGCATGAAGGAATGACATATTTGGAAGGATTCCTCCCTCTCTCCACTCTGTCTCTCTTAGCTTGCCACTTTCCAAATTTATGGAGAGAAGATTGCCCTTTTCTTGTTAAGCTGCTGCTAATTTTCTAGCTTTTTTTCTTTAGTTAAAAGAAACTGAAGCTGTAAATCCTCTGCGTTGAGCCATCTCTACCTCTGTCCTTCAGTTGGAAGTTTCATTCCCACCGTGCTCCGGCGGCCTGTAAGCATGGTCCACCCTCACCCACCCTCCAGCCCAGGACAGGGGGGTCGGTCCTGAGCTCTCTGGAAACTGCACAGCCAGCACATTCAGCCACCCCAGCCTTTAATCAGCTTTGCCTGCAATCCAGGCAGTGTGTGCTTGCGCAGGAGTGCTTTAGTGCCTTTTTTTCTTTTTATTAAATATATGATTCAAAACAGTATTGTTCTTTGTTTAGCTTTCATCTTTCTGAGTTTGAAGTGTCTGTAAGAAACAGTTGTAGATTTATTTTTCAAAATTGCTACCCTTAAATCAAGACTATTTAAGAACATAAGTATGCCCCCCGATCTTTTTCTTATAAAAGAAAGGATGCTAAATTTACCACCAAAATAATGTTATAATTGCATTAAGAATAATAAATAAATATAGGACAATTCTTGAGTATCTGAAAAATAAAATTTCTGATAAAAATCTACCAAACTCTGTTAATTTTTTCCTGGAGTACATGAAATTTAAAAAGACTCCAAATGTTCTTCATGGAAAAGTCTAGGCCTTGTGTCTAAAGTTTACTTCCTTTGAAAAAGTTCAAATGATTAGTTGAGCACAGTAAAAACAATGGCATGGGATTTATTAAGATGTGGTTTAAAATGTAAAGAATACATAATTTTTATGAATTATTTATCTACCAGTGGGCAAAACTAAAGAAGTTTAATGAAATAAGAAGTGAACCTTGAACTCACAGATATATGAAATAAAATTTTTGACTATTGTAAAGGCAACCTGAATTTTTGAAAGATAAGCACTGAAAAAAGCCTCAACTTAAGGTTACCTATAAAATATATTGTGTATCACATCAATAAGCTTCTCATGTTGTAGATGTATCATTATTGTGGTTTTTTGGTCAAAGAATTCTATTCAAATGTGTTCTATATTTTGGTGGAGAAATCCTGGCAACTACACAAAGGTTGTACCAATTTTCACTTCCACCAACTATGTATGAGAACTTTTCAAGACCCATGAAACGCTATTTTCTGGTTTGGCTGAAGTTAGGGGGTTATTGTTAAAATAATCTAATATTTGCATAACACTTTTACTGAACACAATTATTTCAGTGTTTTCACAATGTGTCTAAATTTAAAAGAAAGTGTCATTATTATTGAAAACATTTTTGTGATGAGCTAACCAAGTCTCCCAAATTACAATAAATCATACAACAAATCATAGTGAGAGAACTATAAATTACAATAAATCATAGCGAGAGAACTACATTAGACATTTTTACTCTGAGCAAACAAACACATCTAACACCTCTGTGTAACATTATAAAACAATAAGAAAGCATATAAAAACACATGCAAAGCAAAAAGAAAAACAAGATATAGCCAATATGTCTGCTTCTAATTTTGTATTTTTCAGTTATCCTGTCATGTCTGACTGTCTGTGACTGCAGCACATCAGGCCTCCCTGTCCCTCACCATCTCCCAAAGTGTGCCCAAGTTCATGTCCATTCCATCAGTGATGCCATCCAGCCATCTCATCCTCTGATACCCTCTTCTCCTTCTGCCCTCAATCTTTCACATCATCAAGAACTTTTCCAGTGAGTCGGCTGTTCACATCAGGTGACCAAAATAATAGAGCTTCAACTTCAGCATCAGTCCTTCCAATGAGTACTCATGATTGATTTCCCTTAAGACTGACTGGTTTGATCTCCTTGCAGTCCAAGGGACACTCAGGAGTCTTCTCCAGGACCACAGTTTAAAGTCATAAATTCTTTGACGTTCTGCCTTCTTTACAGTCCAGCTCTTACAACCATAAATGACCACTGGGAAGACTATAGCCTTGACTATAGTGACCTTTGTCAGCAGAGTAATGTCTCTGCTATTCAAAACACTGTCTCAGTCCAGTTCAGTCTCAGTCATGATTGACTCTTTGCGACTGCATGGACTGCAGCATGCCAGGCTTCCCTGTCCATCACCAACTCTTGGAGTTTACTCAAACTCGTGTCCATTGAGTCAATGATGCCATCCAACCATCTTATCCTCTGTCATCCCCTTCTCCTCCCATCTTCAATCTTTCCCAGCATCAGGGTCTTTTCAAGTGAGTTGGTTCTTCACATCAGGTGGCCAAAGTATTGGAGCTTCAGCTTCAGCATCAGTCCTTCCAATGAATATCCAGGACTGATTTCCTTTAGGATGGGCTGGTTGGATCTCCTTGCAGTCCAAGGGACTCTCAAGAGTCTTCTCTGTCTAGGTTTGTCATAATTTTCCTACCAAGAAGCAATCATCTTCTGATTTCATGGCTGCAGTCACCATCTGCAGTGATTTTAGAGCCCAAGAAGAGGAAATTTGTCACTACTTCCATTTTTTCCCCTTCTAGTTGCCATGAAGTAATGAGGCCAGATGCCATGACCTTAGTTTTTTTTATATTTAAGTTTTAAGCTCTCTTCACTCTCCTCTTTCACCCTCATCAAGAGGCTCTTTAGTTCCTCTTCACTTTCTACTATTAGAGTGGTTATCATCCACATATCTGAAGTTGTCGATGTTGCTCCCACCTATCTTAATTCCAGCTTGTAACTCATCCAGCCTGGTATTTCTCATGATGTTCTCAGTATACAGATTAAACAAACAGGGTGACAGCAGACAGCCTTGTCATACTCCTTTCTCAATCTTGAACCAGTCAGTTGTTCCATACAGGGTTCTAACTGTTGCTTCTTGACCTGGATACAGATTTCTCAGAGATGGGTAAGATCGTCTGGTATTCTGTTGAAGAGCTTTCCACATTTTTCTATGAGCCACACAGTTAAAGGCTTTATCTATCTTTAGATGACAGAAGAAATTTTCCTTTTTGATTCTCTTTCACTCAGTCATTTCTGACTCTTTGCGACCCCCTGGACTGTAGCCTAACACGCTCCTCCAGGCAAGAGTACTGGAGTGGATTGCCATTTCCTTCTCCAGAGGATCTTCCCAACCCAGGGATCGAAGCCTGGTCTCCCTCATTGTAGGCAGACGCCTTACCATCTGAGCCACCAGACTTATCTAAGTCTATCTTATCTCTATCTTATCTCTCTCTCATTTAAATTAAAACCCAGAAAGAAAAAGTATCATAACTACAGGAAATCAATATTCTCATACCATAATATTTCTTGAAGTTTCCATCAAGAAGTATTGTAAACATTTTTTATGGGAAGTTTTATGTCATGTTTCCAAGGGCCCACACATTTCCTTCTCTAATTGTATATTCCCCAATTCCATACATATTTAAGTTAACCTAAGCCAAGCATAATGAAGTTATGAATGTATTTATCAGTTATAGATAGCACAAGCTGGAATCAAGATTTCCAGGAGAAATATCAATAACCTCAAACATGCAGATGACAACACCCTTATGGCAGAAAGCAAAGAGGGACTAAAGAGCCGCTTGATGAAAGTAAAGGGAGTGAAAAAGCTGGCTTAAAACTCAGCATTCAAAAAGTCAAGATCATGGCATCCAGTCCTTTGACTTCATGCCAAATAGATGGGGAAACAGTGGAAACAGTGACAGACTTTATTTTCTTTATTTTGGACTTCAAAATCACTGCAGATGTTAACTGCAGTCATGAAATTAAAAGACATCTGCTCCTTGGAAGAAAAGCTATGACCAACCTAGACAGCACATTAAAAAACAGATACATTATATTGCTGATAAAGGTCTGCATGGTCAAGGCTATGGTTTTTTCATTAGTCATGTTTGAATGTGAGAGTTGGACCATAAAGAAGGCTGAGTGCCAAAGAATTGATGCTTTTGAACTGTGGTGTTGGAGAAGACTCTTGAGAGTCCCTTGGACTGAAAGGAGATCCAACCAGCTCATCCTAAAGGAAATCAATCCTGAATATTCATTGGAAGGACTGATGCTGAAGCTGAAGCTCCAATACTTTAGCCACCTGACGCAAAGATCTGACTCATTAGAAAAGACTCTGATGCAGGGAAAAATTGAAGGCAGGAGGAGAAGTGGATGACAGAGGACGAGATAGTTGGATGGCCTCACCAATTCAATGGACATGAGTTTGAGCAAGCTCAGGGAGCTGGTGAAGGACAGGGAAGCCTGGTGTGCCACAGTCCATGGGGTCACAAAGAATCATACATGACTGAGAAACTGCAACAATAACAATAGACAAATGTGTGCCAGGTTCACCAAGTCTTGAACAAGAGATGTCCAATAAAATAAGTTCAAAATACAAACACTTTCCCTGATAGTTTTTCCTAACTTTCTGTTCAGTCTTCTTGTCTAAACAAGTTTTTCCACATAAACAGGCTAATGCATGCTTGATCACATTATTTCTTAAAGTGCCTAGACATCAAAGTTTATGTGTATTTAGAAAACAAAGCTTCCCTGGTGAAGGAGTCTTTGGGCCTAGAAAAGAAAACAACAGTCTCAAAGGCCCTTGCTGAATCATCTAACTTCAGAGAAAACAAAACTGAACTTTAGGTCCTGCCCTGATGTTCCAGGCTGGTTGTATCTATCTGGGACTTATCATCCCCTGTCCAGAAACCTTCCACCCCCTACATCTTGCCAGAGACTTCTCACCCCCTGCCCAACTACAAATGCCATCTCAACTAAAGAATACCCCAAACATCCCACCTGATGTTTCCCTTACTGCTTCCACAAACCTCCCTTTAAATATGGAGCCTCCCTGACCCCTCTTGCGCTCAGCCTGGTTGTTAGGCCGACTGTCACCACTCCTTGCCTGAATAAAGGTAACCTACTTCCGTTGAGGTCGTCTCTCCTTTTCTGCCTTGGCCCGTATTATAACTTACACCTTGGTGGCTCAAATGGTAAAGAATCTGCCTGCATTGCAACCAGACCGGAGTTCAATTCCTGGGTCAGGAAGATCCCACAGAGAAGGAAATGGCAAACCACTCCAATACTCTTGCCTAGAGAATTCCATGGACAGAGGAGCCTGGAGGGCTACAGTCCATGGGATCGCAAAGAGTTGAGCACGACTGAGCAGCTACTGAAAGACTATTGCTGAGCCACAAAAGACGCCAGGATTCTTGGCCTCTGGAGGAGAATTCAATCCGGGATCAGTGACGAGGAGTGGTCATTCAGAGGTTTTGTGTAATAAAGTTTCATTAAATTATAAAAGAAAGCTTCTGACATAGACATCAGAAGGAGGGCAGAAAGAGTGCCCTATTGCTAGTCTTTAGCCAGATGTTATATAGCTACTAGCAGTCTGCTAATTAGAGAAAGGAAACGTCTCAAAACTCAGAGAATGGCACCAGGACCCTCGCCCACAACATGCATTTTGAGATAACATTGGCACCAGGTGAGTCATCTCGGGCCATAAAACAATTGACATGAGTCTTGAAGAAAGGCAGATTTCCAAGCAAATAGTGTCATTAACATAGATTAGGAGAACAATGTATGAGTGACGTGAAGTGAAGTCCCTCTGTTGTGTCCGACTCTTTGCGACCCCATGGACTGTAGACTACGAGGCTCCTCCCATGGGATTTTCCAGGCAAGCGTACTGGAGTGGGTTGCCATTTCCTTCTCCAATGAGTAAAGTGTACTGGTTGTACTTTGTCAAGTTGGTTCTGAGTCTTTAGGCAAACCGACCTGAAGATAGAGTCTAGGGTAAATACATAGCACATTAACATAGCTTAACACAAACATTTCCAGAAGAAAAATGCATTGGGTAGCTCAAGGTTTGAGAAAAGTTAAGTTCAGGTGGAGCCAGGTGTCATTATGGCAACACAGAATTTTAAAAGAAACCTCTTTTTAAATCTGAGAAGAGGGGAAAGAATCTAACATTGTTTGTTTCCTCCTGCAGCTTAAGAGAGAGATAAAAAATGCCTGACACTTGCAGCTTATTTCCTCCGTTTGAAGACCCCTGGCCTTCCTTCCTGTTACCCTCTCGCTATCTTTCACCTTTCTTTCAGAAAACAAAGCAAACCCTTGTGAAAGATAGTCATTACTGATTAATTCATTAATTCATGTATAGTTTATTTTGATCCTTCTTATTTAATAAGAAATATAAATATTTTCAATTTGTTTTAGTTACAATAAACTTTTATATGTAGTGACTTCAATAATACCATCATTATTTCCTGAGTAATTATAAATTTTTATTCTCTTCATGGCCTTAAACTTATTGAGAAAAATAGCTGTCAGTGTATAAATTGAGCGCCTTTTCTAATATCACTATATAATGAATTTATAAATTTATTGCCTTATTGGCAGAGATTATAACCCTTACTAAGTCATATAAGTTCCTTGTTTGAAATGTGAGATACTTATTATCTGTCTATAGATTGCAGAGATTGATTTAGTCTTTTAACCTAACATAATTCTCTTATTCAGATCCTGTACATTATTATGTCACACATTGTTGTAGCCACACGTTCCAGGAAACAAACTCACTCAGAAAGACAATGCAGATAGTGGAGTGCAGTTTATCACACCAGCGGGCCCAAGGCAGAGTCTCCTCTTAGCCAAGGGCCCCAACCAGTTTTTGTAAAAACCTTATATACCCTAAGTGTATATGCCCAAACCCACCTCCCCCAGTTCCCTGAAACTCATCTGAACAAAGGAAAAAAAAGATCCGTGATTCATATGTCTTAAGCGTAGGTAGTTAACAGTGGACAATATCTATAGGCCTGTGGTCATACCCCAATAAGCATAGTAGACTTTATGATTCTATTCGGTTACACAGATAATTAGGGTATTCTTTTAGCCAACAGAGAGTCTAGGTATGGGCCCTGGGGCTCTTCCACCCAGGGGGCCTGGTTTTCCAGTTGGTATGTCATTTCCATAGATACTGGGCATAGAGCTCAAAGTCCACAGTCCGGCCCAAGATGGAGTCCTGCTTTCAAGGTGGAGCCTATTTCCTCCTTCAACGTTATTAGGTAATACCACTTAAAGTCTCTATTTCAACTGAGCTCTTAAAGGCTAAAAACAATAGATTAGGTGCTGAGAATTCGTATATCTGAAATCAAGGGGTTGGATGACTTAGATGATACAAACCAAACCAGTTCTTCCAACATTAGCAGGTCACAGTGGATTTACTGCAGATTAATGAAGATAAAGCTTCTGGGGCTCCTCACATGCACAACACTTTCTCCTTTACTGCATTATTAATGAATAATGCCTGTTTAAAAAAGTATTTAATATTAATTGCTACACCAGAAACTGGAAACACCCTGAAATCTTATAGCTCATATGTGCAAGAAATTTTATAGTGGTTTTCCCAATTTTTTAAGAATTGCAAAAATTCACATGGCAGTTCCAATAAAACACTGTAAAGGTGGAAGAAACTTTATAAATTAAAACAAAAAATAGATTTAATTAACCATGCTGAGAAAGAACTGAAATGACTTTCTAATATATCTATTGAAATGGAGCTATTTCCAAATATCTGCTGCCATCTCATCGTCATATGAAGAGAAGATTGAAAAATATGCTGCCAAAAACGTTAACAAAAAAGGTATTTTAGAGATGTATCAGGCAGTTAGTCAATAAAAATGTTATTGTTTATTTTGTGAGGTTGAAGGTATTTGTAAACTTAAAAAATTGGTAATAAGTTATGGTTTCTTTTCACTTTATTGAACATTCACATTACTTCTTAATTTTGCATTGTTTGTATTTGTTTGTATCCTTTTTCTTAACTTCCCTGAAAAACTGTAGCAGTTTCAGACCCCACAAAAGGTGAATATTCCCTGGTAACCATACACCTTCAGCAACAAATGTCAAATGAAGTGTCAAAGGGTTTAAAGAGAAGGTTCATTTTTATCCCCTCACCTTACACCAAATAACCACAAATTTGATGAATAAAGAAGCTGAAGAAGTATTTAAATCTCTGTGACCCCATAAGACTTCCCCACTCCTTCCCCCGACTATGGAGAAAAGTTTTACCATCACCTCAGTCAGGTGAGAAGGGCTCTGAGGGAATTGTCATAAGTCTTATGTAGTATGTCCTTTAGAGGCGATCATGTCTGAGGATTCCTTAGAGATTATTAATGGCTGGAACTGTCTTTTTTTTTTTTTTCTTTTCAGAGCCCTAGGAATAGCTATCCTTGGCAAAGAAAGGATGCCTGAGTTTCTCAGAAGGCAAGTAGTTTTCTCGGGGCGGGGGGGGGGGAGCCACTACTTGGGAAGTTTTAAAAGGCTCAAGACAAAGGCCTGGAAATGCAAAGGAAGCCCAGAGAGAAAGGCTGTTGAAGGCAGACCATTCCTCCCAGCACAACCTCCAGCCCTCCAGCACCTTCCCTTCCCCATGTCTGGAGAAAGGGACCAATCTTTACTTTCAGTGAAATTTGGAATTCTGATTACTGCATTGGACTGGACATTTTAATTATTAGATTGCAATTTTCATTGTGACTCAGTGACTCACCTACGTGATGCACCTAAGATGTCATTCATTTGTGGGGAAAAATTTAATTGAGCTTGAGCTTGAAGGAACTATGAGAAAGAATAAAATCATCTTATATCAAACCCAAATTTATCCAAGAAAAGTTATATCCATTTCCTTTAACCTTCTTAATCTACCAAAGACAGTAATTTATGTAAAAGCATGTCTATTTTTCTCTATTAGACTTCTTTTCAATTTTTAAAGAATTTTTTAAAAATTGTTTTCAAGGCTTTGTTCAGTTCAGTTCACTCATTCAGTCATTTCTGAGTGTTTGTGACCCTATGGACTGCAACACGCCAGGCAACCCTGTCCTTCACCAACTCCTGGAGGCTGCCCAAACTCATATCCATTGAGTCAGTGATGCCATACATCCATCTTGTCCTTTGTCATCCCCTTCTCCTGCCTTCATTCTTTCCCAGCATTAGGGTCTTTTCTAATGAGTCGGCACTTCGCATCAGGTGGCCATAATATTGGAGATTCAGCTTCAGCATCAGTCCTTCTAATGAATATTCAGGACTGATTTCCTTTAGGATTTACTGGTTTGATCTCCTTGAAGTTCAAGGGACTCTCAAGAGTCTTCTCCAACATCACAGTTCAAAAGCATCAATTTTTCAACACTCAGCCTTCTTTATGGTCCAACTCTCAGATCCATACATGACTAATGGAAAAACTAGAGCTTTGACTAGACGGACCTTTGTCCACAAAGTAATGTTTCTGCCTTTTAATATGCTGTCTAGGTTGGTCATAGCTTTACTTCCAAGGAGCAAGTGTATTTTAATATCATGGCTGCAATCACCATATCTACAGTGATTTTGGACCCCCAAAAGAAAATAAAGTCTCTCATAGTTTCCATTACTTTCCCATCTATTTGACATGAAGTGATGAGACCAGATGCAATGATCTTCATTTTTTGAATGTTGAGTTTTAAGCCAGCTTTTTCACTCTCCTCTTTCACTTTCATCAACAGGCTCCTCTTTGCTTTCTGCCATAAGGGTGATGCCATCTGCATATCTGAGATTATTGACGCTTCTCCTGACAATCTTGATTCCAGCTTATGCTTCATCCAGTATTTGACATGATGTTCTCTGCATATAAGTTAAATAAACAGGATGACAATATATAGCCTTTATGTCCTCTTTTCCCAATTTGGAACCAGTCCATTGTTCCATGTCCAGTTCTACCTGTTGCTTCTTGATCTGCATGCTGGTTTCTCAGGAGGCAGGTAAGGTGATACATAGCGAATAAACTTTATTATCTTTAAGTTCAACAAACATGTCAATATAAATAATGGCCACTGTTCTCTTTTTATTTTAGTATTATTTAACTAAATTTAGCTTTCAAAGAAGAGGATATAGCCTGAGTAATTTCTATCCCTCAATTACAGGAAAAAAATTATTAAAAATTCAAACATATGGAGGCTAAATAACACGCTTCTGAATAACCAACAAATCAGAAGAAATCAAAAAAGAAATCAAAATGTGCATAGAAATGAATGAAAATGAAAACACAACAACCCAAAACCTATGGGACACTGTAAAAGCAGTGCTAAGGGGAAGGTTCATAGCATTACAGGCTTACCTCAAGAAACAAGAAAAAAGTCAAATAAATAACCTAACTCTACACCTAAAGCAACTAGAGAAGGAAGAAATGAAGAACCCCAGGGTTAGTAGAAGGAAAGAAAATTTAAAAATTAGAGCAGAAATAAATGCAAAAGAAACTAAAGAGACCATAGCAAAAATCAACAAAGCGAAAAGCTGGTTTTTTGAAAAAATAAACAAAATTGACAAACTGTTAGCAAGACTCATTAAGAAACAAAGGGAGAAGAACTAAATTAACAAAATTAGAAATGAAAATGGAGAGATCACAACAGACAACACTGAAATACAAAGGATCATAAGAGACTACTACCAGCAGCTCTATGCCAATCAAATAGACAACTTGGAAGAAATGGACAAATTCCTAGAAAACTATAACTTTCCAAAACTGAACCAGAAAGAAATAGAAGATCTTAACAGACCCATCACAAGCACGGAAATCAAAACTGTAATCAGAAATCTTCCAGCAAACAAAAGCCCAGGACCAGATGGCTTCACAGCTAAATTCTACCAAAAATTTAGAGAAGAGCTAACACCTATCTTACTCAAACTCTTCCAGAA
The DNA here is from genome assembly GCF_963930625.1 of Muntiacus reevesi. Taxonomy (NCBI): domain Eukaryota; kingdom Metazoa; phylum Chordata; class Mammalia; order Artiodactyla; family Cervidae; genus Muntiacus; species Muntiacus reevesi. The sequence goes on along the minus strand of NC_089254.1, from coordinate 49,461,879 downwards.
AATTGCAGAAGAAGGTAAACTTCCAAACTCATTCTATGAGGCCACCATCACCCTAATTCCAAAACCAGACAAAGATGCCACAAAAAAGAAAACTACAGGCCAATATCACTGATGAACATAGACGCAAAAATCCTTAACAAAATTCTAACAAACAGAATCTAACAGCATATTAAAAAAATCATACATCATGACTAAGTGGGCTTTATCCCAGGAATGCAAGGATTCTTTAATATCCACAAATCAATCAATGTAATACACAATATTAACAAATTGAAAGATAAAAACCATATGATTATCTCAATAGATGCAGAAAAAGCCTTTGACAAAATTCAACATCCATTTATGATTAAAACTCTCCAGAAAACAGGAATAGAAGGAACATACCTCAACATAATAAAAGCTACATATGACAAACCCACAGCAAGCATTACCCTCAATGGTGAAAAATTGAAAGCATTTCCCCTAAAATCAGGAACAAGATTATTTTGATTTTTCTTTGTTACCTTAAACATGATTATAGACATTTTTATAACATTCCATGCTATTTGAAAAAAAATCCATATTCTATGTTTAAGGAAGGTAAGCTTTTCTACATGTCTGTATTCATATCTGTAAGCTAAAAATTAAAAAAATAATTTCCCTCTGAAATTATTAATCAGAAAAGAGAAAGTAACCTTCCTTATATTTGAAACCCACAGCAAGTTGCAAGAGGAGTAGAAGAAATTGTATGAAATTCTTTATACATTTAGCAATTTAAAAAAGTACACCTGGTTTTTTCCAGGCCTTATTAACCCATCTATGTATGCAATAAATGGATGGATGGCAGAGTTGTTCCGTGTAGTTGACCTGACCTTAGGTGTACTCCACTGAGCCCTGGTACCTTTGCTAAATCCATGTTACTCCAGAAATTTGGGAAAAGATCAGGCATTATTGCAAGTATATGAGAACTAGAAGTGGGAATGTAAAAAAGGGGTTCCCAAACTGGCAATGTGTATGCAAATTAAAAATATATACACCTTTTGGGCCAGCAGTTCCACGTATGAATATACCAATCCTAGAAGAATATTTGGACAATAATTTTGTGAATAATGCAAATAAATGAACACTGCAAAGAAATAGAGAAAAACAATAGGGTGGGAAAGGCTAAAGATTTCTTCAAGAAAATTAGAGATACCGAGGGAACATTTTGTGCAAAAATGGGCACAAGAAAGGACAGAGACAGTATGGACCTAACAGAAGAATAAGATATTAAGAAGAGGTGGCAAGAATACACAGAGGAACTATACAAAGGCAGTCTTAATAACCAAGATAACCACAATGGTGTGATCACTCACCTAGAGCCAGATATCTTGGAGAGTGAAGTCAAGTGGGTCTCAGGGAATATCACTACGAACAAAGCTAGTAGAGATGATGGAATTACAGCTGAGCTATTTCAAACTCTAAAAGATGATGCTGTGAAAGTGCTACACTCACTATACCAGGAAATTTGGAAAATTCAGCAGTGGCCACAGGACTGGAAAAGGTCAGTTTTCATTCCAATCCCAAAGAAAGGCAATGCCAAAAATGCTCAAACTACTGCACAATTGCATTCATTTCACGTGCTAGCAAAGTAATATTCAAAATTCTCCAAGCGAGTTTTCAACAGTATGTGAACTGAGAACCTCCAGACGTTCAAGCTGGATTTAGAAAAGGCTGAGGAACCAGAGATCAAATTGCCAACATCTGTTGGATCACAGAAAAAGCAAGAGAGTTCCAGAAAAACATCTATTTCTGCATATACTAAAGCCTTTCACTGTGTGGATCACAACAAACTGTGGAAAATTCTTCAAGAGATGGGAATGCCAGACCACCTTAGCTGCCTCCTGAGAAACATGTATGCAGGCCAAGAAGCAACAGTTAGAACAGGACATGGAACAATGGACTGGATCCAAATTGGAAAAGGAGGATGTGAAGGCTGTATACTGTCACCCTATTTATTTAACTTACATGCAGAGTACATCATGTGAAATGCCAGGCTGGATGAAGCACAAGCTGGAATCAAGATTGCCGGGATAAATATCAATAGCCTCAGATATGCAGATGACATCACACTTATGGTCTTGATGAAAGTGAAAGAAGTGAGTGAAAAAGCTGGCCTAACCTCAGCATTCAAAAAATGAAGATCATGACATCTGGTCCCATCACTTCATACAAATAGATGGGGAAACAATGAAAACAGTAACAGACTTTATTTTCTTGGGCTCCAAAATCACTGTAGATATGCTGACTGCAGCCATGAAATTAAAAGACACTGTATGACCAACCTAGATAGCATATTAAAAAGCAGAGACATTACTTTGTGGACAAATGTTCATCTAGTCAAAACTATGGTTTTTCCATTAGTCATATATGGATGTGAGAGTTGTACCATAAAGAAGATTGAGGGCCAAAGAATTGATGCTTTTGAACTGTGGTGTTGGAGAAGACTCTTGAGAGTCCCTTGGACTGCAAGGAGATCCAACCAGTCCATCCTAAAGGAAATCAATCCTGAATATTCGTTGGAAGGACTAATGCTGAAGCTGAAACTCCAATACTTTGACCATCTGATGCCAAGACCTGACTCATTAGAAAAGACCCTGATGCTGGGAAAGATGGAAGGCAGGAAGAGAAGTGGATGACTGAGGATGAGATAGTTGGATGGCATCACCAATTCAATGGAGATGACTTTGAACAAGCTCTGAGAGTTGGTGAAGGACAGGGAAGCCTGGCATGCGGCAGTCCATGGGGTCGCAAAGAGTCGGACACAAATGAGTGACTCAGAAACAACAATAATCAAAAAATATGGTATCATGTTCTTCTAAATATATTAAGAGAGTAAATTTCATATTACATGTTCTTACAGCAAAAATTCCAAACGGACACAAAGAAATTCCAGGTGTGGAGAGGTTTCATATGCCCACTACCTTGATTGAAGTGATGGTCACATGGGTGTTTGCATATATTCAAACTCGTTGAATAATTACTCATTAAACATTTGCAGCTTTTATACATCAATTATACTTCAATATAGTTGTTTAAAAATTCTTTTTAAAAATATTCAGGTCCACTTCATTTTTTCAAGACTTCTGATACATAAAAATTAAATAAATCCCAAAGCAGGTTACCAAAAAAGAAGAACAGGAACATTTGTGGAACATTGTTTTAAGAGCAAGTTATAGGCAATTATTCAAATGTTACTCAACTGAGGGTTAACTAAATTATGATACATTAATACTATGATATATTAACCCATAATTATAAATAAAACTTACATGCTGACATGCCAGATTCATAGACACTAATTTGTTCTTTTGTTTTTGTAATGAAGTTGCAAAACTATATAAAAAGTCTGACTCCATTTCTGAAAATGTATGTGATCTTGTATAAATGCCTAGAAAGCTGTTGGAAGGGTGTACACAAACTATTAATAATGTACTTTGTGGAACTTCTCTGGTGGCCCATCAATGCAGGTTCGAAGCCTGGTCAGGGAACTAAGATTCCACATGTTTTGGGGCAACAAAGCCTGCAAGGCACAACTAGAAAAGCCTGAGCCACAACAAAGAGCCTGTATGCTGCAATGAAGACCCCAGAGATCCATGTGTGCTGCAATTGAGATTCCAGGCAGCCAAATAAATAAATAAATATTTTTAAACCCTAATGTACTTTGGGAAAGCAAATGGGACTGCAGAGGCAATGCTGAAGGGCTGCTCTAGATATACTTCTCAACTCACTCAACTTTATAACGAGAATATTCTTATGTGTTAATTGTATAAAAGGTTATAATAAAAATATGGAAATCCACACTTATATAACTTAGATGTTTGGGTTTTTGTAACTCACAGAACCAGAAAATGAAGATGAATGCCATATGGATTATAAGGCTCTAAATTTTTGCATTTCTATTTTATTATATAATACTAAAAATTGTATTGTCTTTCACTGCCAACAAAAATTTTGTAGTAAAATCTCCTTACCGTTAACAAAGATGCCAGATTATAGACAGTGTTGGCAAATGAAGTCATCAGGTCAGCATCCATAAATCAGAAAGCATTTACTAAATATAAGCTATACTTGCCGTACTGTGTTAGACATAAATGTCACCAAACGTCTCAGAACTTCAAAGTGTGGAATGCAGTGATATTATACTTGGGCTACTCATAGAGATTTGAAAAAATTAATCCACATAGTGTCTGGTTACCCAATATGTATACCTTCAATATTATGATAATTCACTTTTGAATAATAGCAGCTAACTGCTGTGGTATTTGCCAGTTTTTAGATTAATAATAAAATCAGAAAATATTAATAAAAACACAACATTAAATGAACAATACTGCTACTATTTTAAACAGGAGGAACTGAGGGTAAAAGACTGTAAGTGCCCAAGGCCATATTGTAAATAAGTGTCAGAATCAGGATCTGATTCTGGGTTTAGTGGTGCTATATATTTCAACTCCTTCTATTCTATAATACCACAACACCTCCTCTCCACCTATCTGGTGATTTAGCAAAAGCTTGCATGAAAATATAAGGGAGTCCTTATCCCTTTAGTTTTTAGTTTTGGAACTGAAATAGAAAGTTTCAGAAACTATTCAATTCACTGGTCCAGAACACTGCACTGTTCACAGATGTCATAAATGTAACACTACTCTAAAATGGGCTGTAACATGTATTTCAACTCATTTTAAAAACAATTTTAATCAGTCTTTCCTTTAAAATCTTACAGAAACAGTTCATTCTCTCTTTATATTTTGTGAAATTTTTTGAAGTTGAATCTCTTTAAAAAGTATTATTTTTAAGAGGCCAATCCTGAGTAATTTAGAAATTCTATCTTTAAAGTGAATTACTTTAATAGGATTGCTTCCATCTTAGACACTAAGTGAAATCTCAAGCAATGGTATTGTGGTGGGGAGTAGGGCTGGTAGGTGAACGAATGAGGGAAAGTAAAATGAGGAAAGAGGTCATTTTAGAGTATAGATGCTCTGGAAGAGAGCTGACCCATTGTCCATAATCAGCAGCAAGAGGCTGGGGGACAGAATATGTCCCGACAGAGGAAAGATGTGAAGAAATGCCAGTGGATATGAACTTGATTATGAAAATGATGTGGATAACTCAGGTGGCTCAGTGGTAAAGAATCTGCCTGCCAATGCAGAAGATGCAAGAGATGTGGGTTCGATCCCTAGGTCAGGAAGATCCCCTGGAGTCGGAAATGGCAACCCACTCCAGTATTCTCGCCTGGGAAATTCCATGGACAGAGGAGCCTGGTGGGCTACAGTCCCCGGGGTCACAAAGAGTTGGACACAACTGAGCACACATGCAAAGCCCCCCAAAGTGCCTAATTATTAACTAGAACTTCTGGTGCGCTTAACCAAGAGCTAGGCACTGATGGCCTTTTATGTGTGCTATCTTATTTATATGTCACCTCATCTAACCCTCACAAAGTCCTAAATTCCATGGACAGAGGAGCCTGAGGGGCTGCAATCCACGGGGTCGCAAAGAGTTGGACACAACTGAAACAACTTAGTATGCATACAGATATTTTTATTCCCATCCTATAGATGAAGAAAATAGAGGCTTAGGGACACTGAGCAACTTGCCCAGTTTACATGTTAGTAAATAAACAGAGACAGGAGGAGTAATTATTAATATTTCATTGGGAAAACTCCCCAAGTTAATTCTATGAAATATGTACTTATTTTAGTACTTGAGAATATAAATAGAAACATATAGTTAGATTTTCATGACTTAAATTTTATTTTCTTCTAATTCTCCAAAGGACTCAGAGCCGAAAAGGAACAAATGACCTGTGAAAGTTGAAGAAAATCTGACAATTGAAACCAAATGATTCCTACTCAGAGGCCTGCCTATTGCTTTACATTTCATTTGAAAGTCCCTCTCCCTCTCTCTCTCTTTATCTCTCCTCCTTGTCTGAAGATTAATATTCTCATGATGGCCTTCATAATGGCTCCTCTGCCCTGACTATCTTATTTTCATGTGGTTCTGGCTCACTGCAGCTTCAGTGGCAGCATAGACTCCCCACGACCTTGCTGTCAGAGCTTTACCTGACACAGATGTGTCTCAATGTCAGTCCTTAAGCTTGCACACTTTGGCCCAGTTTGAGTCAGTTTTTCACACTTGGTTCAATCAGTTATTGTCATGGTCCATGTGATACTCCCTCCACTGGGGGCTTGTAATTGGAAAAAAATTTTTTTTTCCAAGAGAAGAAAATGATGAGGAAGAAGTAATTGCAGTCTTTAGCACCATGGGTTTGAAGCAGTGGGTAGAAAGCCAAACTTTATTACAAGAAGGGGGTGAGCTTAGGAAAGTAGTAGACAATCTATGAGAACAAGTCAGAAGAGCAAAGAGCTGTGGGTGGTGGGGAACATATTGGAAGGGGAGAGAAAGCATCAGAAAGTCATTTTAATGTAGATTAAAACTCAAAGAAAAAATACCTGGAGATAAAAGAGAATGATGCATTGCTATGCTGGGACTAGGGCAAGAGCCACAGAGAATGAAAATCTAATACCACTAGGACCAGTTTCCCATTGGTGGGAAACCTGTACCAACTGATAAGACTTGTCTCAGATTTTCAGTAAAACTGAGAGTCCTATGGAATCTTAGAAACTATTGACCCTAATCTAACTTAAGATAAGATTTCATTTTTTTTTAATCTCAAATACTACAAATAAATGTTTAATATATTTTAGTTTTTGATAGACCCTTGACAGCAACTAAATTTTGTCTTTTTTAAGTCTTCTAGAACAACCTGGAGACATTCACATATCACATGTAATTCCATCTCATCTTTTTTTTATTATTATTATTTATTATTTTTAGGACATGTCTTCTGCATTTTCTTTGCTTACTTCAGTTCATTGTTAAATCTATCATTTTAGTTTTCTGGGGGGTCAAGAAATGTGTCAAGAAAGAGGAATAGATTGCTGTTTCCACACCACTAGACTGTGGGTAACTCAAGAGAAGGGACAGTGTTATTTAACTGCATCCTTAGCAACCGGGACAGGGTCTGGCTTCTTGCAGTTGCTCAATAAATATTTGCTGAATGATTCAGACCTGGAGCAGACCACCCTGGGCAGCCAGGTGTCATGTTAGCAGAAACAGACCAGAACAAAGGAGAAATGATTGGGCAATCAGAGCAGGCAGTGAGGAACAAATTCAAAGGGATAAAATTCAACTGGAAACATCCTTTAGTATTTCTGAATACATTATAATAAGGCCTGAGCTGGTACTAGATAGACTACTATACTTAAGTCTAACCTTAAGCAACTGTTTATCCCAGTCCTACCAGAACAGCTCAAAACTCAGAAGGCTTTGTAGTGTTTTAAAGCTTTCTAGAAAAGCCTGTAAATATGACTGATGATAACACAGTGCACTATTTTTAATTTCGGCAGTCCTCTCCCTCTGCTGTTCCCTCTACCCAAGCATCTAAGAAGCCTTTTTGATGAGTGATGAACGAGTGAGTAGCTATAGGCTTTTTTTTTTCCCCTGAAACTCTTGCCAAGTATCTGAACAATATCCTAAAGAGACTGCATGAGCCAACTAGAGATAAATGTTATTTTTCACCATGTTTGTTTAATCCAATAAAATACAGCATTTTATGGAAAGATTTTCCTCCAATACCTAGTAACCTTGAGGCAAACGCTGCTGTTTGATCTATGGAAAAGTCAAAATTAATGGTAAAGATAAATTTTTCTTTTCAAGATCTTATCAACTAACTAACATTACTGAAAAAGGATGAAAAGGAAGTGGGTCAGCAAAGCAGGCGATAGCTAAGTCATTCAGTTTCAGTCTTGGAATATTTTACTTTAACTTAGATTTATCCAATAATCCTCTAAACATGATTTCAAGAACCACCATTTCTTTCCATCTTTATGCTGTCAAGAAAAAATTGTACTTCACAAAAATATGGGTGAGTAAACATTTTTTATGTCTGATATTCAAAAGTATTTAAGCACAAAATTTAATTGAAATAAAAAGGTATCTGACTTTCCAGGTATCCCTGTGGAGATTTTAATTATGAAGGGCACAGGCTTTGGCATGACTTGTGATCTTTCATCACATGGAGTCAGGTGAGATTTCAATTTATCAGAGTGCCAAATATCATTCTAACAACGAGTGTGACTTCTTGGGCACTTCACAGTTTTCCTTTAAAAAGCCTCTACATTTTCTAAATTACATATTTGGCTCCTGTGTTACTCTTATCTCTTTTATCTCAGAGTTTGGCTGTAACACAACTATTGCAGCTGGACCAAAGCCTGCCCCTGCCTGGCAAGAACCTGTGGAATTTTGAATTCACGCTTTAGGAAAATTTCATTTTCCCCTCATATTAATTATGATGTCAGATTCAAAATATTTCCTAGCTCCAGGGTGGGATGTTTTCTTTTTCCCTACATTCCCCCTCTGTACCCCAGTATTATGGAATTAAAATGAAAAATGCTACTAAATCCTTCAGTATATGCTGGCTTAGCATGTATTAACATATATCCTGTTGAACTAACATTGACATGGAAGAACTGCAAACATACTTGGGTAGTTTTTAAAATAACAATATGAACAATCCTCACTGAATCTCTACTATCTGTAAAGCAGTAAGTGTGATAACAGCAGTCCCCAACCTTTTTGGCACCAGGGACTAGTTTCATGGAAGACAACTTATCCATGGTACCAGGAAGGAGGGGAATGGATGGATTACCCTGGAGGGAAGGGTGATTCAAGTGTATCACATTTATTGTCACTTTATTTCTAATCTAATGTTACCACTGATCTGACAGGAGGTATTGCTCTGCAGCCCCAAGGTTGGGATCTCTGTTTTAGTGCATACAGACACATATAAAGCCAAATTTGTGACCATATGCATTTTTTCATAAGATGGTCCAACTTCAGAAATGGATAAAATCTACCTTTCCTTCCTCCTCATGATATATAATTATACCAGGTTGAGACCATACTCTCAAATAAGAATACAGTCTATTTTATGAGGAAATAAAAGACTCACTCTCTCTCTCCATGGTGTTTTGTTTTTATTTTTTTTTTTGCCTCAAAGTGATGCTTTTCATTCATCTAATTACTTTTGTGTTTGCATCTGACTGAATTACATGTCTAAATTCTAACTGCAAAGAAGACTGGGAAATGTGGCAATGGTTTCCCAAAGTATAGAAAGAATATTTACAAAATATATATGTCAGTCACAAATATGAAGTGTTTATTAACGATTCTTTGCTACCCAGGGTCAACACTTACCCTTTTCTACTTAAAATTCCAAACAACACTGTTTTCTCATCCAACATTATGCCACTATTTACTCATTGTTAAATGAGACAATCAAAATCTCATTAGTCACTACAACTGATTTCATTTAGGATCTCTCAGAAACAGTATTACCCCTCTAGTTCCATCATGATCTTGTATTTATATTTTGTGAGCTAAGGACTAAATACTAAGATTACCTACTACCAACCCCTCTGCATGTAAAAGAGTAAGAAAACTGGAGTGATGAAGGCAAAAATAGGGTGGTTATGACAGAATGAGAGATCTGTATTGTAAAGTCAACTGTTTCAAAAAGGCTTAATTATCCCCCCCTGGATTTCTATTTGTACTTTTTTAATCCTGTTTACGAGAATTAGTTTTGAAAATATCAGCTAGTCTTAGTTTTTCTAAGTGGAAGCAACTGAAAGTGTTTTTATATGCTGAAACCAGAGTGGTAAAAAGTTGGGAGGTAAAGAGGCAGCAGCAATCAATGCAGCAGACTCTTCATAGGTAGAGAGACCTGGGGAGAAAATCAGAGTTGGCTTATAACCAAAACCCTTGTGAACACTTTTCTGCTCAAATCTTGGAAGGAACTGTTTTGTTATAATTATGGAAACCAGCACCTATAAAAGGAGGTGAATTTAATGAATGTTTGTCAGAAGGGATTCAGATATGTAGAAAAGGTAAACTCAAAAGTTATTGGGGGACACTTGCAAAAAGAAAAGAAGAGGAAACTTTACTTGGGTCAGGCATCCTGTTCAGATTTGAATGAACATGCAGCATTACTGATATTTGAAAAGTTTACTGAAATAAATGTCATAAATAAAATATGCATAAAGGAAGAGGCATATATAAAAAAATGAACAGGTCAAAGAATTTTTGCAAAGTAAATGCACATGAAACTAGCATCCTCCTAGTCTAGCCTCTGAAGAATTCATTCTTACATATATTCCCCAGATTTTTGTCACTGCAAATTAATAAAGTATTTCAAATCAGCTGTATATAAGCTTCCTCCTCCTCCTTTTATGTGAAAGCAGTCTCCCAGAACATGCTGATATCTGACTCTAGTTATACTGACAGCAGTGAAACACAGTACAGGCAGGCATGAGGGAAAGCAGCTTCCCTGTGTAAGGCTATATTGTCTTAGGTGTTCAATTAAGTTCAGTTCAATCGCTCAGTCGTGTCCGACTCTTTACAATCCCATGAACTGCAGCACGCCAGGCCTCCCTGTCCATCACAAATTCCCAGAGTTTACTCAAACTCATGTCCATCGAGTCGTTGATGCCATCCAGCCATCTCATCCTCTGTCGTCCCCTTCTCCTCCTGCCTCCAATCTCTCCCAGCATCAGGGTCTTTTCCAATGAGTCAACTCTTTGCATGAGGTGGCTAAAGTATTGAAGTTTCAGCTTCAGCATCAGTCCTTCCAATGAACACCCAGGACTGAACTCCTTTAGGATGGACTGGTTAGATCTCCTTGCAGTCCAAGGGACTCTCAAGAGTCTTCTCCAACACCACAGTTCAAAAGCATCAATTTTTCAGCACTCAGCTTTCTTCACAGTCCAACTCTCACATCCATACATGACCACTGGAAAAACCATAGCCTTGACTAGACCGATCTTTGTTGGCAAAGTAATGTCTCTGCTTTTTAATATGCTCTGTAGGTTGGTCATAACTTTCCTTCCAAGGAGTGAGCGTCTTTTAATTTCATGGCTGCAGTCACCATCTGCAGTGATTTGGGAGCCCCAAAAATAAAGTCTGACAGTTTCCACTGTTTCCCAATCTATTTCCCATGAAGTGATGGGACCAGATGCCATGATCTTAGTTTTCTGAATGTTGAGCTGTAAGCCAACTTTTTCACTCTCCTCTTTCACTTTCATCAAGAGGCTTTTTAGTTCCTCTTCACTTTCTGCCATAAGAGTGAGGTCATCTGCATATCTGAGGTTATTGACATTTCTCCTGGCAATCTTAATTCCAGTTTGTGCTTCTTCCAGCCCAGCGTTTCTCATGATGTACTCTGCATAGAAGTTAAATAAGCAGGATGACAATATACAGCTTTGACGTACTACTTTTCCTATTTGGAACCAGTCTGTTGTTCCATGTCCAGTTCTAACTGTTGCTTCCGGACATGCATATAGGTTTCTCAAGAGGCAAGCCAGGTGGTCTGGTATTCCCATCTGTTTCAGAATTTCCCACAGTTTATTGTGATCCACACAGTCGAAGGCTTTGACTTTAAAGCAGAAATAGATGTTTTTCTGGAACTCTCGTGCTTTTTCGATGATCTAGTGGATGTTGGCAATTTGATCTCTGGTTCCTCTGCCTTTTCTAAAACCAGCTTCAACATCTCAAAGTTCACGTTTCACGTATTGCTGAAGTCTGGCTTGGAGAATTCTGAGCATTACTTTACCTGCGTGTGAGATGAGTGCAATTGTGTGGTATTTTGAGCATTCTTTGGGATTTCCTTTCTTAGGGATTGGAATGAAAACTGACCTTTTCCAGTCCTGTGACCACTGCTGAGTTTTCCAAATTTGCTGGCATATTGAGTGCAGCACCTTCACAGCATCATCTTTCAGGATCTGAAATAGCTCAGCTGGAATTCCATCACCTCCAACAGCTTTGTTTGTAGTGATGCTTCCTATGGCCCACTTCACTTCACATTCCAGGATTTCTGATTCTAGGTGAGTGATCACACCATCGTGATTATCTGGGTCATGAAGATCTTTTTTGTACAGTCCTTCTGTGTACTCTTGCCACCTCTTCTTAATATCTTCTGCTTCTGTTAGGTCCCTATCATTTCTGTCCTTTTTTGTGCCCATCTTTGCATTAAATGTTCCCTTGGTATCTCTAATTTTCTTGAAGAGATCTCTAGTCTTTCCTATTCTATTGTTTTCCTCTATTTCTTTGCCTTGATCACTCAGGAAGGCTTTCTTATCTCTCCTCGTTCTTCTTTGGAACTCTGCATTCAGATGGGTATATTTCACATATAAATGTTATCATGTGATATTCATCTTTCTCTGACTGACTCACAATAGAAAACAAACATAGTTACCAAAAGGGATACAGAGCAGGCAAGAACGATAAATTAGGAGTTTAGGATTAACATATATATATATACTACTGTATATAAAATAAGTAAACAACAAGGACCTACTGTATAGCACAGGGAACTTTACTCAATATCTTGTCATAACCTATAATGAAAAAAAGTCTGAAATATATATATACATACATACATATAAACATATATATGTATATCTGAATCACTTTGCTGAATACTTGAAGCTAACATAACTGTAAACTACCTATGTGTGCATGCTAAGTCACTTCAGTCACATCTGACTCTTTGCGACCCTATGGACTGCAGCTTGCCAGGCTCCTCTGTCCATGGGATTCTCCAGGCAAGAGTACTGAGGTGTGTTGCCATGCCCTCCTGCAGGGCGTCTTCCTGACCCAGTGATCAAACCCATGTCTCGTGTGTCTCCTGCATTGGCAGGTGGGTTCTTTACCACTAGCGCCACCTGGGAAGCCCTACACTTCATTTTTTTTTTTTAATGAAGTATTGAATGAGTAGGAATTGGCCAACTCAATAGTGATGGTAGGAACTGACCAACTCAGTAGGGGTGGAAAGTGAAGTGGTGGAAGGAGTGGGAGGTGGAGAGGAGGGTGGAGGAGGGATGAAAGGCAGAAAGCTGAGGAAGAAGAATGGGAGGTGGAAGGTTTGGAGGGGGAGGTGTGGGTGGTGGAGAGGTGTGAGGTGAAGGGGTACAAGATAGGAAGACAAGCTTGGCAGACAAAGCAGCTGTGGACAGAATAAATCTCAGTCACTTGTTATTTAAAGATTCTGTCATTCTGAAGTCTTCACTGAGTTTTCTGGTGTTGAAAGCAGGATTTTCAATGAGTAGTGCTCAAGATATGACAAGGTATAAGAAGTTGTCACTGTCTTCCTTAGTCCAACTACAATAGCATTGCATTGGACATCTACATTTCGGTTGTTCTGCCTGTCTTTGGTAAGGCCACATGCCGCTCCCCTTTTTTCCCTCCAGCCGCTAGCTGCCTTGTAACTACTGTTTTAGTTCTTTCTCTTTCGTTCCGAAGGGAAGCCCTCTCCTTCCTTTGGTGAACACTCCCTCCCTGTCCTATTGTGCAGCAGTTCAAGCACGGCCTCATGATATCTCACGTACCCTATTGTAATTGACTCTTGTTGAAATCCTGAAATAAATTACCCTTATCCTGGGATTTACTATTACTCCATGGTCTGAGAGCGTCTATGACCATGCTTCCCTCTCAAACATTTGCAATTTCTTTCATTTAGAAAGGAGAGGGAGCAGTAGAATTCATAATTTTTTTCTTCTTTCAGGGTTTTTGATGTTCCAGTTCTCACAGTACTCACCACTGTGGCACCTCATGCATCCTCTATGCTAATTCTCTTTCATATATCTCCCTGTCTGATGTCATACATCAGTACAAACAAATAAGTATGGAGCAATTTGGTTTGTATTCTTGGTTTTTGCTTCTTCTCAGGAAGATAAATTTTATTTATTTTTCCTAACTGATATGTAGATACATATTTTGTGTCTCACAAAATTTTGTTTCTTAACTATTGGAGCTTGATTAAGATCCCAAATGAACTCTTCTCTTTCTGAACTGAATTCATAAGCAACTGTGTGAGACAGGCAGAGTCATAGCAGTGGCCTCATAGGAGATGATTTAGAACTTAGCTTTACATCTGAGCCATTACTGACCTCCAAGACTTAGTCCCTGAATGAGAAAATTCGACCCTGTGAGTCCAAAGCCAAGCTGGAGAATCACAGGCTTTTCCCAGGCCATCCCCACAGGGCCAGAGACTGGCCTGCGTTGCTCATCCCTCTAGGGAAAGTGAGTTAGAGCAGTCAGAGCTGGGGCTGACACGTTCCAGGAAGTTTCTCCACATAGAAACAGGAGACCAGGGAACAAAGGCGATTCTTCCATGTTGGGAGAGAAACCTGATTTAACTTTGCTTCCTTTGATAATGTTCCCTTCATATCAGCCTTTTGTGTTTCATTTCACATAGAGAATTGTCTTTTACAATACAGGTAATCCTCAAATGTATTTATTTAAAACTTTTTCTGCCTTATATTTTTCAAATTGGGGCCCTTTCACTCTCCCCTTTAAAAGTATGCTATTGTTCTATTGTAACAGCCATCTAGTTAAAATAATTGATATTATTATAACATGGGCTTTAGTAATGTTCATATCCTCATATTTACAAAGTGCATTTTCCTGAATTGATTTTATCAGTGACATTTCTTCCAAAATAATTTCCTTTTAGGAAGATATCAGAACAGAACACATAACTGTCCTGAAATCATATTTGGAATAAGATCACTTGGGAACACGTATCAAAGAAGGTATATACCCAGCACAGCTAGGCTACTGATAGCAAGCAAAATAATATGTAGTTTAAAGATTTCAAGACACAGGACATAAATTTCCTCTGTGTGGTTCAACTGCCTCACCTAAATTTTCATTAGGCTGATTCATTCATTCCCCAGCAGCGTTATTTGATGTGATTTTTTCCCTAATGGCATCCATGGTGTAAAACTGTCTCTTACTGGCTTTTATCACAGTAGGATTCAGGGTGCTCATTTTGGAAAGACTGCAGGTCTCAATAGTGGTAGAGAATCCAGTAAAATGCACACAGAGAGAGTTTAAGAATTGTTTTTATAAGACTTGAAATCCATATTGCTTATATTGAAATGATTTTCTGCAGAGGGTAAAAATCCTGCCGGCAATTAGAGCATTGTGTGACATTCAAGTCTGCCTAGAGTAAGCAGCCAAGCAGAGCACTCTCTGCTCCACAGATTTGCATTGTTCTGCTAACTTTCCTATGCCAAAAACACTCAGTTGCTCCCTTTCACCAGCCTCTAAGGTCATAAGACAGACAGTTCTTTCTTGATTACTCAAACAAATACATGTCTGATTCAGAGGGGGGAAAAGAGAGTTGCCAACAGTCAACGCTTAGGAAGGGCAAGGCTGCTTTCGCTTTTTAAGCCAACCTGATGAATCACCACATCCATGACTAATTGTGGTATTAAAATGTACCCAGTAATATAGTCTGTTTTTTAGAAAGGAAAATACTAATAGAGATACAAATAAATATGGGATAAAGCTAGATACTTTTTTCATGAATATATACATAGCCCAATAACCACAATTGCCTTGACAAATATCTGCACATAAACTTTCAATTAAGTCATAGAAAATGTGGAATTAGCATTGCTGCTCTCAACCTGGCTTTCCTTACAAAAGTCAACTTCATGAGCTCAAAAAAGTATTTTCCAAATGTTTTCTAAATTTCATAAGGTTAAGCATGGGCAGTGACTTCAATAAATTATGATGCTGAAAATTTTTGTTTTATGGCAATGATAAAAACAGACTGATTTTCACATGTATACATATATAAATAATATACACATATAAATAATATACAAATGTAATATGTAATAATTTATATAATAGACATGTATGAAAATGTGTGCACATACATATATGAATTATGTATATCTCATATATGTGCATATATATGTGTAAGCCTGATGTTTTCTTTGCATAGGTAGCTACAATATGGAAATTTTTTTTTAAAAAACGATACGGTTTTTATCCTCAATTGTATAGACTGTTGGAGAGAAAATACATAAACAGAATTCTAACATAGTAAGAAAAGATCAGTAACAGTTCTGTACTAGTTATTATGGAAGCAAGGGAGGAAATCTTAATGGAGGGAAGTATATCAAGAAAAGGTTTGGGGAAGGGAGAAGTAAGCTGATCTTAAAGGATTTCAGGCAGTTAATCTTATAAAAGTGGAGGACAGTGAGACAGGCAGTGAGTGAAGGGAATTTCAGGTAGGGGAGACAGCATAAAACAAAAAGGCAACTAGGAAAGAAACTGCATAATATGTATAAAAACAAAAATACTTAGACTCAAGTAGAGCAAGAGGCACAAACTAAGATCCGTGAGTCACTTCTGGCCTACCTCCTGTTCCTATATGGCCTATGATCTAGGAATGCTTTTTGCATTTTTAAGTGGTTTAAAAATATATATATATATATATATTACCTTATATTTTTGTATTAAAATGATACAAAATTCAAATTTTATTGTTCATAAATAAAACTTTATTGGAACAGAAATACAGTCATTCATTTAGATATGGCCTATGGCTGTTCTGCTACAACAGTCAGGACAAGGACTGAATGTGGTATTCCCCTTGCATTGCAGTGTTGTCTGCTGCTGCTGCTGCTAAGTCGGTCCAGTCGTGTCCGACTCTTAGCGACCCCATGGACTGCAGTGTTGTCTAGTATACCACAAATCACGATGAAACACTTAGAACTTGACAGTGTTTGGGTACCACGCATATCACCACGTTGCCACATTATTATTTTTTTTCCAGTGCATACTTACCATATTAAAACAGGAACAGAAACATGGACTTCAAATAGAAAGTCAAAGTCGCTCAGTCACGTCTGACTCTTAGAAGCCCCATGTTCTATACAGTCTATGGAATTCTCCAGGCCAGAATACTGGGGCGGGTACCCTTTCCCTTCCCCAGGGGATCTTCTTAAGCCACGAATCAAACCTGGGTCTCTTGGATTGCAGGTGGATTCTTTACCAA
This sequence comes from Muntiacus reevesi, assembly GCF_963930625.1. NCBI lineage: Eukaryota > Metazoa > Chordata > Mammalia > Artiodactyla > Cervidae > Muntiacus > Muntiacus reevesi. The sequence goes on along the minus strand of NC_089254.1, from coordinate 49,444,949 downwards.
GCTATCAGGGAAGCCCTGCTGCTGCTAAGTCATTTCAGTCGTGTCCGACTCTGTGCAACCCCATAGATGGCAGCCCACCAGGCTACCCCATCCCTGGGATTCTCCAGGCAAGAAACTGGAGTGGGTTGCCGTTTCCTTCTCCAATGCATGAAAGTGAAAAGTAAAAGTGAAGTTGCTCAGTCGTGTCCTACTCTTAGCAACCCCATGGGCCACAGCCTACCAGGCTCCTCCGTCCATGGGATTTTCCAGGCAAGAGTACTGGAGTGGGGTGCCATTGCCTTCTCCAAGACCATACTTTTAAAAGTATAAACGATTTACAATATTATATTAGTTTCAGGTGTACAACATCGCAATTTGATAATTTTATACATTACAAAATCATCACGACAATAAGTCTAGTCACCATCAAGTAGGGCTTCCCTGGTGGCTCAGTGGTAAAGAATCCATCTGCAGTGCAGGCGATATGGGTTCAATCCGTGGGTCAAGAAGACCTCTGGAGGAGGAAATGGCAACACACTCCAGTATTCTTGCCTGAGAAATCCCATGGACAGAGGAACCTGGCGGGCTACAGTCCATGGGGTCCCAAGAGTCAGACATGACCTAGCAACTAAACCACCACCATCACCATCAACCACCATACAAAGTTACTACATTACAATTGACAATACGCCCTATATGTACACTATATCCCTGTGACTTATTTGTTTTATAACTGGAAGTTCGTCCTTCTTATTGTCCCTCCCCCATTTCCCTCATATCCCACCTCCCTCCTCTCTGGAAACCTCCAGTATATCCTCTCTATCTAGGAGTTTGCTATGTTTGAATTCTTCTCTGTTTTTTTGTGTGGTCTTTTCTGTTCCACCTTGGGAGGTCCCTCCAAACATTTCTTATAAAACTGGCTTAGTGGTGGTGAACTCTTTTAGCTTTTGCTTATCTTTAAAACTCTTTGTCTCTCCTTCAAAACAGAATGGTACCCCTGCCTGCGAGAGTGTTCTAGGTTGTAGGCCTTACCTTTCCATTGCTTTGAATACATGGTGCCACTCCCTTCTGGCCTACAAAAGTTCTGCTGAAAAGTCAGTTGAGAGTCTTACGGGAATTCCCCTGTACATAACTAGTTGCTTTTCTCTTGCTGCTTTTAAGATTCTTATCTTTCATTTTTGACATTTTAATTATAATGTGTCCTGGTGTTGATCCCTTTGATTCCTTGTTTGGGACTCTCTGTGCTGCCTGGACCTGGATACCTGTTTATTTGCCCAGGTTAGGGAACTTTTCTTCACATAATTTCTATTATTATGTGAAGCTATTATTTCTTCACATCATTTCTCTTCCTCCTTTTCTCTCTTTCTTCTCCTTTTGGGACCCCTATCATGCAAATGTTAGTATGCTTGATGTCCCAGAGGTGTTTTAAACTATTCTCAGTTTTTAAAACTACTTTTTCTATTCAGCTTAGGTTATTTCCAATACTTTATCTTCTAGCTTGCTGATTTGTTTCTCTGTATCATCTAATTTTTAAAATTTCTTCTAGTGTATTTTTTAAGTTATTGTATTCTTCAACTCTGTTTGGTTCTTTTTTAATACTTTCTAGCTCTTTGTTAAACTCACTATGTTCATACAAACTTCTCCTGGGTTTGAGTATCTTTATAATCACTACCTTGAACTCTTTATCAGATAGATTGCTTATCTCTCTTTCACTTAGTTCTTCTGGGGTTCTGTCTTATTCCTTTATTTGGAACATATTCATCTATCTATTCACTTTACCTGATTCTCTGTGGTTACACTTATGTATTAGGTATGTCTGTTATGTTTCCTGGTGTTGGAGAAGTGGTCTAAAGTAGGAGATGTTCTGTGGGGCCCAGCTGCACATTCCCCTCTGGTGACAAGAGCTATGTTTCAGGATGCTCCCTATGTGAAATGCATGGACCCTTGTGTTGTGGGGATGACTAGCGTGGGCCTGCCAGCTGGTAAGTGGGGTTGTCCTCTGGCCCACTTGGCTGCAGGCTCTGCCTAGTGTGGTGTTGTTGTCTTGCTGGTGAGTGAGGACCGGTCTGAGATATCAGGCAGAATTTTTAATGCACAGTGGAGTATGGATTTTTTTTAACTGAGTTATATGGCAAAGCATCATATTTGCAATGCAATGACACTACAGCTTTGCTAACAGAATACAGTATGTGTCAATATTCTGAGATTAAGAATTTGCCACAGTATTCTTAACTCATAGGAAATTAACAGTCAGAAAAATTAAAAAACTTAAAATGGACTATCTCATTATGGCAAAATTTCTACACAAAATTAAAAAGTCAAGAATGAAGTTGCAACCAAATTAAGTTTCTGAGCAGATCATTTGTTACCCACACAAGGAAAGCAACTTATCAATGGTGAGTTAATAAAATCATATCTGACTGCAACAACTAAAGGATATGTCCAGAGAAAATAAACTTGCTTAAAACTGTTAGCCTTTCCATAAGAACAGTTGCTTCAAGAGTTGAGGACATTAGAAGCAAAATCAGTAGTCAATTGAGAAATAAGGCAAATGATTTCTTTCTTTTTAAGGCAAATAATTTCAAGTGGTTTTTCTTGGTTTTTGATGACTAAGACTTAATACTAAGTTCAAAGTGTCTAAAGAATTAGCTTCATGGTGCCAAAAAGTCTGCATTGGAACAACTACAGATGAGAATATTTTCATAGACGTTGAGAAAACACTAATTCAATAAAACCTGAAGCAGAATCTACAAAGATGTGTTACAACTGACAGTAGTAAGAATATGTATGAAGAATGAAATGGGACACATTTTATACAACTTGTGAAACTGTGAATTCATTGTATACTCATCAGCAAATACTTTGCAGAAAATAGTTGAATCTATCATTTGCCATGGATCTAGAAGCATCAATGGTGAACTGCATTCACTTTCATGGATTTAACCATTATTTCTGTGAATTTTTGTCAGAAATAGAAGCTAAACAGGGTTTCCCTGGTGACTTGGATGGTAAAGAATCTGCTTTCCATTCAGGAGACCTGGGTTTGATCCCCAGGTCAGCAAGATCCCTTGGAGAAGGGAATGGCTACCCACACCAATACTCTTGCCTGGAGAATTCCACGGACAAAGGGGATTGGTGGGCTGTGCTACATGGGGTTGCAAAGAGTCAGGCATGACTGAGAGACTAACACTTTCACTTTCAGAAGCTAAACAAACCTGACCTGCCTTACCATACAGAAGTGCAATGGCTTAGCAGGAATAAATTTTACTGAAAATTTTTGAGCTCAGGGCTAAGGTTGAATTTTTTCTGATTGAAAAAGAGCCATTCTCAGCCTCTATAATTGAATTATAAATTAGCTTTATATTGAATTTAAAAGTTACCTTTTGCCAAAGAATATGTTTCTTAGTTAATTTAACCTTAAATTACAAGGCAAACCAGTGTTTTATATGTGAAATTTATACTTCAGCAATGACAATGACAACTAATGTTTTGAATCACAAAAAATGTTAAGCTGCTTTATACTACTATTCTTTCAAAAGTTAAAATAAGAAGGGAGATCCAGTCCAATTTAATTTTATAACAGATACATGTACTGACCTCAAACTTCAGTTGCAGAAGCATTTTTCAGAATTAAATACAAATATGGAAATTTCCATATTTCAAAATCCATTTAACTGTTCAACTGATAGCTTCCACCTAACCTTCTTCAGTTGGAAGTAATCTGCAATGCAGTGATATATTAAAAAAACAAGTATGAAGGGGAATTAATACCATTCTATAAATGCTTTCTAAATAATACTTGTGCTTAGTTAAAATTATATGCTCTTGGATATCACCATTTTAATACCTGTCTATATAAAAAAAGCACTTTTCAGAGTGAAATACATGAAAGTCTCAGTACAGACCAACACTAACAGATGTACACTAGTGATCTATTTTAATGATAGAGAATATTAACTTTGAGTCCCAATTAAACAAAACGTTATTTAGAGGAAAGAGAATGCTGTTAATTCTCATAGTGGATTGGTGGTACAAAAAATCATTATACTCAATTATTATCATTATATTTTTAATTTTGTCAGTAAAATATTTGCAAAAATTTGTTCTCTCCCTTGTTACATATTTACCTACATAATATCCAGTGATTCTCCTTTTGTCCTACAAAACCTAAAATATTTACTATCTTGCCTCTTTCAGAAAGACTTTGCTGATCCTTAGGTAGAGTACAAAACAATAGCCATATTATGGCAAAAATTAGTATATTTTTTACCTTTAACTTTTTTAAGTTTCATATTAACAGACTGGTTCCAAATAGGTAAAGGAGTACATCAAGGCTGTATATTCTCACCCTGCTTATTTAACTTATATGCAGAGTACGTCACGAGAAACCCTGGGCTGGAGGAAGCACAAGCTGGAATCAAGATTGCAGGGAGAAATATCAATAACCTCAGATATGCAGATGACACCACTCTTATGGGCAGAAAGTGAAGAAGAACTAAAGAGCCTGCTGATGAAACTGAAAGAGGAGAGTGAAAAAGTTGGCTTAAAGCTCAACATTCAGAAAACTAAAATCATGGCATCCGGTTCCATCACTTCATGGCAAATAGATAGGGAAACAGTTGAAACTGTCGCTGACTTTATTTTTGGGCTCCAAAATCATTGCAGATGGTGACTGCAGCCATGAAATTAAAAGACGCTTACTCCTTGGAAGGAAAGTTATGACCAACCTAGACAGCATATTAAAAAACAGAGACATTACTTTGCCAACACAGATCTGTCTAGTCAAGGCTATGGTTTTTCCAGTGGTCATGTATGGATGTGAGAGTTGGACTATGAAGAAAGCTGAGTGCCGAAGAATTGATGCTTTTGAACTGTGGTGTTGGAGAAGACTCTTGAGAGTCCCTTGGACTGCAAGGAGATCCAACCAGTCCATCCTAAAGGAGATCAGTCCTGGGTGTTCATTGGAAGGACTGATGTTGAAGCTGAAACTCCAATATTTTGGCCACCTGATGCGAAGAGCTGACTCATTTGAAAAGATCCTGATGCTGGGAAAGATTGAGGGCAGGAGGAGAAGGGGACAACAGAGGATGAGATGGTTGGATGGCATCACTGACTCAATGGACATGGGTTTGGGTAGACTCCGGGAGTTGGTGATGGACAGGGAGGCCTGACGAGTGTGGTTCATGGGGTCGCAAAGAGTTGGACATGACTGAGCAACTGAACTGAACTGAAAGTTATTCTGTTAAAATTTTCCTACATATATTAATATTTTCCTTGCTTTGATGCCATAAAAACATTTATTTCCCTCAAACAACAAATATTTATTTCTAATTTCTGCTAACTGAATTTTTAAATTTAACTCTTTAGTTTATTGAAGAACTTTTTAACCAAACTTCTGTCTATCATTTTTTCTGAATATTTAACCAAATATCTTATTACCATTTATTAAATAATATTGCCTTTATTTTATAATTTGCATTGCTAGCTTTGCTATATACTGAATTCTATTAAGAGTTACTTATTAATTGTTTAGAGAAGGAAATGGCAACTCACTCCAGTATTCTTGCCTGGAAAATCCCATGGGCAGAGGAACCTGGTGGGCTACAGTCCATGGGGTCACAAAGAGTCAGACACGACTTAATGACTAAACCACAATCACCATGAACTGTTTATTCTATAGCTTTAACCTGCCCATTTTTGCATAAATAATCCACTGAATAGTTATTGAATTTCAGCTTATGCAGCAGTCTAGGCAAAATCAGTAAACACAGATGCACTACAACATTACCAGAATAAAAGGAATTTAATATAGGAATTAGGGCTTACACAAATGTGGAAGGCAGTCTGAGGACTACAACCAAAGGATTGGAGGCTTAATCACTAATCACTTAGAACAGACTGGAGAAATTACAGCTTGGAGGGAAGTCTGAGAAGCTGCATCTGGCTGTCATTGTGACACTATGTAGCTATGAAATGTTAGCTGACAGTAAATTCTATGAAGCTGCCACATCAGGTCGCCATGACCTCAAAGAGAAGTTCATGGAAAATATCTACAAAACCACTACATCTGGCCACCACACATCCCTAGAATAATGCCTTCTTCATCCTGTCTTCCAAAACTTACATGAGCTTGTCACATGAGATCAACAAACTAGAGAAAGGGATTCCTGAAAATCTAATTCCTTAGAAATGGGAATACTGCAAAGCTGACAGCTTAGAATTGAGCTGTATCCACACCATTGTCAATCCAGTTTCCACTTAACCTTTTACCAATATTAACTTCTGACTAAAGATAACAACAGTATTATACTTCTACCTAACTAAAGATATGCTCAATCTCACTAATAAAAGTGAAAACAAAACCTTCAGTTTACCCATCTCCGAGTGATGCTTACTCCAGTTATATTCTTTCCTTGATAAATCTCTCTTAAATACCAAGATATAGAGTTAAGATATAGAGTTAAATATCATTAACTCTTCTGAAGGGAGATGAAAAAATATATAAAGAATATAAAATAAATATGCGTGTGTATATGCTAGAGTATACAGTTATTTAATCAAATACTAATCTAGATACTTCTATGAAGGTATGAAGGTAAGACATACTTAGTATGTGTCACCAGTTAACTTTAAATAAAGAACACCCTTATAAAGTGGATGGACCTCATCTAATCAGTTGAAAGACATTAAGAGCAAAAATGAAATTTTCGTGGGGAAGATATTCTGCCACAAAATTAGGACATCACTTCCTTTATGAATCCCCAGTCTGCTAACCTGCTCTATAGATTTTGGACTTGCCACCTCTACAATTGTGTGAGCAACTCCTTAAAATAATTATATATATAAAATCTCCTACTTGTTCTGTTACTCTCATGTTTATTTTTTCTGCTTTATTAAAATGACTAAAGCTTCCTAGACTAAATTAGTAATGGAGATGATAAAAAACGCCCTTTTTTCCCTGTTGCAGTGATCATTATTGCTTGAATGCTTATCAGAAAAAAAAAAAGAAACTTATCTATGACAAAGAGAACTTAAAAAAAGACAACAGAAGAGTTGTGAGTCTAGGATCATATATTTTGAAAAAGAAAAATTTATCTAATATCAGGCAAATCATTTATTCAAATCTAAATAGCTTCTGGAGAAGGCAATGGCAACTCACTCCAGTACTCTTGCCAAAAAATCCCATGGACGGAGGAGCCAGGTGGGCTGCAGTCCATGGGGTCACTAAGAGTTGGACACGACTGAGCGACTTCACTTTCACTTTTCTCTTCCATGCATTGGAGAAGGAAATGGCAACCCACTCCAGTGTTCTTGCCTGGAGAATCCCAGGGACGGCGGAGCCTGGGGGGCTGCGTCTATGGGGTCGCACAGAGTCGGACACGACTGAAGCGACTTAGCAGCAGCAGCAGAAATAGCTTCTAAAATCTACCTTCTACAGTTCTTACACTAAATTTATTTAATTTCTTCTGATTTCTCATTCAAATAAAAGTAACCTATATTCAATATATATTTCAGAAGCGTCAAGTTTTATGTCTAGAAAGTTATCCTAAAGGAATATTACAGAATGCATACGAAAGATATTGTCATAAATATATTTTAGATATATATAATTTATATATGCATATTGTGTGCACATATATGTATATATTCATAGGACATAAATGTATATTTGTTTTATATATTACTATATATTATTTACATATGTATATATATACATATATCACAGGGATTTTTTTGTTAAATAGAAAAAATGTCAAGTGTTCATCAAAAGAGAAACTGTTCTATACCTCATGGTATAATCATACAATAGACAATTACAGCTCCAAAGAAAACTACATTATAGAAAATTATTTAATTCAATGGGAAAAAATGTATCTTTATTTTATTAATAAAAATAAGTTAAAAACTGTACTCACAGCATGACTATATTTTTGTCATCAAAACTTAAGATAAACAACTTGTATATTCTATAACTCATACACAGAGACAAATATAGTAATGTCTATTTTACTTCTCTAGTTTAATAACCTTAATCACTCTAATCAGAAAGTTTAGTATTACACTTTTGAAAAGCCACATCCTCTCTCTATTCCTATATTCTAACTTTACACTTCCTTCTACAAGATTACTTACTTCTAAAGGAACTTGCTTCCCAATGCCAGTTTGAAAGATTACTAGAAAGCTCGATGACTTCACTACTGCCTCTGACTTTTTTCTGCTGTAAAATGCTGCTATTGAAGAACACATTAGCAAAATTTTTTCACTGTCTACTCTCCAATGCTGCCCGTGCCAGTTAAGATCCTTGTACAGAGTATAGAGGGGCCACCAGGTAGACTTAACTGCAAATGATATAAGCACTCTAAATAAAAAGCAGAGATTGACAGACTGTATGCTGCCTAAAGGAAACCCACTTTAAGTTATAAGGACACAAAAAGTTGAAAGGAAAAGGAAAATGAGGAATATGTATATCATATGAGAACTGTAGAAGGTAGATCTTAGAAGTTATTTAGACTTGGATCTATGATTTGCCTGACATTATATAGTATTAGATTTCAAAAAAAATTTTAAACACACTTTCCCAGACAGCTCATTTTATTTATACTTATCTCAATAAATTGTTTAGATTGACTACCTATATTATCTATATACACTGTATTCACCAGATAATGGCCTCAGTATATCCTGTACTTGGTCACGAATTGACATTCAGTCTGTAATTCTTATATTTGCACAAGATTATATTTTATTAAGTAAACAGAGAGGTTGTTTTAGCAAAATAGGATGTAGTTAACAAACTCTATGAGAGGGATGAATTATTATTAGGGAAAAAATTTCTAAAAGAGCATTTTATACAGGCAGCATTTTATACATGCAGGGGGCTATGCTGCCAACTTCACATTCATTGTCTCACAGTTCACTGATGATTGTCCCCACGGCAACTGTATCTGGTGGTTGCCACTATGATACAATTTTATAGACCAAGAGTTGGAATTGTTATAATGGATAAGAAATTTGCTGAAAAGTTGGCAAGTTGTAGAACAAGAATTTGATGCCACACTTTCAACTTAGTGCATGGCCTCTCAGGTTGGTATATAGCTGGTGGTAAAAGAATGTACATGTGTCTTTATGTAGGAAAAGGGAAGTTGTGGAGACTGTATTAGAAATTACAGAGTAAGGAATTCATTTATATTTCACCATTTAAAAACTATGGATGAAGAGGTTACGCATTTCAATGTAGCAAATTGACCAATGAAAAGAATTGGGCAAATATTTAGGAAGGGAAATATACTATTTCTCCAAAACTTGAATTTGGAGTTAGAATGCATACCCACTATGCATTTGGAAGGAGGAGGCCAGAAATTCAAAACTATGAAAGCAATTTTATAAGGCAGAAAGAATTCCTTTGGGACTTCATATTAAGCTATTTTCAGTAGGAGTACAAATATTTTGTTCAAAATGCTAAGAAACGACCTTAAAACATCTCCTAATAGGGTCATAAATGGCCTGCTGAAACAAACAGAAACCAATTCGTCCCTATGCCTATAATATTACTACTGTACATGAAAAATTAGTATTTACTATCATTTTTTTCTGATTAAACAATAGTCTAATTTGTGTCAATAAGTGTAGATGTTGTGACAAATTAATTTGGATAAAACATTTTTTAATTTGATGCAAAAAATACAATTTTGGTTTTAATGCATTAGAATGGCAATTTATTTCCAAGATTAGCTTTCCCTTTCCTCATGTGTTATTTAAAATAGCTGTTGCCTTTTGTACTTCTTTACATTTCTTGTAGTAATTCATTGCTAAACTTAAATATCTGTAGGTTGATCACACTTTTTTACTTAATGAAAATAATGAAAGAATGTTAAAATTTGTAGAGATAAATAATATTGTACTGTATCCACTTAAGGGTACTCTCCTACACTTTGGAAGTACTTAACTATCAAGTCTAAAGTTGTGGACGGAATGTAACACTTTTCTGTCTGTAGGAAGCATAAAACTAGACAGACCAACTCTAAAAGAGAAAAGCTCCCCATACTCTCTTCACTGTGGCTCCCCTTCCCCTGTGAGGTGTCTGTCCTTCCTCACACCTTCAGGGGTATCTAGCAATTGCTATCACAATCTGCTCACTGAACAAGCTCAGTCATTATTACCTCAGTGGAAATTTAAAGTGGTGTATATTCTCTCCCTAAGGGATTTATATTTTAAACCTAACATGACATGGAAAGTATTATCTTCCTACTCTTGAAAAAACATTTGATCATTAGATATTAGTAAGAAATGTTAGCAAAAGTGGAGAAGTAGGCTTGAGAAGTCTATTTATGTATCCCAAAAGACATGAATCTATGCATAGCTAGTCCCAAAGTAAACTTCTATAAGTTACATGAAATAATAAGTGAATCTGAAGTGCTTGAATAATAGAATACTAGAACCAGATTGCATCTAAGAATTCATTGTCTACTTTGCTCTACCCGAGATAGTAATTTCTCTATAAGAACACTAACAGATGGTCAACAATTTATACCACTCTTTTGGCCTTTTAAAAACAGCTAGATTTCAGAAACTTCTTGGCAAACTGCTAGTCAACAGCAGAAATGTATCTGCTTAGAAACCCCAAAATAAACATGTTTCCCAAAGGAATCAAACATGTTCTATAAAATCCTGGTCTGTTCATAGAATATGGTAAGCATGAATTTCATTGAATATTAATGATAGCACTGAGATCCTTTGTGCCAGATTAAGAGGTACTGAATGTAATAGGTGATGGTTCACAATAAGGACAGAGAGTTGTGCACTAAGAAGTATTCTCCAATCCTGGATGTTTGCTGGCATCAAATTCAGAACATTAAGAAATAATGTTTCATAAGAATTCCATTTCATAATTTTAAGTTATTGTTCTCATTATACATGAAATTTGCCATTATATTTAGATACAATATGCAGTGGTGTAAATCTGGACCAAATACATTCTATAACAGAGTCAATGGGGTGAGATGACCACTCCCTAAGTTCCAGGCACAATGGCATACTGAGCACCCTCAGTCAGGGATCTGAAATGCTGAAACTTAGCAAACAAATGAGGTAAAATGGAGTTTTTCAGAACGGTTCACTAGTCTGTGTGCTTTCTGTATGATAAAATACATTTGCAATGCTTCTTTAAATGTATTGGGCTTCTCTGTGGCTCAGTTGGTATAGAATCTGCCTGCAATGCAGGAGACCTGGGTTTGATCCCTGGGTTAGGAAGAAACCCTGGAGGAAGGAAAGGCTACCCACTCCAGTATTCTGGCCTATAGCATTCCATGGACTGTACAGTCCATGGGGTTGCAAAGAGTCGGACATGACTGTGTGACTTTCACTTTCACATTAAATGTATCAATTCTACAAATTTTTATTTTATTTTTATAAACAGTCATTCAATTTCAAATGTACTTAGTACATGATATTACTGCACACACATCATAATTTGATTATATATCATATCAATTTGAGATACATATTATAATTTTATATTTAACTTTTAAGTCTTTTAGACAGATTGATGACCTTGGTAATCTCTATTTTGGTTAATACTGCCTTGCTTTCTCTGCTCTTGGACATTCTCATGACTCGTTTAATGAAGAAAAGATCACATTAACAGTCAATGATATACAATCAAGCATCTAAAATAATCTCTAATTTAGAAAGAAAACAAATATATTTTGAAATCTAATACTATATAAATGCCATATTTACTAAAAATATGTGGATTTTAATTATAGGCAGAAGTTAATTTCCAAAAATCAAGAAATTTTACTGTGTCACACTCAATATTGATATAAACAACAGATTTAAGTTTTAAGAATTAATTTGATCATTTTGTGAGATTTTAAGATTTCTTCATGGGCCTGATTCTAACTCAAAATATTCCTTCTCAGTACACTTCTTCAATAGACTGCTAACTCTTTCTCCCCTTAAAACCAAGAGCAAACAAAAATAAATGAATAAAAATTTAAATTTAAAAGATTTATTTTACAAAGTTTTTTGTACTTCAAATGGTTCTTACAAAACTTTTGGATAATTCAACTGCAAACTAATCAGAAACACATGGGACTGGATTCCCTTTGGGATTTACAATCAGGGTGAAAGGACTTGGCAAACTGCAGTGGTTTAATAACAAAAAAAATATCAAGAATATTCAACTTCACAAGTTTATAAACTTCCTCCCAGTTCACTTCCTTTGCTGTTTTGGAAGCTTGAATTATGAAAACTACCTGGTTATCTGAGCTAATATTCGTACACATTAGCACCTTATCCACCACCCACTAACTTCAAATTATTATCTCAATCAAGATGACTTTGAGTAAAAAAGAGAGCCTAAAATGGGATATATAGTGGTGGACCAGCAGCCTCCTTTCTTCTCCTCCTGGAGCTTATACTCCTGTGGGAATTTCGTGGAGCTGGTATCTGTAAAAGATGCGCTGGGAAGCACTGTTTTGGGTAGAGTACTGTGCCAGCATTGTACAGGACAGAGATACAGTAAAGGCCCAGGGAAGGAAAAGATCTCCAGTGGTCTAGGTAGGAAGTAAAGAGGATATAAATCAGAAAAACAGAAGAGGAAATTAACAAGTAGAATCATAAATGAAATAATTTAAATATAAAATCAGCAGGATTTGGTAGCTGCTTGACTTTGGGAATCAAAGGTGATTTCATGGGGAAAATAAAGTTGTACTGTATGTATGTCTGTATAAAGCCTAGGAAAGATAGTAATGAGTTTAGGTTTGCATGTTAGTTTTATAAGCTATACACCAAATTCCTATAAACTTGGTAGTTTAAAGAAATTTGTCTTTATTATCTCACAGTTTCTGTGATCAGTTGTCTGCACATGACTTAAATAGATTCTCTTCTCAGGAGCTCACGAGGCTATAACTGAGGTGTTGATCGGCTGTGGAGGCCTGCCTGTGGAAGATCCACTTTTCCAAGCTTTTTCAGGTTTGTGACAGAATTCGTTTCTTGGTGGCTAAATAACTGAGGGTCCCAACCAAAGAATTTTGTGTCTCTGAACTGTGGTGCTGGAGAAGACTCCTGAGAGTCCCTTGGACGACAAGGAGATCAAATCAGTTAATCTTAAGGGAAACCAACCCTGAATAGTCATTGGAAGCACTGAGGCTGAAGCTGAAACTCCAGTATTTTGGTCACCTGATGTGAATAGCTGACTCATTGGAAAAGTCCCTGCTGCTGGGAAAGACTGAGGGCAGAAGGAGAAGAGGGCATCAGAGGATGAGATGACTGGGTGGCATCACTGATGGAATGGACATGAACTTGGGCAAACTTCAGGAGACAGTGAGGGACAGAGAGGCCTGGCGTGCTGCAATCCATGGGGTCACAAAGAGTCGGACATGACTGGGCAGGCGGCTGAACAATGCAACAACAGCCCATCTTCTTACTGGTTGCTAGCTGGAGGTTGCCTTCAGGTCTTAAAAGGGGTTCCCTGCCATACGGCGCTCTCTGTAGGAAGTTCACAACATGGCCACTTGCTTCTTCAAAGTCAATGGAAGATTCTCTAGCTCTTATCTTGCACAACATGGCATATGATATAGCTTAATCAAAAGAATGAAATCCCATTGCCTTTGTCATATTTGATTGGTTAGGAGCAAGTCACAAGTTGTGCCAGTGTTCAAAAAGAGAGGGTAACCGGAGAGAAGGGCCCGCTGGAAGTCATCTTACGGTGTATTTGCCACAGTTCAGATGCGCTGTGTTTGAGGTGTTATAGGAGCTGTCTGGTGAAAAGGTCTTCACTAGACAGTGTACATCTACAAAGTTCTGTCCTTAGTGAACTTTCCATAGCAACTTGAATTAAACTACTACAATTCTCATAATACTCTTTATCCAGATTGTGTTGAATGCTGAATGCCTATAACATCAAGAGGACTAATTCTTACTGTGACGACAAAAAATGAAATAATATTTTTCAGGTGGTGGTGAAAATATAACTTAGGAAAGTATGTATGGTGTCACTTAGGACTAGAAAGCGTGGAAATACACATTTATTCTTTAAAGCCAAAGATAAAATAATTTAATTTTCTAATCTGAAAAGCTCCATAGAACATAAAAAGGCAGCCTCTCAGCCAACATCTCTTGGAAGAAGATGTAATACCTCCCACTACACTCTAGCTTCTGAGCCAATTTCCATTTGACACATAGAAGTTAATTCTGGTCAGCTCTCAGCAAAATCTTGACCTTTGAATATCATTGGAAAATTGAAAGGAGATTTAGAAACAGAGGCAAGATGCTAAAATCAGTGCTGCATTACCACCCACTCTCTTTGTTTCCTTCTTCTCCTATTCCTAAGTGACTAAATAAAATGAGCATAGATCATCTATATCTTGGATTTATGTGACAAAATCTATCAACAAGTCAGCAACATCACTTGTGCATAAAGTTACAGCTTTACTCTCCCTATATTTCATTTCTGGAGGCTTTGGCCAACAGATACTCTGTTCTCTAAAGGCAGAAAGCAGAACAAAAGATCATTATATTCCACAAAGGAAAAAATAAATTAAATAACTCTATAAAGAAGAATTTCCTTCTGCCTAAATTTTGAGTTATATAACACAATCATGGGGTTAAAAAAAAAAGCTATTCAAAGCTATATTTTAAAAATCTAGTTATAAAATTTCAAAAAGCATACCATAACTTGGGGAGATACTTGAGACATATAAGGCACAGGACTGCTATTTATTTTACAACTAAAGAGTCTTCAAAATCAGTAAAGATTTACACAATAAGTGAAGAAATAAAAGATAGGAAGAAATACAATGATTAATATGCTTATTTAAAAAGACTCAAATTTATTTGGAATTAAAGTCATGTAAATTTAAGCAATGAAATATTTTAATATATCTCATAACCAAATTAACATATCCAAGCAGGAATGCAGAAAAATTAGTACTTTTAAGTATCTGGAGGTGGCATAAATCAGTGCAAACTTTCTGGAAGATGATCTCAACATATATCAAAATTCTAATATGTAACGATTCTTTGCACCAGCAATTCCATTTCTAGGAATTACTCTTAAGGAGGATCAAAAGGGACTTAGCTCCAAGTAAATTTTTTTCAGTTTACTTTTTCGTTGATTTACAGTGTTGTGTTTATTTTTGCTATACAGCCAAGTGATGCAGTTATACAAACATATTATATGCACACCTACTCTTCTGCATATTCTTTTCCATTATGGTTTATTATAGGACACTGAATATAGTTCCCTGTGCTATATGGTAGGACCTTTTTGTTTATCCATTCTATATATACTAGTTTGTATCTGCTAATCACAAACTCCCAGTCTGTCCCTCCCCCACTACCCCTACTTCTTGGCAACCACAAGTCTGTTCTCTGTATCTATGAGTCTGTTTCTACTTCATATATAAGTTCATTTGTGTCATACTTTAGAATTCACATATAAATGATATCATATGATATTTGTCTTTCACTTTCTGACTTACTTCATTTAGTATGATAGTCTCTAGGTGCATCTGTGTTGCTCCAAATAGCAATATTTCATTCTTTTTCATGACTGAGTACTATTCCACTGTATAAATGTACTAAATCTTTTTTGTTTTCATACTTTTTATTTTGTATTGAGGTATAGCTGATTGGCAATGTTCTGCTAGTTTCAGGTGAACATTGATGGGGCCTCAGCCATACATATACATGTATCCATTCTCCCCCAAACTCCTCCAAGTATTTTTATCACAGTTTGTTTAAATTTTATTTTTTTTTTAGAACCCAAAACATTTTATATTGGAGGATAGCCCATCACAGTTTGTTTATAATAGAATAAACCTGAGATAAAAGAATATTCAGTAATAAGGGGTTACCAAAATAAGTTATGATATAGTCACTTGTTAACATACTATTAACCTGCAATAGACACTTTAGCCTGTCTTATCACTCCATGTCCCATTCTCTCCTCTCAGAACCACTGCCCTCCTAACACCATCCAAGGAGCATTTGTGCTTCATAACCCTTTGTACCTACCCATTCTCCCCTGTATCCATAGCTAATAAGCTGTAGATACTCCCAACTAGTCCAGTCAAGTTTGTTTTCTTAAAAGTTTAGAATTGGAATTAAGAGCCTCTTTGGAGAAGACTCTTGAGAGTCCATTGGATTGCAAGGAGATCCAACCAGTCCATCCTGAAGGAAATCAGTCCTGGGTGTTTATTGGAAGAACTGATGTTGAAGCTGAAACTTCAATACTTTGGCCACCTGATGTGAAGAGCTGAGTCATTTGAAAAGACCCTGATGCTGGGAAAGATTTAGGGCAGGAGGGGAAGGGGACAACAGAGAATGAGATGGTTGGATGGCATCACCAACCTGATGGACATGAATTTGGGTAGACTCTGGGAGTTGGTGATGGACAGGGAGGCCTGGTGTGCTGCGGTTCCCAGGGTTGCAAAGAGTTGGACACGACTGGGTGACTGAACTGAACTGAACTGAACAGGACTGAGTAAATCCACACTTTACTTAAATGGAAGACCTGTGAACTCTGGTGCTGTAGAGGTGACACTTACACAGAGAAGAGAAAGCAGCCTCCAGAGAAGAAGAATGAAACACAGAAAAGCAGAGGGTAGAAGTGGAGTTGAATGCATGCTAGGGTCAAGACTATGCATCAACCCCCAGAGTTCTTGATAATATCCTTGATGGAATTCAAAGAAAAAATTCACTTTTGAAGACCCCCATCTTCTATTTTTTAGCTCTTCCTCCCTATCTTTTCTTGTATTCATTTAGGTATTATATATATTTGCCAATTAGGGCTTCCTGAGAAAGATTTCCTAATAGTACCCTAATTTCCTTCCTGGAGGCTGACCAGACTCCAGGATCCACCAACAACAGTTGTGCTCAGTTCAGTTCAGTTGCTCAATCATGTCTGACTCTTTGCGACCCCATGAACTGCAGCACGCCAGGCCTCCCTGTCCATCACAAACTCCCGGAGTTTACTCAAACCCATGTCCATTGAGTTGGTGATGCCATCTAACCATCTCATTCTCTGTCGTCCCCTTCCCCTCCTGCCCTCAATCTTTCTCAGCATCAAGGTCTTTTCCAATGAGTCAGCTCTTCACATTAGGTGGCCAAAGTATTGAAGTTTCAGCTTCAACATCAGTCCTTCCAATGAACACCCAGGACTGATCTCTTTTAGGATGGACTTGTTGGATCTCCTTGCAGTCCAAGGGAGTCTCAAGAGTCTTCTCCAACACCACAGTTCAAAAGCATCAATTTTTTGGCACTCAGCTTTCTTCATAGTCCAACTCACACATCCATATGTGACTACTGGAAAAACCATAGCCTTTACTAGACGGACCTTTGTTGACAAAATAATGACTCTGCTTTTTAATATGCTCTCTAGGTTGGTCATAACTTTCCTTCCAAGGAGTAAGTGTCTTTTAATTTCATGGCTGCAATCACTATCTGCAGTGATTTTGATGGTAATTCAGGTGCATGCAACTTACTATGGAAGTTGAACCTGACAGACACCCCCTCTCCCCATCCCTAGCAAAAGCAGAGAACAGACTCCCACGTAAGCTCTGCTCTCTGCTTGTCCTTTGGATCTTAAATTGTGGCATCCTAGATATACTGCATGCTTTCC